>NC_056732.1:548626880-548953488 GCF_019279795.1 Protopterus annectens | reverse complement strand
TCCTTGAAGGTGGTTCCTGTTCCTTATATTTTATTTCAGTTGTTGGTTCATTTTGACATATTTCAGAAAGAATTTCATTTGGTATCAACATATTCAACTCCAGGTCTTGATACATAGTCTCGGTTACAGATACATCAACAAAGTCCCTAACTAATCTTTTCACACAAGGTATCCCGCAGCAGACACATGCTCCCAATATGAGCAAAACTACACAAATGGCTATCAAAATATTCATTAGGATTGAACCCCACCCTCCAAATAGATTCTGGAAAAAGTTCATCAATGGGTTTGGGCCTGGTTCCACCATTGCTGATACTTGCTGAATTACCTCTAGGTGGTCATTGATTTCGTGCTCATTATCTGGTATATACGCACAGCATTCTTCTTTGATAAGCGCGCGCATTACCACCTCTCGCCGCTAGGGTGAAGTCAAGAGCCATTCGATTTTGTAGTACAACAGTTCTCATTGCATTCAGTTCATCAGTCACAAGTTCGAGAGCAGAAAAAGTCGCATTGCTCATTACTTCGAGAAGTTTTGACAATTTCCTCAGTTCCCAAATCGATTTGACTGCTCCATAGGCTGGGATTATTCCAGCCCAGGATATAACACTGTCACTCAAGTCCATATGAGTCAAATTTTCTTTATCTTTTACGGATGAATGATCTTTCCAACCAACCGATTTTACCCACTGGATTAGCAGGTTTCTTGACTGAGTTCCCAGTTCTTTGAGCTATATCTCTTACATTCCGTATTATCTTGCCCAGAGGCAATTCTGCAGTATGTCTTATTGCTGGAACCAGATAACCCAAAAACAACTGCGGACCAATTCTCAGGTAACCATTTATATGCTTTTTGCCACAAACAAAATAACAATTTTCTACTTTAGTACTGATCGGGTTAACTCTGAATGAAACATTTTCCTGTCTATAACAGACAACTGTTTATACAATTCAGGATTTTTCTGCACATCTTTCAATGTTGTTTTCATTAAGCTTAAATACGAATCATAATTCGTGCTACAACTAATACTCTGATCTTTGGCTTTTATATAACACTTATAAGACACAGTTATGTTACAATTACTCCAACCAACTTGGGCGTATCATTTTTATAGAAACAAACAATTCCCTTTTGTGTAACAAGTAAGTACAGTGCCACTTTGTCCTGTGATCTCACAGAACCTGTATCAAAATGCAGATTTTCCCAAGTCTCATTTATCCCCAAGGGGACAGTGGACATCAAAAGTCCTCCATATGCTGTAGGTATGGCTGTACAAACCCAACAATTTGAAATGTTCATAGTCTCTACATACACACATTTCATGGCTAGGTACGTGTTAAAGTTTGGATGCCAATCTGTGGCCAGTCCATCACGTTTCGTTACTTTTATCTGTGTAGTTATTTGCAGGAAAAACACCAGCAAAAGAGAAGTCACCACCAACATGGTTAATAAGTGTATGATCAGTAGGACAGTAAACCAATGTCTTTGGGGTTGCTTTGTACTTTTATACACTCTGCCCCTGGTCATTCTGTCTCTGTGGTATATCAGCTACAAAATGTCTATCAAACTGGAAATTCTTTACCGGCTTGCAGTGGGTCAGGTGAACCCAGGACGACCTCTCCGCAACCTTTACTGCAGTAGGCGTGCCAACAGTACCTGGTGGACCTTCCCACTTAGGACTTGTCCAGTTTTTTCTCTTGATGACTTTTAACCACACCCAGGATCCAGGAGCTAGCACTGCGTCCGGCTCCGTCTGTCCTTTATCTGAAAAAGAAGTTTAACTGCAAAACAGTCTTATTGGTTAACAATCTTTTCATATAACTGGCTAATGAGCCATCGACCTCCAGCTCTGCAGGCAAAAGAGCTTTCCACTGTGGCACGTAATATGCCCTTCCAAATACTACCTCAAAGGGGGTCAAACCCTTTACATTTGGAACTGTTCTCATGCTCAGCAATGCTAGAGGTAAACAGCAAATCCAATTCTTCTGAGTCTCACTCATCAACTTCCTAACTTATTTTCAAAATCCCATTTTACCTCTCCACCAGTCCTGCTGACTGTGGGTGGTAAGCGCAGTGATTCTTTAAGGAAATCCCAAAGAATCTCCCAAGTTGCTGAATTGTCTGGTTGACAAAATGTGTTCCATTGTCACTATAGATTCTTTCCGGTATGCCAAATCTAGGAATTATTTCCTTTACTAGGGCCTTTGCCACTGTTGCTGCATCCAGTTCCTGGTTGGAAAAGCTTCTACCCATTTTGAAAACATATCTATGATCACTAAACAGTATTTTTTTTCCTTCACATTTATTCAGCTCTATAAAGTCCATACAAATAGTATGGAACGGATATGGTGGTGTAGGGAAACTCCCTTAGCTTGGTTTGAATGCTCCTGTGCATGATGTTTACTGCAAATATGACATACTGCACAAAATTTTTGTGTGTAGTTATAAATCCGTATGTTTGGAATATTCTGTTAACTAACTGTACCATCCCCTGTTGAGACATGGCTCTGCCCATGGCTCAACAAAACCATATCTAAATAAATTAGGCGGTAATATTGGCTTTCTCTTTGGAGATGTACAATCGATCTTGATTGCTCCTCGTCTTACCCACTTCTGTTTTCTGCTTTACGTAGTTAATGTTTGCATTGTTTTTAACATTTCTAAGTCTAAAATCTCAGAGGGTTGTAATTCCTCATTCAAAAGTAAAGTTTCTGAGTCTGAGGCTGCTTGCTTTGCAGCTGCATCAGCTCGTGCAATACCTTTGAAATCTTATCCTGTTGCTTTGTATGAGCTGCACATTTACAAATAGCTACTTTAGTAGGTAACTGAATGGAATCTAATAAATTCAAGATTAGTTGTGCATGATTAATCGGTTTACCAGTGGATGTTATCATTCCTCTATTCTTCCACTGCTGCGCAAAAACATGCACTGTGGAGAAAGCATACTGACTATCAGTATATATGTTCACACATCTGTCTTTCGCTAGAGTGCAAGCTCGTGTTAAAGCTATCAATTCGGCTGCTTGAGCAGACAAGTTAGGCTGCAGGGGTTGGGCTTCTACAATCCCAACATCAGTAACTACTGCATAACCTACTAGATTCTTTCCTGTAGGACCCTTCCTACATGATCCGTCCACATAAAATGTCACCTCTGCATCAGCTAGGGGTATATCAGTAAGATCCTGTCTGGGTAAAGTTATTTGCTCCATTTCCTGTAGGCAACTGTGGTGTGCCATCCACAGGAGTCGGAAGCGCGTTGATGGATTTAATGTCGTACAACGTTCAATCACCATATGAGGTTGACTCAGCAGTATGGTCATACAAGAAAGATGGCTAGCAGGAGACAAAATGCAATTTTCTCTTGCAGCAAAATTATCGCAACTGCATGAGGCACCCTCAAAGTGAGAGGGTGGAATAATACCATTGAGGCGAAGCCTGTACTGCCATGGCAGCTGCAACAACTGCCTGTACACAATGTGGCAATGACCGTGCCACTGGGTCCAACTGTGATGAATAGTAAGCTATGGGCGTTGCTTACTTCCATGCTGTTGCGTCAAGACTGACGTCATATATCCCTGCTTACAATCTACAGTCTGAAAAAATCTCTTATGGTAATTAGAGCCCCCAAAACTGATGATGGCTATCAATGGTTTTAGCCTGCAGAAGGCTGCTTCTGCTACTGGAGTCAATGTAGTATATCTTGTGCTGCCATAGGTGTTTTAAATATTAAATCAGCCAATGGAGCCGACTCCAAGCATAGTTTGGTATCAACCCGACAAAATTAGTCGATCCCCAGGAAGGACATCATTTCCTTCTTGGTAGTTGGCTTGGGTGCTTGTAAAATGCTGCTGCTCCTATCTTCATCTAATGTTCTACCCCCTTGGATATCACATATCCCAGGTACTTGACCTGTGTTTTCCAAAGTTGCAATTTATGCTTGTTTTACTTTATGTCCCTGTTCTGCTAAAATTTCAGTAATGCTATCGTGTCTTCCCTACATTGCTGCTGGGTGGGGGCGCAAAGCAGGATGTCATCAACATAAGTAGAACTTGACTGCCCCTGGTGGAGTAAATCCCAGCCAGGTTGCTAGCCATCTCCTGTGCAAATATTGTTGGACTTTCACAGTATCCTGTGGTAGTCGAGTATAGGTATATCTGTTACCCTGGAAATGTAAAAGCAAACCAATACTGACTATCTGGATGTATAGGTATTGAAAAGAAAGCATTGCTTATATCTACCACGGTAAAGTACTTCTGTTGTGGCTTCAAATCATTCAATAAAGTGTGGGTCTGGCACATTAGGTGCCCTAAATATTACATCATTTACAGCTTGTAAATCCTGTACCATCTGCCATTCCCGTTTGCTTTTCCTAACAGGAAATAGAGGGTATTACATGGTGAATATAAAGATTCTACCAGTACTCCTTTCTTAAGTAATGCCGCTATTATAGGCTTGATTCCCTGCTCTGCATCTTTCCTCAAGGTGTATTGTTTCTGTTGTGGTCTAAACGCTGACTTTGGTGTGATAGTCACTGGACCTGCTGTCCGAATAAGCCCTACATCTGATTTCCCTGTTGACCAAAGAGTGCTTGGTATATCACACAAGGCTTTCTCTTCTTCTTCTAGTAAGAACATCAATCAGCTGTCCTCACTTTGCTGTAAGTGTACAGCTGGACGTGCTTGCGTTAACCAATTTAATTTCTGCTTCTGTATTCCTTGTTCTGACAATTCTAAGTCGGTTTGCCTTTCCCATCTTGTCACTTTTTCACCTAGGTCTACCCATCTGGCATTTTATGTTTGGATTCAGAAACTGACATGCGGTAGCCAGTTGGACTTATATAATCCGTGAATTCCTAGGGTAATGAACAACTCACACACACTATTACCTCAGTATCCCGAGTACAAGGTTAAGTAACACTAGCCTATTTGCAGGATTTCTGAACAATTTTTTCTCATTATTTCTTATCAGGCCTGGTGTACTGCAGTAGTACAGAGTACAATGTAACAAATGCTGCTGATCAGTGTGTGAAGGAGGTACCTTACTGATGGCTCGTTCATCAGTTCCTGGTCACTGCCCTGGACCAGTCATAACTAGGTCCTGGCTCTACCAATAATAGGCTTCACCCTCCGATCACACCACAAAAGTATCCATTTGCCTTTGTGCCTCCATACCCTTCATGGTAGGAACTACTGCTATGCCAAAAAGCTGCATAAGGTCTCTTCCCAGTAAATTCACTGGACATTTTGCAGAAAGTACTATTTTACTTCTCTGGGTCATACCTGAAACAGGGTCAGTTATTGCTATATCATGGGAAAGTGGTTCCCTGTATAGCTGTCCATTTGCTGCTTTCACTAATATGTAGTCAGGTGATTCAGAGTGTTCCGGTAACTTTGAAGGATGTATCAAAGTCCGCGATGCTCCTGAATCACACAAAAATCTCACTTCCCTCCCCTCCACCAGAAGTGTAACTTTCGGTTTTGTGTCTGCCAAATAGAGCTCCAAGCTCAATAAGGCTAAATCTAAAACTTCACTTTCCTCATTTTCTATATCTATTTGCACTTCCTCTATTCCTCCTACTGTGTTTACATTTTCTCCCTGCCCATTAATCTCTCCTGATGACTGTTGAATGTTATGACTATCATATAGTCAATCCTCATCACTTCTATCCTTCCCTTCCGTAGACGTTTTCTTATTCAATCTGCAATCCCTTGCTAAATGTCCCTTCTTCCCGCACTTGAAGCACTCACCTTTTCTCTTTCTTTTCTCAAAAACCTCTGAGTCTCTGTCAGAGCGTTTATTGCTCTGAGCGTTTCTCCTACCCTTTTTACCTGACTGTACTATGAAGACTTCTGCTCCGTCTTCAGCTGTGAAGACCTGCGTCTTCTTTTTCTTCTTACTGTTAAAGTGTCTTTCAGCATGCCTAGCATACTCCAGTAAGGCTTGTAGCCTACTCGTTTGATGATCTATCATATGCTTTGTAATAAAGCTACTGATAGGAGCAATGCAACCTTTCAAAAATGCATTTTTCAATTGTTGTTCATATGAGCTATAATTTTTCTGATTTTCAGGAATAGGCATACCACTATGGTTATTGAAACATTCTAATAATCTACCATAGTACCCATCCACAGTTTCATTATCTTGTTGTATGCACTGATTAATACAGGTCCAATCTGCTCTAGGTTTCCATTTTTCAGTAATTCCGTCCGTAAGACCCTTCAACCTAGTGTCTAATTCTTCCTCACTATGTAGGAGGGTTTAAGGGTCCCCTCACGCAGCACTCCAGGCGCCACAAACCATGTGCCAGTCTGGGCCTATAATTTGTCTAATAACCTTCTCTACTTCCTCCCCATTTAAGTGGTAACTCAATGCATACCTTGTAAATCTTGTATAAACTTCTCATGATTAATTTTGGGATGGGGAATTCCCTCTGTAGCTTTCGGATATCTTCGGTGTCCATGAATCTATATATACTAAGAGGGTTGGGTCTGGCCTTCCTGTATCCTGCCTGAGGGTTCGGTACTTCAATTAATGGACAGATTTCCTCACTCTCTTCTAGTGAATCTCTCAGTTGAGTGTCCTAAGTGTTTTACGTGTTAGGGATCTAGTTTCAATAGGCTCTCTCTTACAAATGGTTGTTTCGCCCTGTTGCCTCAGGATAACGTGGGGGACCGGCCTGTCCTCCGCTTCATATCCTGGGTAAAAGTATGTCGGAGGGGAGGGTGGAGGGAGGGCCGTCGCTACTACAGTATTATTATCTTCTTTATCTAAGAATAATGCTTTAGCATTTTAACCTTCTGTTCCCTTGGTTCACTTCCTCCAATCCACCTATGTGCTTGAGGAATACCCAACTGTCGCTGTTTTTTTGCCTGACCTTCTGCATCAGATTTTAACTGTTTCAAAAGTTTCACTAACGAAACTCTGTCTAATTTACCATCAAATTCATATTTGTTAACCCACTTTGCAAAATATCTCACATTATCTGCTCTCTGCAATTGCATATATTTCGCATCATCCGTCAAAGGCGGACCTCGCAATCTCTTAGTGCACTGATTTCCCATGTCTTAAAAAGACTGTTACGTAACCCTTCTCTCGTACCACGTGGTATCTTCTTCCCTGTATCCACAGTAGTGTCTAGAATGACTGTTTACTTTGCTTTTTTTCCCTGATCTATGACCAAACATACAGTACTTCAATACGTTCTCGACCTGCTATCACAAATCTTAACAACAGTACAGTGTAACCTGGTCCCTGATCTAAAACAAAGACAAAGAGGGAAACTCTCCTTACCTGAGCCTCCCATTTATGACTGCACGTTTTCTTCTTGGGATCCAGTTTTCCGCTTTTCAGCCACAGATCAGAAAGTGGACAGCCTCTTTACACACAACAATTCAGTCGGAGGTCTTTTCACTCAAGAAGAACCATTTTTTTGGCAGCTTCTCCTGCGCAGATTTATTACCACCCATGCACTCTGACCTGTAGCTTACCAAGGGAATTCCGCCTAAGAAGGACCAAAATGTCAAATAAATTGTTGAAATCAGACTGTAAAAATCATTAGGCTTTTCAAAATGACAGTCAATAACACAGGAAGCTCAAGTTCAAATAATGTTTCTTTACTAATGTACATTAGGAGGCAAAAAACTATACAAAACAAGTATAGAGTTTTGACTGGCTCTATACAGGAAATACCTTCAATTATATAGCATTTACAATCAGCTTTTGCCCACCTTACTGACGTGGTCAGTCACAGGGCATTTACATCATTATAGTCCACAATATTCCATTCATAAGAAGATGCTGAGGTAATGCTTTTTAAAAACTTTCCCATGAGAATAACACAGCCTTGCAAGGCACCTGGTCAATTACAATGTCTTTCTATAAATGTTGCTCTCTCCAAGGTTTCAGGTCTGTTAGAATACAATAGTCAGTTCATTTCTTATCGTTCCTTTGTCTCTCTGGTAAGCAGCTGCACTCTATATCTTGATAGAGCTCACAAAACCATCCTCCTCGATGGAAGGAAGAAAGATATACATGCATACATATTTATTTCTCTCTAACCCAGCAGATAATAATTGCTGAAAGACATAAGCCTGCTGAGCTGACTACTGCCAGGGTCAGAGGTTAACCACACTGCAGCTAAGTTTCAAGCAATTACATGCAAGATCATTTCTACTGCCATATTGTTAAATAGAATCAAATGCATTACATAGTATACTGTTTCTAAACTAGCACTACATATATGTTTAAGTACATATTTTTCTAAAAAGCACTAAACTTTTGTTCCAGTGCAGCTCTTAGCTCCTTGTAAAATGTATTCAACAGCTGTTTCTCTGAACTTTACAGCACAAGAAATCTGAAAAAAGCCAACATTTATGGGGGGGGGGGGCAAAAGCCCCAAAACCAGGGACACATTTTAAACATTGCCTGTGTAATGGAAATTTGCTAGAATAAAATTCTGTGTTGCCACCATACATTTCATTGCCAAGTCTTGAACCCAGGGGACCCTGTGCAAAACAGTCAGAGCAACATACCACTATGCCAAATCATCTGTTTTGTGAAAGAGAGGAAGACTGAAATTTAAATGGCTACCATTTAGTGAATTCAGTTCTCAGCATAGCTGTCAACTTCTTAGCACAAAACACCTGAACAAAGTCAATAATGGGGGAATATAGTCCCAAAAATAGGGACAAATTTCAAATATCCATGTTATAAACTTAGACAACTGCTAGAATAAAAGGTTTTGTGTTACCATGTACTTTCTGAAGAATATGAAGTCTGAAATTCAAATGCCTGTTATTTTTATTTAACATTTGTTAACCAGGAAAGTTTGAAAGTGGAACAAAAACCAATTTCCAGCAGAGCAGGAGAAACACTCCACACACATGTTCTTTTTAAGATGGGAGGACATGCAGACTCCACACCGAAGGCACCCCAGCCAAGAATCAAACCAGAGAACACACACACACACACACACACACACACACACACACACACACACACACACACACACACACACACACACACACACACACACACTACCTGATCTCCATAATCCAGTCATTGCCCCTGAAGGCAGTCTTCTGTTCCACACTAATAATTCAGTTGTTCCCCGTGAAAGCAAGCTCCTCATCTCAGCCCACACAAGCTAACAGCTGGTTTTAGCTCTCTGAGAGAGTGGCTGGAGGCTGGCTGGCTCTATGAGAATCTAGCTGGAGGCTCCAGCCTGCAGATGATGCAGTCAGTTTCAATACTCTTCTGTGCAGTCATCACCGCACAGACTTCTGGGGCTGCAGGGCAGAGATGCCTTTCTCCTGCATCCCAGACTGTCTAACCACAGCAGATCTAGAGTTCTGTGGTACCAGGATCTCATGTGCACATGCGTGGAGTTCGGTACTGCATGAATTTTAAGTTTTAAGTCTTTCTCTTTTCTACAGGTAGGGGATTTTTTTCGTCTTTCTTTTTCTACAGGTGGGGGGCTGCAGTCTTGCATTTCCTGTAGCATGAGCCACCCTTGACAGAGGGATATCTAGTCTATATCTTGTCTAAAATGTCACTGGAGGCCTTTAGTGCCTTCATAAAGTGTGGTTGGTTGGAATGTGCAGTAGACATTGAAACCAGCACTAATTCTGTGCTCTCACTGGTCCAGCTTGAACCAGGTCTCTGTGACAGTGCATACATCACTGTTTTAAAAATGGGTAAAGACTGCTTGTAGGGAGTGGAGATTTTTTATTTAAAGCTCTCCTAGAACTGAGCAGCAATGTTCTGTTTTGTTATGTTGGAAGCTTTAGAAGACTGACATTACCTCTAGAAGGTACTATGGAGAAGGACAAGTGGATTTGCATTAATATCCAGTAGCTGGGGGGATAGCACAGACCATCCCTGGCAAATGCAGTTAGGACTGTCTTCGCCATCTCCCTAGTCAAATTTATAATGTACACCCCTTAGAATGCTACCAGAATCATTGTCAATTGTTGGAAGTAAATAATATTTTGTTCATATTGCAGCATCATTCCCGGTGATGTTGGGATGCTGCTCAAGGGTAAGGTTCAAGAAACTTGCCCTGACACATGTTCGAGAGCTCCATCTTGTCTCTTCATATGGTTCAGGGAGGTATGTATCTCAAATCATTGCACGCACACATGCACTATGAGTGTGTCATGAGTATTTGTCATGTGTGGCCTTATAGAAGCTTACTGGCAGCCAGTTCATTCTCAAACAAACTGATATGGTATGTAGAGAGATGTATTTACACAATGTCACTGGAGGCAAAGATCTCACATAAAAGTACTCTAATGTCAATAAAAGTTGTCAGTAGTACACATGCTGCACCCATTACACACAATTCAAAGCATACATATTGGATTACCCACATATGCTGAGGCAGTTAAATGTAACCTTCCTAAAACAGATGAAATTACACATAACAAATACCCTCAGCACGGCCTCAAATTCACTCTCTTTCAAAATGACACCCACATCCCAATATGGAGCCTCTACCTCCCTAAGCCCATAAGGCAAGCCACCACACTATCCAACATTTTTAGTCATGGGAGACTCCATGGTGAGACACACTGATATTCCTCTTACCAGACTGAGTAAAGAGAAAGTCATGGTCCAGTAGTTGCTTATCAAGAGTGAGGATCCTATATTATAAACACACTCATGTCATTTGGACCATAGGAGTACCAATACAACTCAGTCACAGTCCATGTTGGAGTATATGACCTCAGATATACCTCCCTAGACTATCACAGAGAGAGAGAGAGAGATCATGGAGCTCTTGGGAATGAATGTAATGTGTGTCTCAGGCTGGTTTGAGCTTAGGAGCAGGCAGAAATTTTACCCTTTTCCCAGGTTGATGCCGCTATATAAACAAACCATGATTGACTTTAATAATTGAGTTAGAGATTGAGAAATGTATTTGTGTGCATGAAGGGAGATGGTCAACAGACCATGCTGCTTCTTCAGGGATGGTCTGCACCTCTCCCTTCTAGGCTTTCAAATTTTTCCCTTGGAAAAGGGGGGGGCCAAAAAATTTTTAATTTAATTTGGGGAACATCCCCCAAAACGGGTTCCCCCTAAAATTTGCTCTTGTATAAACTTAAGACAGTTAATAGAATAACAGGTCTTGCTTTAGCATGCATTTTTCTGAAGGTCATGACATCCGAAACTCAATGTCTGTCATTATTTAATGACTTCATTCCTAAATGATTTGCCAGAAAACCACAAATTTTATGAGGAACAAACCAAAAATAAGAAATAAAAATCTTTTCATTCTGCAAAAATCTGGGCAGTTGAGAGGTATAGTTTAGCTGGGGCTGTCTTTGAGTTTGCTGCCCTTCCCTCACAAAATCATGGTCAAATGGAGAATCCCCCTGCAGCCATTCCAATGTCCCATTCCTTGGTTATTTCACCCCATTTACCATAAACACTGTAATGTGCTTACTGCTTTATTTCTGCAATGATTTGGATTTCATTTGAAAGTTTTATTTTCCATTTTACAGCACAAACTAATAGATATCTACTAAACAAAGCAATGCAGTCTCACAATGAAAATAGACTTAGCATTAAAACTTTTCTGCCCTTGAAACTCACATTCATTGAAACAGCATTGAAACCCACAATCAAAGAAAATACATTTTACCAGTGGCAGATAAAGATTAACTTTGGGCTATTTTCAAATCATAGGCCCCTTGAAAACAAAACATACACATACTCTTTGATACACCTTCCTGATTGTATTAAATTATATTCCTTGTACAATACAGTACAGTTGTTAGAGGTCATTTTAAATGGATTGTTTTGAACATTTTTCCAGTAAACAATGAAACAAAAAATTGCCCAATTCAGAACATTTCCATCATAAAAAAGTCTACTCAAATTTCTACAGTCCACCAGTATCAGTAAATATGCACAATCTCTGAAGAAGTAAAAGTCATCTAAATAATTCCACATTAAAGAAATCTGTAACTAATGAAGAGGTTGCTGTTAGCAAACAACGTTATAGGTCATTGTTTCATCTACAAATAAAGTGCCTGTTGCCCTTGAGGAATAAATTGCCTATGTTGCATTAAAAAATGATTAGCTAGTAATACCGCAATAGGGAATGGATGGCAAACTGATAACAGGTTCGTAGTTACTAGGTATCTTCACCAAAAAGTACTACAGCATCCACTCCCTTTACAACACAATACAGTATCAGCAATGCGTCTACCTACTGTGGGAGTAGAACCCACAACCTTTTGCATCAAAAGCAAGTACACTACCTGTTGTGCTATTAACAATGCAAGCCAACTCACCATAAGCAGCACTAAACTTTTGTTCCAGTGCAGCTCTTAGCTCCTTGTAAAATGTATTCAACAGCTGTTTCTCTGAACTTTACAGCACAAGAAATCTGAAAAAAGCCAACATTTATGGGGGGGGGGCAAAAGCCCCAAAACCAGGGACACATTTTAAACATTGCCTGTATAATGGAAATTTGCTAGAATAAAATGCTGTGTTACCACGATACATTTCATTGCCAAGTCTTGAACCCTGTACAAAACAGTCAGAGCAACATACCACTATGCCAAATCATCTGTTTTGTGAAAGAGAGGAAGACTGAAATTTAAATGGCTACCATTTAGTGAATTCAGTTCTCAGCATAGCTGTCAACCTCTTAGCATAAAACACCTGAACAAAGTCAATAATGGGGGAATATAGTCCCAAAAATAGGGACAAATTTCAAATATCTATGTTATAAACTTAGACAACTGCTAGAATAAAAGGTTTTGTGTTACCATGTACTTTCTGAAGAATATGAAGTCTGAAATTCAAATGCCTGTTATTTTTATTTAACATTTGTTAACCAGGAAAGTTTGACGTGGAACAAAAAACAATTTTCAGCAGAGCAGGGAGAAACACTCCACACACATGTTCTTTGTAAGATGGGAGGACATGCAGACTCCACACCGAAGGCACCCCAGCCAAGAATCAAACCAGAGAACACACACACACACACACACACACACACACACACACACACACACACACACACACACACACACACACACACACACACACACACACACACACTACCTGATCTCCATAATCCAGTCATTGCCCCTGAAGGCAGTCTTCTGTTCCACACTAATAATTCAGTTGTACCCCGTGAAAGCAAGCTCTTCGTCTCAGCCTGCACAAGCTAACAGCTGGTTTCCAGCTCTGCGAGAATTGGCTGGAGGCTGGCTGGCTCTGCGAGAATAAGCTGGAGGCTCCAGCCTGCAGATGATGCAGTCCGGTTTCCTTCTCTTCCATGCGGTCATCACCGCACAGACTTCTGGGGCTGCAGGGCAGAGATGCCTTTCTCCTGCATCCAGACTGTCTAACACGGCAGTCTGGAGTTCTGTGAGTACCAGGATCTCCATGTGCACATGCATGGAGTTCCGGTACTCACAATTTTTTTTTTTTAAGTTTCGTCTTTCTTTTCTACAGGTAGGGGGATTTTTGTCTTTCTTTTCTACAGGTGGGGGGGGCTGCAGTCTTGCATTCCTGTAGCATGAGCCACCCTTGACAGAGGGGATATCTAGTCTATATCTTGTCTAAAATGTCTGGAGGCCTTTAGTGCCTTCATAAAGTGTGGTTGGTTGGAATGTGCAGTAGACATTGAAACCAGCACTAATTCTGTGCTCTCACTGGTCTTGAACCAGGTCTCTGTGACAGTGCATACATCACTGTTTTTAAAGGTAAAGACTGCTTGTAGGGAGTGGAGATTTTTATTTAAACTCCTAGAACTGAGCAGCAATGTTCTGTTTTGTTATGTTGGAAGCTTTAGAAGACTGACATTACCTCTAGAAGGTACTATGGAGAAGGACAAGGATTTAGGTAATATCCAGTAGCTGGGGGATAGCTGCAGACCATCCCTGGCAATGCAGTTAGGACTGTCTGCCATCTCCCCTAGTCAAATTTATAATGTACACCCCTTAGAATGCTACCAGAATCATTGTCAATTGTTGAAGTAAATAATATTTTGTTCATATTGCAGCATCATTCCCGGTGATGGTGGGATGCTGCTCAAGGGTAGGTTCAAACCTGCCCTGACACAAGTTCGAGAGCTCCATCTTGTCTTTCTTCATATGGTTCAGGGAGGTATGTATCAAATCATTTACACACATGCACTATGAGTGTGTCATATGAGTATTTGTCATGTGTGGCCTTATAGAAGCTTACTGACAACCAGTTCATTCTCAAACAAACTGATATGGTATGTGAGAGATGTATTTACACAATGTCACTGGAGGCAAAGATCTCACATAAAAGTACTCCTAATGTCAATAAAGTTGTCAGTAGTACACATGCTGCACCCATTACACACAATTCAAAGCATACATATTGACCCACATATGCTGAGGCAGTTAAATGTAACCTTCCTAAAACAGATGAAGTACACATAACAAATACCCTCAGCAGCCTCAAATTCACTCTTTCAAAATGACACCCACATCAGCATATGGAGCCTCTACCTCTAAGCCCATAAGGCAAGCCACCACACTATCCAACATTTTAGTCATGGGAGACTCCATCGTGAGACACACTGATATTCCTCTTATCAGGCTGAGTAAAGAGAAAGTCATGGTCAGTTGCTTATCAGGGGCTAGGATCCACCATATTATAAACACACTCATGTCATTGGACCATAAGTACCAATACAACTCAGTCACAGTCCATGTTGGAGTATATGACCTCAGACATACCTCCCTAGACTATATGAAGAGAGACATCATGGAGCTCTCGTAATATGTGTCTCAGGCTGGTTTGAGCTTAGAACTGAGCAGCATTTTACCTTTTCCAAGGATGATGCCACAATATAAACAAAAGATGATTGACTTTAATAATTGAGTTAGTTTAGGGGTGAAACATTTGTGTGCATGAAAGGAGATGGTCAACAGACCATGCTGCTTTTCCAGGGATGGTCTGCACCTCTCCCTTCTAGGCTTTCAAATATTAGCTAAAAAATTGTCTTCCTCCACAGTGCTTTTTTTAGGCAATTCCAAACTGAAAGTACTTCTGACAGCAAATCAAAACCAGGAAAACATAAAAGTATTACTGCTCAATGCTAGGAATCTCAACAAAAAACTTCACTCCCTAGAAGCTCTCTTCACTCTAGAGAATACTGACGTCTGTGCTGTCACTGAGACATGGTTTAAAGACACAGAGAGCACATCAACAGTGCAAGGTTATAATGCCTTCCACACATTTAAACCAGGTACTTCACAGGTAGGGACTAAAGGTGGAGATGTCTCTATTTACATAAAAAATAATATACTTCAAGGCTGGTCAAACAGGACAATGAACGTGAGCTGCTCCATGTTCAAATCACCATAAGCAAAATCCAATACCACTTCCTTGCAAGCTATAGGTCCCCCTCTATGACCCAGGTAACCCATACCATGAATTTAAACTTATTAAAAACACTAACCATCCAACCCAATATCATATTCGTGAGGGAGTTTAATTACCCCACTATGAACTGGGAATCCTGTATGATACCAAATGTACAGGCGCAGAGATTCTTGGATTTTGTAAACACAAACTCTCTGGACCAGATAGTCAATACACCAACCAGGGGTACAGCCATACTGGATCTGGTTCTCACTAATATGGGACAGTGTTGCACACCCCCTACTGTAATGTCTTTCCTGGTAAGGCCAGACCACAAAATGGTCTCCTTTGAAGTAAAAATAAAACCTGGGCCCCCAGCTAAACCTGGAATATTCAGGAACTACACTAAGGCTAACCTCCTGCTATTAAGTGATAACCTGGCAAAATTTCAAGCCCCCGTAAACTCTGAGAACACTGCTGCCTAAGCAGAACTGCTCGCAAAGACCCTGTACAAGCATGTTAATAGCCGCCAAGAGGCAGCTGTACCCACAAAGAAGAAGTATAGAACATAACTCAAAATAAAGCCACCCTGGTGGAATCACAAAATAAATAGGCTGTATAACAGAAAAAAAAAAATTATGGCAAAAAATTAGGAGTTGCATCACCCAGCAGGATAAAAGCACTCTCATAAAACTAAACAAACAACTCAGAGGACAAATAAAGTCTACCAAAGCCAAATTTGAAGTATGTTTGACCTCTCAAGCCAAGGACAACCACAAAGCATTCTTTAGCTATGCCTGCAGCCTCAAAGGCAATACACAATTGCGTGCAAAGCTCAGTGTAAATTAAGCCACCTATACTGAACCAGACCAAGGAGTCTAACAGGTGCACGAGTCCTGTGGTGGGCAGGAGATCCCACGGCACTATGAAAGTGAAGGCTGGCACATGCCGGCCGAGGTGGGATCCCCTGACCCATGCTGAGGGTACACTGCTGGCCCATCCTACCCATCCCATCAGGGAGGAGAAGAATGAGTGTACCTGGTGGGACCTGAAAGATGGTGACCTATGTGCCCAAATGGAGAGATGATAAGTCAGCAAGCAAAGGATAATAGTACTGCTGAAACTGAACTCATCCTCAAGCCTTGGTGAGTACCTTCACAAGGTGGACTCTGTTTTTCACAAAATCTCACCAAGACAATACTGATATATAGACTATATTTTATATAGCATATATCATTGACAAAAGTAGGTCAAAAATTAAAAAATATAGCTGGGTGCACAAGACCCAGGATAAAAAAATGCCCAGTCCTGGTAGGTGCACTGATCCCAGGACTGGAAAAAATGACAGTGTAGAATCCTCAACATATGGAAACATGCCTACAATAAGGTGAGGCTAGGCCCTGGGGGAGGATGCCCTCTCCCCCATTGTAGAAGGAAGAGGCAGTCCACAAAAATCACAAAAACTGATAGGCCAAAGAAGAGTCATAAAGATGACAGAGTGGACTATTGAGGATAAGAAAGAAATTATGTATTGCTACTATTATGCAAAAAGCCCAGACTTTCCAGGCACAAGATATACAAAAAGATTACGAGAGAAATTAGAGAAAAGAAAAAATACTTCCACAAGAGAAACTGTTGGAAGCTTTGTATAAAAATTTGTGCTCATTAATACAACAGATTTGTGAAAAACATTGTATAGACAAAGAAACTTTGACCTGTTTGGGAAAAGACACATCTGAGGAAGTGCAAAAATATAAACAACAAAACTCAAATGTCACCGGGTGGATAGCCTACAGATTTTTGAAAAGTATAAAAATTAAATATGTACATGGGAGACACAGAGAGATTTGATATGGTGCAATATCTATGCAAAGTCAAAAGCCAAATTAATCAAAACAAAAAGACAACCCCAAAGATATTCAAAGAGAAATACAGGCAAAGGCACCCAGACATGGATAATTTTACAATAAAAATAATATCATAAAGAGGGAATGTAGAAAAGAAGAGTGGAAGTTAAAAAAATAGCAGTTAAAGTTATGGAATGCCTGGGAAGTGAAGGATTTGATGTAGAAGGTCTAACACAGGTTACATCAAAGCAGGATGGAACAAGTTCCCAAAATAAGAAAGAAAAATCAGGAGACATCTGAAGAAGAAATATGGACATGGGAAAGAAAAAGACATTTAATATGGTGTAATATTTATGTAAAGGAGAAAGCAAAACTAATCAATACAAAAAGAGCAGCACCAAAGATACTTGAAGAGAAAAATACAGGCAAAGGAATCCCGACATGGAAAATTTTACAATACAAAAAATAAGAAGACAACGAGGAAAAATAGAAAAGAAGATCAGTAATGGAGAAGTTAAAGAAATAGAAACTGAGGTTATGGAGTACATGTGAAGTGAAGGATTTGGTGTAGAAAATCTAACTCAGAAAACATTAAAGCAGGATAGAGCAACTGATATCCAAATTAATGAGAAACCAGTTTAATGGGAAGCAATAGGTCAGTTGCCTTATAAAGATATTTTGGAGCCTTTCACGGGAAACCAGTATAAATGTTCACTTCAAATTGGACAGCAAGGGAAGCAACAGGAAACTGTGGCAACTATGACACACTCAATGTTGAGGAGTGGTAGGCCAATGAGTTCCCATATGACTGAGCAACAGATGACATAGGATGAAATTGAAGAGAATGTGCCATAGGAAGATGGTATAGAACTTTTATAGAATGCCTGCAGGAACTGGAGAACAAAAAATGTGCCCTCAATTTAGAAGAAAATGGGTTAAGAGAAGAGTTGCTTGATTTAATAGAGATAGATAGACGTAGTAAGATCAATGAAAGAAATTGATCGCAGAAGGTCAATAAAACTCAAAAAGTCAGAAGTTTGATAAAACAAATGAACACAGTAATTAGGACTGCCCATAGAGATGCATGCAATATAACAGAAGTAAACAGGATGTATTAATGTGCAGCTAAATTAATAACATATAAAATTTTACTACAAGAACACAGGGTAGTAGGGGAAAGGAAGGGGAGAAATTGAACACCATCATGGACATATCGAATAGAGAAAACTATAAAGCAATTAAGACAAGACGTTTCACTGTTAGAGGAGTATAGAAGACCGAATAGATGAACAAAAATACTCTGAAAGATAGATGTGATAAAAGCAACACAGTGTTGGAATGGATCAGGATCTATCATGCAATATTGCAAATAATAAACTAAAAATATCAGCACAGGCAGAAAAACTTAGAAGATACACAGATAAATATAAAGGAAAAGTACACAATAAGCAGTTTATTGATGACCCAAAAAAAGTTTTATAGTGAATTGGGAAACAAGGTAAAAGGAATTGAAACACCTCCAAAAAAAAGAAGAAAAACATACATTTTAGAAAAGTATCTATGAAGAGCCTGTGGAACATAAGAAAGATGCTATATGGATAGAAGAAGTAAAAGAAAGAATAAGAAGTTTAAAGGTACATGATATGAAATGGGATGAAGTAACAGCCAGAGAGATTGAAACAAAGTTAATAAAAGTCTCTAATTGGAAAACCCCAGGCCCAGATGCAGTTCCTAACTTCTTTGCAGGATGATTTAGCCATGAGTAAGAACTATTTATATGTGCACCCCAGACACCAGCCTGGTTAACAACAGGAAAAACAATGCTCCTACCTAAGAGTGAATCTGCAAGCTACCCTAAAAATTATAGACTAATAACTTGCCTTCCAACGACGTATAAACTATACACCAGAATTGATACCAACAGAGTTTATAGTCATTTATAAGAAAACTCAATTATGGCAATAGAACAAAAGGGCAATAAAAGAAAGTCATATGGAACAAAGGATCATTTGTTGTTAAATAAAGTCATAGTGGAGAACTGTAAAAAGGGGAAAAATCTGAGTATGGCATGGATTGACTACAAAAAAGCATTTGACAGTATACCACATTCATGGATAAAAGAGTGCTTAAAAATGTATAAGATACACCCTACACCGAACGATTACATCACAGAGACCATGAAACAGTGGCAGCGCACTTTGCAATTAAGCTATGATAAAGGACAATTTACTATTCCAGGGATAAAACTTCAAAGGGGATATTCCAAGGTGACTCCTTGTCACCGCTGCTATTCTGTCTTGCCTTAACCCATTAAGTTGTCTGCTTAACAGCTTAGGCCATGGCTATAATTTGGCTCCTAGAAAACATCAAAGTGTAAAGACTTCTCATCTTCCCTTTGTCGATGATTTTAAACTGTATAGCTCATCAGATGAGGAACTGAAAGCAGAACTGCAAGTAGTCAAAACTTTTTCAGATGATTTAAGAATGTCATCTGGTCTAGATAAATGTACACAAGCAACCTTTAAAGCAGGAAATCTGCAGCACCAAGAAAACATCAGTTTGGAACAAGAATGTGATATAAAAGAACTTGATCTGGGAATTGATGAAGGATCAACAATAAAACATGAACTAATGTGAATAAAACTTAGTAAGGGATATTTTAGAAGACTTAAATTAATTTTGAAAACAGTTTTGGCATCTAGGAACAAAATTCCAGCTATAAACCAATTTGCTCTTCATGTCCAAACTTACAGTTTTGGAGTGACTGTCTGGCCCCAAAAGGTGTTGGATAGATTAGAAAGGAAAACAAGAAGGATGCTTCATGCTCATCAAATGATTTATAAAAATCAGTGGATACCAAAATTATTTATTCCCCGTTCCAAAGAGGTATGGACTACCTTGAAACTGATTACATGTATAGATATGCAATCATGGGACTGCACACATATCTGCTGACCTCACAAGCTCCAAATATAGTGAAAGTTTTGAAACATAAGGAGAATAAATCTAAGATGACTTCCCTGCTTAGTCTAGCAGATGTATATCTCCGTCAAGCGGGAATGGAAATCAAACCAGAAGTAGATAAAAATCAGGCAGCAACTGAATGTGCTAAAAACAAAAGAAAGAATATAAGGAGAAGGATCAGATGAGAAGGAAAGAAACATGGAAAATGCATAAATATAGTTGCAAGTATAGAAAACTCCTGAAAGAACCTCATGTTGATCAGGATCAAATGCAGGAATGGTTAAGGAGAGGTAAATTCAAACCAAAAGATGAAAGGTTAATATTTGCAGCCCAAGATACATATCGATTTACAAAGTCCATTGAATATATGGGCGAAACAGACAAATGTAGATTTTGTAAAACAGAATTGGAAACAGTTGCACACCTTGTTGATGGTTGTGATGTATTAATAGCAGAAGGAATGTATATTGAATGGCATAATAATGTGGCAAGACTCTTGCACTGGGGATTGTGCGAACATTATGGTATTGAAGTGGCTGAAAAACACTAGAAACATGAGCCATAAAGCATCATAGAAAATGATGAAATCTATATCACATGGGATCACCCATTACCAACAGTTCAAAAGACAGATGTGAGAAAATCAAATAAAGTAGTTCATGAAAAGAAGACAAAAGTAGCATTGATTATTGAAATTGCTCTACCCAGTGACTACAGTGTCTTGCATGCAGAGAGACATAAAGTCATAAAATATCTGGATTTGCCTACAGAAATGAGAGCAATGTGGAAGAAAGATACCCAGACAGTTCCAATAGTAGTGGGAGCAACTGGTCTCATAAAAAAGAATTTACAATAGCATTTAGATACGTTGCCAGTAGAAGTAACAAATTGCAGAATGAGTCAGTACTGGATACATTGCGGGTGCTGGGAAGAGTACTTCTGGCTGCCATCAAAGTTTAAAACAATACTAATTTCATGGACTTTAATCACACTTTGACTTAGGAATGGGGTCCATTCTCATCATGGTATTAGAAACTCATAAGACTTGGAAAAATTAAAAAAGAGCCAGAAGATATAGCAAACCTCCTGGCTAATAAATTCAGCTCCAACTTTACCCCCTCTTCCCTTCAACATTCCCTCAGGAAATACCATCAGATATAACTCCCCCTGCTATCACTAGGGAACAGGTCCTTACTGCTCTCTCTAAGACCAAGAACACTGCATCAATAGGCCCAGACAATATCCCAGGATGCTTTCTAAATAGTATGAAACATGACCTACCAGGCCTCTGGAATTACTGTTTAACTGTAACCCCCAAACATGTTTCATACTTCATGAATGGAGAATGGCAACAGTCATCCCTCTGCACAAAGCTGAGCCATCTACAGACCCTGGAAACTACAGACCCATAAGTCTCACTAGCCTTATATGTAAAGCCATGGAAAGAATTATTATGGAAATGATCAATATAGATACAGATACAGTAAACCTCCAAACACTGGACCTAACCCAGTTTGATTTCCTCAAGGGCAGATCATGCCTACTCAACCTGGTGAACTACTTTGAGAAGGTAACCAAAGCAATGGATGAGGGAACAATTGTTTACACTGCCTACCTTGACCTGGCCAAGGCATTTGACACAATACCCCACTCGGGCATTGTAACTCAAGAGGTTAGGTACAAACTCATATGTCACTTGGTGGATAGCCAACTGTCTCACAGACAGGACTGAGGAAGTTAGAATTGGGGAGTCCACCTCTTCAAAGAGGCCAGTGACAAGTTGAGTTCCACAGGGATCAGTCCTTGGACTGCTTCTTTTTGACATTTACTTCTCAGAAGTCAAGGCCAATGTCAGTGGTCTCTGGCTGACTAAATTTGCAGATTGCAAATTAGGAGCTGTCATTGAATCTCACACTGACACAAATGTTCTCCAGGAGGGGGTAAAACAGACAAACAACTGGTGTCAGAGCAATGGACTAAAACTAAATGCCATGAAATGCATAATAGTATCCAATGGGAAGTCATCCATCCTTGGTAACTATCATATTGGCAACACACCCCTTAGAGATGATCCAGTAATCATGGACTTAGGGACACACACATAGATAGTAATCTAACCTTTGACCATCACATGACTACAGTAGTAAGGAAATCATTCTATGTTGTGCAACTTATAAGCAAAGGTATGGCATCTAAGTCCAAGGAAGTCATTGTTCCACTGTATTTGGCATTCATTAGACCTATCATTGAGTACAATGACCCCTTTGGTATGTACCTAAACAGGCATATCCAACAATTGGAACATCCACAGAGGTTCCTCACTAAAAGAATACAGGATATAAGTAAAATGTCCTATGCAGACTGCCTCAAGGCCCTATCCCTGTATTCTGTCTCCTACAGGCTTTTGAGAGGAGATCTATGCCTGGCATATAGGGCAATGTCAGACCCCACTCGGGTGGACCTCCTGCATACCCACAAAACAAAAGCCAGAATTACCTATTCTAAAGAATTAAACCTTGTGTGTGATATAAATAGGACCTACTGGAGAGACAGGTATGTATGCCTTACTTATAATATAAAATGGTAAAATAAATGAATACAAATATAATTGTAAGAAACTTGGACTCTTTAGTGTGGAGCAGAAATTCATCCCTGGTTTGCATCTGTATCTCTAATGGGCGATCAACAAGGAAAGGTTTCAGGCTGACCCTATCATTGAGACCATTGTTGATCGCCCATTACCACACTAAAGAGTTTTTTTATTTTTCTTACAATTATATTTGGATTCATTTATTTCACCATTTTATATTATAATAAGTATAAAGATACATCAGCGCATCTTTAGGTGTTTTTATCAGTGTTTTATTAGTATTATTAGTGTTTTTATAGGGCTTTTATAGTAGTATTTTGAGAGTTTTTTGAATATATTAAAGTATAAAAATTCTTTGAATATACTGAAGCATTCAAACATTCTAATGTTTTAACATTTTCAATTTGTATAATTGTTTCCATGGTGATAGACTGATTTATTGCACCTGATGCATCATTGGTCTAATGGATGACCTGTAATGGTTTTAAACTGGCTGGTTGTTCTGCTTTTTGAAGTCTGATGAAGCATCTTGTATAGATGTGAAAGCGCTTACTCATTTGATTAAAGCAGTGTTTTTCTAAAGAAACTGGTTGGCTTTGTTTGTCGTGGAGTACCTGCAGCTTTTTTCTACAAAAACAATTGTGAGACTATCTTCTGCAGGAAGAACTCTTATCTCCTACACAACATGGCTGCTGTCCTTCCCATAGTAGTAGTACTGTTCCTCTAACCTATACAGATACTATAAATAAAGCTAGAGGTAATGCAAACTAGTCTTTTCCTTATTTCTAGACTTGTCCAAAGCCTTTGACACTGTTTGTCACAGCAAACTTCTATTCCAAATGTCCTTATTAGGTCTCTCTCAGCACACCCTTCTGTGGTTCAAAAGCTAACTGTTCAATGGCTATCAGTCAGTAAAATGGCACGCCATGATCTCTCCTTACTTCCCAGTCACCACCAGTGTACCACAAGGCTCTATCTTTGGTCCCCTCCTCTTTAACATTTTCACTAATACCCTCTATACTTCCACACAACAGGCCCCCCTAATACAATACACAGATGATTCCACTCTCATGTGTACATCTGACAACATGGTACTCCTCTAAAAATTACTCAGGAAACTTTAACAGCCACTGAAACATTGCTTTGTAAGTTAAAACTCATGCAAACCCAAAAAAAGACCAAACTACTAGATTTTTCCCAAAATCCCTCTCTCATGAAAAAACTAAATTTAAAGTCCTCTCTCTTAATAATACAACCACAGAAGTCACTTCTTATATCAAACTACTAGGGGTAATGGTGGATGATAATCTTACATTCAACCTGCATATATAAAGAAAAACTCATCAAAAACAAGGAATGCTTTACAGAACCAAAAACTTTCTCACTGAAGCAACTAAAACTACACTTGTCTCTACTTATCTCCTCTCCACTCTTCTTTATGGTGCTGCCATCCTTACTAATCTCCAAGCTTCACAAAAATTAAAATATGAACAATGTTATAACAAAGTTGCTAAATTTGCAGCACAAACCCCCTTCAGAACTCACTGCAAAGCCTAAATTGGTTAGAAATGCCACATCAACTAACATATATACAACTTCTTACCACTTACAAATTATCCAGCATCCAACTGCCTATCCAGCACTAAAACACATTCTACACAACTATGTTCTCAGTCAGTCACTGGGATCCAGTGACCAAAACTCCTGTCTGTCTACAAACCTAGCAAATTTGCTGGGCATTGTTTATAGTCATACAAGGTTGCTAAGGCCTGGAACTCCTTACCTGTATCCATTAGGTCTATACTCTCCAACACATCTTTCAAAACCACTTTGAAAGAAAGACTTTCTAGTTAAAATCTGGCTCTATTCTTGCTCAAATCCTAGATAAACTATATCTCTAAATGTGAACAGGTATTATTTAATTCCTTATACTTCCTTACTCTCCCTTCTTCACTTACTTCCTTACTGCTATTTAATTGTTTTCTCTGCGTTTCTCTCTAAATATACCATAAGTCTTGTTTTTCCCACACTTCATACTGCAATTCCTATTTGTATTAGATTAACATACCTTTAGTTTCTCTACAGACATTTTAAAAGTTCTGTAAATATTAAATGATTGTCATATACCTTGTATCGATTTTTAACCAATGTTTTTATATTAAATCTAAGTTGTTATAATTATTTAAACTGCAGATGTTTTTGTTTTATTTTTGAAGATTGTAAAATTATTGTTCTTAAAATGTTTTGGAGCTTTTCTCTCCAGGCCTCCACTGAAAATGGACTTCTACCCAGTCGGACTTTCCTGTTAATCAAATGTCAAATAAATAATAAATAAATAAATAATGCCCATTTCAATCAAGATGACTACAGAGACAACTAGAAAGTAGAAATCCATTGTTCCAGAGTCTTACATTGTGGCTACTAGGGGATCAGAGCATATAACACTTGGAGTTGACTTGCTACAGTACTATTTGTCTAAAAGAAAACAATCCAAGTCTATACATGAAAAGCAATGCACCTCTTAGCACAAACCAGTACTTTTTTGCACATCTACTGAGAGAAGAGTTTTGGTTCACAGTTGAGGTGTTTGATTTGAGTATATTAAACGTGTCACTAGAGAAGATTTGGTTTGAGCACCAACACCAGGTATGAGGTGATTAATTCATCTAGACAGGTTACAAGACTGCTTAAGATGCAACACAACATACTGCTGCTGAATTCTGTAGTTTATACACTTATAACTGGGAGATAGAGTTAACTAAGGCGCCTAAGAGAGAACTTGAAAATGAAAAGTGCCCAAGTCTGTGGAGTATAGCTGTGTTTTGCACTGCACAGAGTTTTGCACACCGTTGTTAAGTTCAGAAACAAATTCTAAATAAACAATAAGAAAGCAGCTAGAACTCCAGCCAGTAACATCTACCCCTTTGGAGCAGCAGTAAATTTAACCCTGACAGAGAATAATCACTACTGCTCACAGCAAGTTTACATTCTGACAATAAAACCAGCTTCAACTGTACCTTAAAGTAAAACAAAAAATAAATGCAAAAGTGTAAAAAAAGAGTGGAAATATACAGGTTATCAGTTTTATTACCTGTATGTAGGTGCAAGCTAACAAATTCTCAAGGGAAAACACTCAGGCTGGGATTCAGTAAATCCAAATCACCATGTCAGAATAGTGTAGCAGCTTCTGCATGGAATATGGCCGCTGACAATCCAGTAAAAAAGACTGGGGGCATGCAGGAGCCTGGCAGCACTATTCTGACATGGACACCACATAATACTGTTAATTACCTAATTTGCTGGTGAAAACCATGCAAATGAGGTGAATTAGCGATTCACTAAGCAGGCAGGCATCCTTGTCAGAGCAGTGTCCATTGCAGAAATGTATTCGGTTACTAACCATGTACATTTCTGTAAAAATCAAAATGGGGGCATGACAGCTCAAAGTAAAGCATGTAATATGCCTATTATGCATGCCAATGGCCAATAATATGGCCATTGGCATGGAAAACAGTTGCAAAATTATGAAAATCAAAGGTTTTTTTTGGCCAATTTTGGCCGTTTAAGCATAGTGCAGTGGTGCGCAAATGAGTTCATGCAGAAAATAAGAAAAAAAATGTAAGAAGACAATTTTATGGGAAATATGAATTTTGCCATTACAGTGGGTAGCATGCAGAACCAAAACAATAAGAGGTAACACTGGTAGCTAAGGAGATAGGCTCCAGTGTAATGATGTAACAAGGGACTAAGGCACTGGGGTATGCAAATGAGCTAAATTTATTGAATAGCAAAATGGGAGACAGTGTCCATCTGCACCTAACCGTGTAGGAGCTATAATGCTGTAGTGTAAGCAGGAGAAGCAGCTAACATGAAAAGGGGGGTGTCATGCTTGGTGTAGGCACATTGGAGCTCTCCTGCCTCTATTTGCATTTAGCTAAGCACAGCTAAGCAAGGGGGTGTGTCTGAGCTAGTTTAAGAAATGTTGAGTGTATTCACATCCCTGGGAGGGTCCTTTCTGCTCAATACTGTTTACTATAGCTGCAGGGGTTTGCGCGGCACACCTACGGGGCTTAAACAGAATGGAAATAAATTAAAAAAACAAAAAAACAAACAAAAAAAAAAACCGGGAACCAGCAGAAGTTTTTACATTTGAGTGGTGGATTTGTGGGGTGTGCTGCAGGGCTTAGAAGGGGCAGAAATGGGAAGAAAGAATGTGAAATAGCAGAATAAAGGCACTCAAATGCAAATAATATAGCTGGCAGGTGGAATGTATCATAGTCAGCCAATCACACAGGCAGCATCTGCAGCACACCAGTATAAACTATGCAAACACCTTTCAGTCTGCTTTTTCCCACAAACTCTGCACCATTGGTGTACACACACAGAGGAATTTTAACTGACAAAATGTTAGGGGCTGCTGTCACTTTGATACATCAGTTTGTGCTAGAGGTTGAGGGTGGTGAGGAGGATAATGCTGAGAACTGTCCCAGGCTGAGGAGGAAGAGAAGAGTGTTTAGAACCAGGGTAACCTACCAAGGTCTACATGATCTGGAGATACTAGAGCACTACAGGTTGGACAGGGACTTCAGCAACTCTGCGAGCTGTGCCGGTCTCACCTCAGACTCAGAGCCAACAGATGGGAACCCATCCTAGTTGGAACCAAGGTATGTGTAGCCTTAAGAATACTAGCTACAGGTACCTTCCAAAGACCTACTGGGGACATCATGGGGGTCTCACAGGCATCTGCATCCAGATACTCCACCACTTCCTGGATGTCATGCGAACACATGCTGGTGAGCAGATATATTTCCCTAGCATCTGTGTGAGAGGACCAGCAATATGCATCTCTTCTGCCATATATCAGACTACCCAGAGGTACTAGGTGCCATAGACTGCACGCACATCCACATCAAGGCACCACCCGGTGAAGAGGGTAGAGTCTATGTCAACCACAAGGGCTATCACTCCATCAACTGCCAGGTCATGTGCAATGCCCAGGGCATTATCATGAATGTGTGTGCTGGCAGCCCTGGTAATTATCATGACTCCCATATCTGGCATGTCTCACAGGTGTACCAGGCATTTGCCAAGGGAGACATCCCATATGGCCATCTGGAGGGGATGCTGGCTATGCACTGGAGACATGGATGATGACACCTATCAGAAATGCACCCACACACACTGAAGAATGCCATAATGAGTTACATGCACAAACCAGGAACATTATAAAGCATGTGTTTGGGATGCTCAAGTCACAGTTTTGCTGCCTCGACATATCTGGTGGAGTCCTGCAGTACTCTCCAGCCACATATGCACACATGTTCATAGTATGTGTCATGCAACACAATATAATCCTGCGGAAACAAATGTAGCAGAAACATCACAGGAAAGGTCCACACAGCCACTCATCATTGGCAAGGCCCCCACAGGTACAGGGGGACTTGGAGGAGGAACCCCCTGAGCCTGCTCCAGTAGGGAGATGGAGGCATGCCCAGTATGCCCAGGCCTTAACAAAGAGGCAGCACTTAGCATGCACACTGACACTGTAGGCACCCAGCTGTGTATTGCATGCATCCAACAGAGTCAGCCCTCAAACACCGCCCTCACAAATGCCGCAGGCACAAGGTAAGTCAGTCTTCTTAACAATAAATGAATAGAGTAATATGTTGTGATAGCATAGCTATGGTATCGCTGCATGCATGCAAGGGAATGAGGTAGCCTACTGGGATAGCAGCAGACAAGTGACAGCTACATGGGATAACAGGTAATGTCTGCCCAATACTGGCTTCCCCAGGAAATGCAGTAGTCCCGTAGGTGACAAATCTCACTGCAGTATAGGTGGGGGGGGGGCTAACAAACAAGGAGTCAAAGGTTACATGCATGGATGTCAATGTGGGGGTCCCATACTCACCCCTCAGCCTCACCCAGCAGGTTAGTCATAGAAAACCATAAATAAATGTCTGGTAAAGGCCCACAAATGTGGACAATGATGAAATATCCCAATACAGACCTACATAGTGATATCACAGCAGGTTTTGCAGTTGCAATAAGGCTCTGAAGGGTGAAAGTTCTGAAACCCAAATGTCTGCCATTGCAATCTAACCTGTGGTCTTTAGCGATATGGCTGTAGTTTCCTAGACAGGCATCATACTATACTAAATGGAACCAAAATGTAAAGGGAACATCAGTACAGTCTGTGCAAATGTGGATAGCTGACAGGTGTGCCCCTCCCCACACACACACATGTTCCCATAGAAATGCAGTAACAGTAATGTTTTTAGGGTATAAGCAGCACAGCACACATTCCCTTGGCTGTCCCAATCAACTTGATAACTTGTTGTATATCCACAATATGCAGGGGTCAATGAGCTATGTATATGTGTGGTCAATACTGTCAGTAAGTGGCCTGCACTTTCTCCTGGCTGTCGTGTCTTAGTGGCCTAGGTACAGTAGTGTGGTTGACAGGGTCCATGTTCCATGAATTGCAGTGCCAACTATTCTGTATATCAAATACAGCTATGGTATGAGTTGTACACACTGTCCAGATGTCAATATCTGTTACTGCAAGAAAGCTGGACAGGTCAGAGACAGGGGACCACATATATGGACAGTACACAGCTCAGAGTAACCTAAACAGTGCCTAGCATACCCCTCAACTGTACTGACATTTTGCAGAATGTCCAGAGGTTTGCATCATATTTATGGTCTCTTTATCCTGAAATCATGGTTGTCTAGCAAATCATTGGCAAATCACAAAAGACTAAAGTCAGAAAATAATGACAGATTGTAGTTTCAGACTTCATACCCTTTAAGAAAAATGCACACTAATGCAAAACCTGTTATTGTATCACCTTTCTAGGTTTGTAAGGCCAATCATTAACAATGGTCCCTATATATAGACCTTTGTCCCCAAATTACTTATGGCTTTTTCCAGATGCCTGGCTCTAAATAGTCGGGAGGTATGGTGCCTAGTAGGACAGCAGGTATCTGAAGGTCAGTATACTGCCAGGCCATAAAAGGCTGCCAGCTTACTGTGTCAATACTGACAACATGTCACTGGCCAATGTCTATACCCCTGGAATGACAGGTTGTCACAGAAGGAGCACAAATATGCCTCGTATATCTGTTCTGCTTATCCTAAAATTGCATTTGCCTGCCAACTATTTGCAAAACAAGAAAGGGTCTTGTCAAAACATCAATGGCAGACAGTGGGGAAGCAGATGTCATACCCATAAGAGAAAGCAAGTAAAAACCAAACTGGTCTCTCAACTGTCTATGTTTGGCAGAACAGTATTAACACCCTGTCCCCATATGTGTGTGCCTTTGTCTGACTGTCATATATGGGCCTGTCTAGATGTCAGTCTGTGATGGTTTAACAGCTAGGCCAAAATGTAGCCTCATAATAACATATAGCAACACAAACCGTCTGAAGACCACAGCAAATGTAGTGGTGCAATAATGCACAACCTGCTAAATAGGTAAACTCAGAGGTGTGAAGTCCACAACCCTCTGTGTGATGTTATAGCATTTACTCCACTCACATCAGAATTACAAATACATAACAGCAGCCAATGTGGGCAAAGCCTGTGACTGGACTACAGAAGGACAAAGAGACATACATAAGAGGAAGGGGAACCACTGGCCAGACAAATGGAGAATGTGTACACCATAGCAAATTGTGCAGTAACACAGATGCCATGCAGTGTATGGAGTCAGTAATCATCACCTGCAAATACACAATGCACACCCATGTAAGTGGTGGTCCGCAGCAAAACAAAAACCCAAAGGACACCTCAGAGGCAAAAATAAAAGAGAACTCCACAAATGTACACACCACAGACCATGCAGACTCCACACACCAGGGTCTTGCAAACACTAAGGCCTTACCCCAAACCCCAAACACCTTCCCAACACAGATAGGCTAACACACTTCCCTCTACCCCATTCCATACAGACTATGCTGAGGTGATCCCTGTCTGGCATACAAAGCAATACAGACCCTGCCTTGATGGGACTGTTGCACAGCTGGAAGTCAAGGCCCACTCAATTAACCTGTAGGTGCAGCATCAACTTGGTCTGTGATATCAGTACAACTTGGTGTGATAGATGCGTGTCCCACACATGCCCACATTTGTGGAATACTCTCCCTGTCCACATCAAGCCAAGTGCCTCAGTACCCCTAGTGATGTGCTCCCTGTATAAGTGCATTGAAAAAACAAAATACAGTACTGTGATTCCACCTGTGTCCCTGCTGGACAGGGGCTCTGTGTGCTGACATGTCTTAACATGGGCTGCACTCCCGTCTGCATGGTATATAAGTGCTTCAGGTCCAATACCCTACTAATGTCATATCAACCTATCAATCAATACACAACTGTCTGTCAGTGGCTCACCACATTACTCTGTACTGCTCTGCCATTGACATACCTGGAAGTCACACAATGCTATGTGGAATATACTACACATATAATGGACATTTTTGCACAGTACAATGCACTCTGTACCCACACCCATACCTCTCAACCTCTAACAGCAAGACATCTGGACAAGGTCATAAATAAAAGTGGGGCAGAGGCCCAATGATAGGCACATGTTGTAAATATTGCTCTTACAAACTGAGAAAGCTGGTAGAATAATGGGTTTTGCATTAGCAGGAATTGTCCGAAGGTTATGAAGTCTGAAACACTAATGTCTGTCATTATTTTGTAATGCCAGTCTTTTATTATTTGCAACTAACTTGCCATAAAAACACAAGTTTATGTAGACTGGATGAAACTTCTTGACAAACACCTGGACAATCTGCCAAAAACTGGACAGTTAAGAGGTATGGACCAGGATATGACTTTTCAGGTAAGAAGAATACCAGAAAAGCAGGAGATTCCCAGCCAGTATATCACCAAGTTGCTGGACTGTTTACACAACTCCATCAGTCAACCAGCTGTAGCCACACCTCTCAACTAGCCTTTTTGGGCAAGAATGTCTATAGTTGGGCTCATAATATTGGTCTGTCCATCATACATCATACATCTTCCTCTGGTAAAACACTGTGATGATCTGAGGATGTCTGTCACTAGGTAATGACACAATATCTTCCAGTGTCAGACTTCAGATATGTCAGAAAATGCCTGCTAAAACAAACCCTCTACCTCTAGAAACTTCCTGTTTACTGTTGAGAGGTATGGCTGTAGCACACAAAACCCTGAACCAGAGTACAACTATCTCTGTAATGGAGTCCTACTCTTATTATAAAAGGTCATACTGGGCCTGCTCTTATACTTAGAGAATCAAAGCCCATATCAGAACCCACATCGGACTAGATAACTGTATTGTGCATATATGTCTTTGCATACAGACAGCTATGCACACCTTAACTGTCTCTACACATACCCATCAAACAGGATTACCCTCTGATATGTGTAGGTGGCCCATATGTGATATATCTGCATCTGTTGCATATGATATACAGACATATATGGACAAAATATAACAATATGTCAAGCATGCACACACATAGATGTGGGGAAGAGAGAGACAAACAGTGATAGAGAGACAGAGAGACACAGGGAGACACACACAGTGAATGAGTCATACACATGAATGCCCTGAATGGTATAGAGTGGTGTCCTGCTGTGGACAGTGGCATACCAGTTGTAACCAGTCACACATGCGAACATGAAGGTGAGCTCCATTGTGTAATAGTACTGAGGTGGGGGTTATAACATCACATCACCTGCCATGTGTGTGTGTGTGTGTGTGTGTGTGTGTGTGTGTGTGTGTGTGTGTGTGTGTGTGTGTGTGTGTGTGTGTGTGTGTGTGTGTGTGTGTGCGTGTGTGTGTGTGTGCGTGTGTGTGTGTGTGTGTGTGTGTGTGTGTGTGTGTGTGTGGTTGTTTGTTTGTAGGTGAAATAGTTTTAGGTTATTCCCACCCAGTACACTTCCCAGTGCCCTACTGTAGCAGTCTTGCTGATGTCATTCCCCTCAAAAGTACCTTTGGACTGCCCTAAGTCCTATAAGCTTTGTGCCACATGCAATAACTATGTAACAATACAGTACAAAAACTAGATCAGCAGGGGTTCTATTCTCAGTTCTGGCAAATGTGAGTGTGTGTACAAGTGCTTGTAAGTGTGTATGTTTTTAGGATGAACTATTTTGAGGACTTTTCCACCCACAACACTTCCCAGTGTCTTACTTTAGCATTCCTGCTGATGTCATTGCCCTTAGAAGTGCCTTTGGACAACCCTCAACACTATACGCTCTGTGGCACATGTAATAACTAAGTAATAGCATGGTACAAATAACTGGATAGGTAGAGGTTCTACTCTCAGTTCTGGCATATGTGTGTGTGTGTGTGTGTGTGTGTGTGTGTGTGTGTGTGTGTGTGTGTGTGTGTGTGTGTGTGTGTGTGTGAAGGTGTTTGTAAGGTAATGTATTTTGATGGCCTTCCCACCCAGTACATTTCCCATTGCCATACTTTACAAGGGCTTTTGATATAATTCACCTTAGACATACCTTGGGACACTATTAAATCCTATAAGCTCCATGGCATGTGTGATAACTGCATAACTAGATAGGTAGGGGTTCTAAACTCAATAATGGTAACTGTGATTGTGTGTGTGTGTGTGTGTGTGTGTGTGTGTGTGTGTGTGTGTGTGTGTGTGTGTGTGTGAGACAGAATCATATCCTCCCTGTGTGTGTGTTTGAGTGAAAATCGCATCCTCTGGGTGTGTGTGGGTTATACCATTTTGAGGTCTGTACCAGCCAGTACACTTCCCATTGCCCTACTTTACAAGGCCAGCTGATGTCATTCACTATAGATGTACCTGCATACACTTATCAGTCCTCTAAGCTCTGTGGTGTGTGCAATAACTGTGCAATTCTATAGTGCAAATAATTAGATAGGTAGGGGTTCTAATTTCAATGCTGACAACTATAGTAGTGTGTGTGAAGCACATCCCGTGTGCCTGTTGTGTGTTTAGGTTATACCATTTTATGGACTGTTGACCCTTACCCATGATATTATTTTAAAGAGCCTGTTAATGGCATCTGCCTCACATGTGCCATGTAATACTATACAACCCATACCAGTAATCTGTACAGATGTACATGGAATTTCCACTTGTTTGCAAGCTATATGTGGTCTGTGTCCCCTAGCAATGAGCATTCCTGTGATATCATTGCCAAATATGTCACATTTACCATAGTGACACACATGCCAGCATCAAACATCATACCTGACTTACACGTCATGCTGCTACAAAGTCTGTCACTCTATCACTTGTGCAGGTTTGTAGGAGCAATAGATGATACTAATCACTATTTCTGGTGGGTTATCCCACTATCTATGGTGGCTTTTGCAAGATTACTTGTTGTTAGAGGTTTTGTGTTATTTCCCAGGCATATAATCTATGTGGACCATGTCATGTGTACATAGCACTATAGTACATACAAGTCAATATTTAGGGTTACTAATATGGCTATTGGCAACTGTGTATGTGTTTCTGTATGCACATAACCTGTGGCTGTCTTTACTGTGTGTATGTTATGGTTATACCATTTTGTGTACCTCTTCCACCCTGTGAACTCCCCCATTGCTAATCTAGTTTCAGCCCATACAGATGTCATCCACCGTACAAGCACAGTTACACATTTTCTAACACCAAGCCACTGTGGTGCATGCAATGGTCGTATCACTGTGTATTGTACATAAATAAATGGGTAGATAATCTACTCTGAGAAGTGTCAACTCCATGTGTATGTGAGTTTCAATGCATGTCCCCATGCAGCAGTGTGTGTGTGTGTGTGTGTGTGTGTGTGTGTGTGTGTGTGTGTGTGTGTGTGTGTGTGTGTCAGATGGCTCTACCATGTTAAGGGCATCTGAACCCACCACTGGCAATCCTAACAGACTCTGTAATTGTTACTCACTTGAATAGTATTGGCAGACACTGCAACACTACATTTCCTCTATGCCATTTGTGTTATATATCTAGCACTATCATTCATAAGACTGTGCAGGTAGGAGATGTGCTCAGCCCTTCAACAGCTGCCCATGTACAGGACTATGACTCTGTGTGCATTACCAGCACAATAAGCCAGGCATGCATATGAGTTAGCAGACACACATGTTGGTAATTGCCAGGTTAGACCAACACAGGCTGATCTGTGTCAGGAATACATCCCCAAACCTGTCATGCACAGTACCGGCCATACCCTCATCAACTGCATGAAGGTTGAGTGGATGGGAAAGAAATGGTAGGGGCAACAGGTGCTGATAGGTGAATCTGTTGCAGTTAAAGTAATGGCTAAGCTTCTGAGGGACCTAGTGCCAGTACTCAAGTAACCTCTTCTGTATGAGTGAGCCCACAGTCCTACAGAATACCCAGGTGACATGTATGAACGCTAGCTGGCTGTGTCAAGGTTATGTATTCAAGGTCACACTGTCTGCCACAATTGTCCCTCACACACTTTTGCATGTAAACGCACCTGGTAAACATGTACATATACAGCTGTACCTTGGCTATGAAAAGGTCACTGTGTTTCCATGATGCCACACTCATCATTGCTACTGTCATCAGGCCCACAGCCTGTAGACACAAAGACACCTGGAACACAAAAAGAATACAGTATGTGACACTACAGCCAGTCAGCAGTACTAACAACAATAATGTATCATGGCTAACAAGGTACATACACCTCTATGTGTAGCCATAACTATTGCCAGCAGACAGCACCTTACACAGCATTACATTACTACACTGTACTATATATTACCTTGCACATCAGACCCATTTGAGCATGTCCATGCACCGATGGTATGGATAACAGGGTTGTAGCACAAGTATCATCAGATGCACAGGGTGTGGTGTGGGATTGCCAGAGGCCTAGGTTGAGCCATATGGTTGACATTGTGTGTGTGTGTGTGTGTGTGTGTGTGTGTGTGTGTGTGTGTGTGTGTGTGTGTGTGTGTGTGTGTGTGTATGTGTGTCTGCAGGGATGGTGTTCAACTGTGTCATGCAGAGGATCTGTGTGTGCCTGATGGTGTCCAACCTGTGATAGAGATGTGAGAGTGTTTGTCTGCACACAATCAAGCCATGTGGATGTCCGACAAAGGGCTATGTTGGACAGCCATGGGCAGTACATGGCAGGATGTATGGTTCATCATCTCCTGGCAGGGAAGTGGGAACTGGTCCTGCCAGGAGTCTCACTGGCACCACCAGGCCCAAGGACAGATGCAGAACTACTCCCCAATGCTGACTGATGCCTGCTGGACCTGCATCCCTGATGGGGCTGGCCAACACCACGTGCCTATGGCCTGCTTCTGTGTGGTGTAGACAGCACACTCCCTTTGATAGTGCTGGTGGTACTGGCACTACGGGACTGTGAATGTGCATGGCCATGTGGGCTTTCAGCTGATCATGTTGCTGACCTATGTCGACCTGGCCGATGCCCTACTCCCACCACATGTTCAAGCACAGACATTGCATGGTTGAGCAGTGACAATGTCTCACCCCAGCGTCTCTCCACGACATCAGCAAAATGACATATGGCATCACAAATGCCATTGAGGTTGTCACACATGGAAGGAAGTGCTGCATTCATGACCCTGAGCATCTGTCTGATGTTGTGGTCAGTACACGCCTGTGCCTCCATGACGAACCATAACATGCATCTGGTGACACTTGTGGCACTTGCAAAAGCGGCTTGATGGGCAGTAGTCCTTTGTTGAGCACCCCTGTCCATCTACCTGTGTGTGACCTTGCCTGTTCACTGGCTATGGCTAGTGTCTACACTCACACTTGCCATAGTCATCACACTAGCCTGTTCCATGCCACCACCCTCCAACTGTCCATTATCTCTGGCTACTGGGGACTGGTTATGTGTGGGCAAACTGACTGTGTGTGGGGACATTGTGGGTGACATTGGGATACCAACCAATGGCACAGATTCAGACCCTGACAAACCCCACCTGTGCTTCAATATGACCACCATGATCTTGAGAGTCCACTAAGACACTGACATCTAGTTATGAGGGGGAGAGATACCAGTCCCCATATTCACCTGCAAGGGGAAGACAACATATGTAAATTAATACCCTGTAGTATTATGTTTACTGACACACACACACACACACACACACACACACACACACACACACACACACACACACACACACACACACACACACACACACACACACACACACACACACACACACACACACACACACACTCTCCTGGTAAAGTCTGACACAGCTATGCCACCTATGGGCCCTTCAGGCCAGACCTTACCATAATTCTGACTGCCACAATCCATCTCTTTAACAGCTACTGTAAGGCCCTCAACAAAGGGTGACAAATCCTACTATGTGATGGGCCTATTAGCGAAATGGTAAGTGTGGCCAAGAACAAGGCTATTGGAGTGAGCTATACAGTGTCACCAAGTGCATATGCAAGTACTGTAAGAGCTGACTTACTGCTATACAGATCAGACATAATGACAAGAATTAACAATATGTGATAATAGCTAATGAAGGAACAAGAGAATACACTATCACTGTAGTACCTACACAGTTCAGACTCACAGGGATTCCTTTCAGACAACATTGCAGGACAGTCTGCAATACATACAGGAAACATGTGAAGTACTAGGTGCATAGCTTCTTAAGATGATACCAGGCTATTGGCCCGGATGCCCACATAAGCATAGCCCAAACTTTTACCCATGTCCCTTCAAAGCCAGCACCTGTTTCCCCTGTCCAGCTGGAAGACATGGAATATCCCAGGGGTGTCTTTTCCATTTCCCATGCAGTTGTCCAGCTTCTTCTTCAAGAGGGATATATACATTCTCTGCTCGACATGGGGAGGGAGTGTATTTTACGGACAGTGTATTGTATGGGACACTACACTATCCTGGCAACAAGTACTATACATGTCACAGACCAGGTGAGGGCCTTGCGTGCATGCTGTGTGAGTGGGGTTTGTCCTCTGGATATGCAGAAATGCCATCAAGGCTGGTTTGGAAATGGCCTTGTATGCCAGACACAGGTCGCCAATGAGCTGTCTGTATAAGACTGAGTATAGGGACAGGGCTTTCAGCCTATCTGTATAGGATAGGTATTACAGACCCTGGATTTGCCTGGTCAGGGACCTCTGTGGTCTCTGCAACTGCTGCATTTGCTTGACAAGGTATATGCCAAAGGAGCCATTGTACTCAGTAATGCATTTGATAAGGGTGGAGTGCAGGGATGTTGTGAACTCCTGGTTCCAGGATGACATGCCCGTATTTGTGAGGTGGGCCATGTAGGCAGCCTTCTGTACAATGGTGCCCACATGGTTGGAAACTGTCAGATTGTTACCAACCTTGGTGCATAAGTCGCCTCACACCTGATTGCATGTTCAGTACATTGTTATTACGGTCATAATTAGTGTGGATGACATCTTCCACAACAGGGAAAATTATGCATCTCCTGGCATTCAGTTTGAGGCAATGCTTCTTGTACCAATCATTAATTTGGGTAAGGGCCTCTTGGAGGATGCTCACATCAGTAGGGGAATGTAATACAGTGGCCAACTTGCAATCATCTGTAAACCTGGGCAGCCACAGACCACTGATTTTGTCTTGCACCTCAGAAATATATATCTCAAACAACACAGGCCCTGACACCAATCCTTGGGGTACACCACTCTGTAAGAGTTTACTAATAGAGGTGGCTTCCACTACTTTGACTGAGTGGGCTAGGTGAAGGTAGGCAGTGTGCACCATCGTTCCCTCATCCTTGTGTTTGTTGACCGCTTCAGATAAGTTGACCAGAGTTAACAGGCCTGATCTCCCTTTGACAATACCACACTGTGTGGGCTCAAGTATTTTGAGGTTGCTGATGTCCATGCTTATAAGGTTCTTGATATTGCTTTCCATGCCCTTGTAGATTAGGCTAGCTAAGCTGATGTGCATATGATTGGCTGGGTCAGTGGATTGCTCTGCCTTTGTGTATAGAGATGACAGTGACTGTCCTCTGTGCAGATGGGGTGACACTGGTGCTCAGGCTTTGGTTGACTACAGTGTGTAATGGAGCTGAGAGCTCATGCCAGAGTTCATGTAGGATGCAGCCAGGGATGGTATCAGGCCTATGGAGACTTCAGTGTATTGCCTTTGAGAGGGCATTACAGACCTGGTTCCTGATGATGAGGGGAGGGGGGCAGGTGTTGTGCATGTCCATGTGTACCAATGGGGAGACATTAAGGTGATGTTTACACTTAACCTGTTTGCAGCAGGTTGGATATATCTATGCCATATGTGTATGTTATATTATTAACCACCACAACAGAGCAGATTAAGGTGTTGCCTCTGGGATTGCAGACATATGTGTGAAAGGCCTAGTGACTGGCCTTGGTGGATGTGTCCAATCTGCACTCAAAAATAGCCTTAGGGTAATTCACCTGTGACCTTATTTGCTTGTTCAGACCAAGGGGACATTGTTTCCAATTAGGCACCTGCTCCTTCTTGGCCCTATCCAGCAATTATTTCCACCTGTTATGGTATTTGTGTATTGATGCTGTCCACCACAGAAGTTTACTCTACCTTGAAGGGGATGATTTTGTCCTGCCAGGTATTGTGGAGTCCATACAGCTATGTAGGTGCTCACATAGTATTGTGGTATAGGCTTGGACACTATTGCTAGTTCCAACTAACTGAACGGTGGCTGTAAAGCTACTTCTACCTGCTTTGAGGAGATTTAAACTCAGTTTTTGGAACTTTTTTTGTGTTTGACCTTGATGGGGGGGCAGGGGGGATGATGACCTCAACAATGATAGCTATGTGGTCAGACATTACCAAAGAGAATGACACTGTAGGACTGCTACAGTGGCTACTCATGTTGGTTAGGACCAGGTACAGGATATTTCCACCTGTCATAGGAGGGTTGACCAGCTGATCCAATGTATTGCCATTGACAAAGCCGAGGGATCTCTGTGCATTCGTGTTCAGGTAGAATAGGTCATGTGCACTATGGTTGGGTAGTTAAAGTCACCCAGGAGCAGGGTAGATGGTTCAATCTTGACAGATTCATGCAAGTCCAGATAGGTGTAGTGAGTGTCCAGAGTCATGGTTGGAGGTCTGTAGCTAGCTATGATTTGAGCAGGTGTTTTTTCAACAGTTAACTGCACTTGGGATGTTTCCTGTGCATTATACTGTTTGGCCAGCCTGGAGGTGTGTATATGTATGATAATGTTTAAAAATCCACCTCCTGTGCCTTTGCAGCCCTCCATTTGGGGTCTAAACTTATGGTGGGATGAGTAACCTGGCAAGGTTTGTGTGTTCTCCACAGCTGCAAACCAGATGTCAGTGACTGCACAAATGTCAGCATCCTCCAGGTCAAGGTACGCTTGCAAAGACATGAGATTCATGCTAAGACTTCTAGCTCCTGTTACAACAAGACCTCTGCACAAAGGCACACATCAATGGTGGGCAAAGGCCAGAAAATAGTGCCGCTTTATAAATCTAGCTGTAACACACTTAGTTGCTAGCAAAGACGGTTTCGCTTTCACAGGAATACTCCTCAGGATATGACATCTGACATTCAAATGTATGCTATTATGTTATGACTTCAGTATTTACTGGGTTGCCAGTGATTTGCCAGACAATTCACACCTGTATGAGGCATTGGCTACAAATATGAGGCAAACATGTGGTTAGTCTGCAACACTCTGGACAGTTGAAAATTATGAGCTCAGTCTGTAACATACAGTTTAACACACACTTCTGCGCCAGTTGTTTACTATGCACATACCCTATATAAGTCTCTTACATTTGTAAGACAAGCATATGTATCATAGTAGCATTCACAGGTGACACATGAATATTTACAACATCCCAGGTAGCAGTGTCACAATTAGTATCAGATAATAGACACTCCAGCAGTAATCATACATGAGATGACCTTTGCTGGGGTGACTCAGGGGCCAGAGCTGTGATCTATGTCACTACAGACAGGGCCAACAGGAATGGCTGTAGGTGCCGGACAGCAACATGTGAGTCCAGCAAGTCTTATTGTGGCCTAGTGTTTAACTTCCTATTTCACATTATTGCATCCCCCTTCTGCATTCCATCACATGCTTAATTGATAGACATACCTGCTATAGTGCTGGAGAGTTTCCTCAGAATAATGCAAATGTTTAGGTTTGTGTAGTCACAGTCTGTCTTTGTGTAGATGGGTTCAGACCTGTTTTGCATAGGCAGCAGCTTGCCTTTTGTAAGCAATGCTCATGAGCAGGTGATGGCCTGTGTGCCAGTTGGTGTCTCCCTCTTGCTACTTGCATCCAGAGCAGCTGTGTTGTCTTTCCATTAGCCAATGCAATAGCAACACAGTGCTATAATTAAGTCCTTCTTGTGGCCCTTGTCCCTTTTCCTTGCCTGTGAGGGGGACATTATGGAGGTGTGGGGGGTACAGCTTCACAGGAGATAGGTGGAAATACCTCTGAGAACAAGAAATTTGAAGACAGATCAACAAAATGGGGGACAACATTCCATAATTGGGTACAGATTGTATGTAAGTATTGCTGTTATACACATAGAAGATTGCTAGATTAACAGGGTTTTTCTGGACATGCATTTTCTGTGCGACTTGATGCCTGACAGTGATATGTCACTGACATACCACTCAGCTGTTCAGATGTCCGCAGAATACCAAGAGCTTTGCCTCTTATGTTTGGTTTGTCCCTCAGACAATTTCTGTTTTTGAGAAATCAGTAGGATAATGTGAAGACTTAAGTCAGTAAATGTTGGCATCCATTTGTGTTTCAGACATCATATCCTTCAGGGATGTTATGTTGCAACAAACCCTGTAACACCAGCAACTGTTTCAGTCTTTAACACCATTATGTGAGATATGTCCCTCTTTTCGGCCCCCTGCCCCCCAAGTATATCAGGCTTTGTCCAGATGTCTTGCAGTAAGAGGTTCAGAGGTATGGTATATCATGCTTTAATGACTTTACTCATGTTATCATCGCAGTGACTTAGCAGACACCCATAAGTGGTATGCGGAAGTGGCCATAAATATGGTCCCACACCCTGGACATTCTGTGGAAATCTGTACAGTTGAGAGTTATGTATGCCTGGCCATTTTTAACAGACTGCCAAGATTGTGCAGCAGTGTAGTGTGGAAATGTTTATTGGGCTGAGTAGGGAGAGTGGCAGATGTGAGTGTCATAGATCCTTTTCTATCTGACTGTAAATGCTGATACAGTTGCTGGTGGTCTATCAGGTATATATGTTTGTAGGGGGCAGAGTGAAAAATGTCCTGTAACACCCCAGGATTCCCAGTAGACTGTGACTTGGGAAAGTATATGTCAGTGTAGTGTGCAACTGGCAATTAGGATATGTTTATTCAAACAGTTGTTATACTCTAGATTTCAGTTGGGGTACTGGTATGTTGGTGTGACTGCACTGCAAATGGTTGTGGGTGGACAGTTTCTCATCGATGTCTGCTTTTCCCTACAGTAACATCCCTGTAGTGCATGATATATTTGCAAATGCATGAGTAATTCCCCAGAGCTGATTTGAGGTAGTGTTGTGTTGGTCTGACTTTAGTACAGAAGGTGCTGAGTGACATGGTTGGCAGCTCTCCGTGTCTTTCTGTTCTGTTACATGACTGCAGTCATACCTCTCCACTGTCCAGATGTCTATACACTGGCCAGATGCGTGGCTCATATGTTTGGTCTGTTCCCCATAACAGTTGTGGGTTTCTGACAAATCACTGGGATGATGTGAGCATTGACATCAGTAAATGATGGCAATCATTTGTGTTTCCAACTTGAAATCTATCAGAAAATTTATGTTAACACAAACCATACTACTCCAGCAGACTTCTATGCTTATAACAGTCGTATTTCAAATATGTCACTATTTTTTGCCCTTTATCCCCCCCCCACTTTGTCAGACATTTTGCAGATGTCTTGCAGTAAGAGGCTGAGTATATATATACGTATATTTATATATCTATCTATATATATGTACACACACACACATATATATATATATACACATATATATATATACACACACACACACACACACACACACACACATATATCTATATATGTATGTGTGTTTGTGTGTGTGTGTGTGTGTGTGTGTGTGTGTGTGTGTGTGTGTATATATATATATATATATATATATATATATATATATATATATATATATATATATATATATATATATATATATGTATATATATATATATATATATATATATAGATATATACATATATATATATATATACGGGTCCACTACATATTACCGAAAGCTCACATTACCGAAGCCCATTTGACTGAGACCATACGCTACACCCCCCACAATTTGCAATAACCTTCTACTGATGTTATACATTTTCATGTATATTTAATGGATACACATTAATATAATAGTACATAGACTGCAATTATGTGGGGGATATGCCCCCCACACCCCCCAACTTAATATTCTCACTCCAGGGTTGCGCTGCAGTGGGGAAATGGGCATATACCTGCCAGTGCTGGTTTTCGGTCAAATGGGTTTTCGGTCATATGGGCTTTCGGTAAAATGAACTTTCGGTATTATGGTCTCAGTCAAATGGGCTTCGGTAATGTGAGCTTTCGGTAATATGTAGTGGACCCATATATACATATATATATATATATATATATATATATATATGTATATATATATATATGTATATATATGCACACACATATATATATATATATATATATATATATATATATATATATATATATATATATATGTATAAGAGTACTGCAGATATATATTTTTCCCTTGTGTTAAATGACTGTAGTGCATGATATGTTTGTAAATGCATTACAAATTCCTACAGCTCAGATGGTGTAGAGGTATGTTGCTGTGATTGTAGTGTACGGAGTCCTGGGTTCAAGATTTATTAGTGATGATTTTTTTCATTAATGTTAAATGACCATAATGCCTGATATGTTTGGAAAAGCATTACAAGTTCTCACAGCTCAGATGGTGTAGTGGTGCATTTATGTGATTGTACTGCACAGCATACTGGAGTTTAGACTTGGCAGAGCTGACTATTTTGTTGATGGATAGAACAAGGGCTGATGGAGACAGAGTGATTAAGGAACTTTTAAGCAGTTGTAAGCGGGTTTGCATGGTTTTGCGTGAAGCTAAGTGATGCTAACAAATGGTTAAGTCCTCTTAGCTTCGCTTAGCAGTGCTTACTCCTGTTACTCCTATGCTGATTTTAAATAAAGAAAAGAAAAAAAGGGTGAGAGGAAAGTGGTGAAATGGGGGAAGCAGGGGGTAAACCATTAGAAAAACCAGCTAGGGATGTCCTGGATGGGTGTAGGAAAGGATCATAGCTCTACATTTCTACTGCAACAACAGCTGTGACTGATGTGGAAATTTGGAATTTACAACCTCCCACCCCGCAGTGAGGGGTGTTTGCAACGTACTTTTGTAGAGTAATTTGAGTGATGATTGATTTATGTCACTGGCCATGGGGGCAAAATGTAGATGTAGAGCTATGTATGGGGCAATGATTTTTTTGTGGGGACAGATGCTCTTTTTTTTTTTTTTTTTTATTAAGATGAAAGTGGGATGTTGGGGAAGGGCTGTAGGTATGTTTGGGGAGGTAGGTCGCGTAGGATAGGTTGCATTCACAGACAGACAAGAGACACAAGACAGCAGACAGGGGTGGTATATGACACATGATGGGAAGTAAACACCTTGGATGGGGAGGGTGGTTGGGAATCAGAGGCCCATGAACCCCCAAATGGATGCAGTGGGACTGAGGTCCCCACCCATGGGCAGTCATCACTGCACCTTCATGGCCCCGAAGGTGGCTGTGCTGAGGGCTGGACAACAGGGCAGCCTGCCCCTCCAGGTGTGCCAGGTGGCCCTCCATCTGTTACAGCTGTCCATCCAACTTGGAGTGGATGACACTGCACACCATACCCTAGAACGTGCGATGGGTGACAGTCTCCTCTCTGACCCCCGTGCCTGGGGGCGTGGGCCCTATACCCTGAGGCAGTTCCACCCGAAGGTGTTGCAGGACCAGCAGATGAGGAAGTTCAGGTTGGGTCCCAGACGTGCTGTGGCCCAGTGCCATGGTGAGATGAGGCGGGACAGGTGGATATGCCGGGATCTGCCTTCCCAAACATGCTATGGTGTTGATGTTATCCAAGATATATTGGTTAGTCATGAATAAAACATTTAAAAATCAGTTATAACAGCATGCGTGAGTAATCCAATTAACCCAAACCAATAGATTTGAAACAGTTGCATAGCAAACAGAACACATGCATAAATGGAACAACAGTAAGCATTGTAACAGCATGCCAGTTACATTTACAGCAACAGGCCCTCTACAATGGTATTCGAACAAGGTATGTTAATATGCAACCAATTAAATATATGAACAACAGTAGAACAGAAGTCCCAACATTAAGTTTTGAGAAAAACATACCCGTAGTATATGAATAATAATTAGTGATGCAGATGAGGGGTGGGGGAAGAGAAAAGTTCATTAACAACTGTATAGGTTTCTATTTTACACAACAGTACTGCTTAACAATCTACAGGTCTGCCCTCACCTTATATCTACTTATGGCCCATAGCTTCTGTAGCTCATACATACTGTCAAACTGTCAACCTGTAATGGTATGGGGCAGACTGGCACAACTATGGCTACATTAATAGGGGAGCTTGTACATGTTAGGGTTACATATCTGACAAAGAAGAGGTACCCTGCACTGATGTTGTGTGTGTGTCTGCTACTGGCATACTTCACCTGCATTCATATCTGTGTCCAAGGTGATTGGCAGCAGTGACCACTAGCTATGACAATGTGACACTTGAGAGTCATGTATCAGGAAGAGTGCATTTTATATGTACATATCCTGCTGAAATTTGCAGGCACTGGGTTGGGCAGTGGGACAGTTGTACACAGTGTATTGGTATACCCTTCCTATAGCTACTACAAATGTTTCTTTAACTGTAAGACCTGTGGAGGAAATATCTGTTACAACTCTCTGACTGTTTTTACAAATATTCAGCATTCCTTGGATGTATATATGTACATATCTCAGTACCACTCCTTGGATTCAAACCATATCTGGGTGTGCTAAAATGAACAACAAGGCTATTTCTCATCACACTGAGCTACTGGGGAACTGCTGTCTTGTGTTTGACTGATTTCTGCCTATTACTCTGTGGGTTAGACAGTCTGACCTTGTAATCCTGAGATTCATGCATGACAGATAGTGTGCTGTCTATTAATCCTTTAAAATAATACAATCTGGAAAACAAAGATTAACACAAGGCAATGCTGCAGGGGACACACTATAATACATTAGACATTACTATTCAGGGTTCAGATCTTAGTGCATAACATATTTCATATTTCATTTATATCTTGTTTTACAGCTCCACAATCTACTGTTTTGCATAATAGGTGGCTCTCAGAACAATCTCAGTTAAAGTAGATCTGTACTCACCAGCCTTTCAGCACAGCCTTGTCAGTCTGTCAGCATGGGCCTCAGCATTGCTATCCATCTTCATTGCAGCTGTAGGAGGAGAAAACAAACATTATGCATGTCTGTCTATCACATACTCAGGCTAGGATTAGGTACAGCTATGTATGAGATACTTACTAACTACTGGAGCATTCCTTGTCCAGGCATCTTGGATTCACTGGGCCAAGAGCTCCCACTTCCTCTGCTTTAGGTCAGCATAGTGATGCCATACCTGTGCACCAGTTCAGGGGATTCCTGTGGCACTGGTGACATCGTGTGCTAGATGGTCATAGGCCTCCATTTTGTACTGAGAGCCCTGGTACTGGCCCTGCAGCAGTTTGTCATCATGGTTTTCTACAAGGAGCCCAACCATGACCCCAGACTCTTGAATGCCCCAGCTCTACACCAAAAGCACGCTCCCTCACCAACGCCAGCCATGGTTCCTGCAGCAATCAGACTACAACAGATTATGGCTATATTCCTACCTGTGCTGTTAAATAAGGCCATATACCTACACTTTGCTGTCATTGGGCCATTTTGAAAATGCTAAGCTCAGCTAAGTGGTGCGCAAATCCGCCAAGATGAGTTGAACAGTGTTTAAAGGGGTAAATACTGAGGACAGCTTAACAGTGGACAAATCTGCTTAGCTGAGCTAACTGCTGCTTAGAATTTATGTCTAAGCAATGCTTAAATCAGCTAAGCCTAGCTGAGCACTGCTTAGCATTGCTCAGCGTTCATTTAAAAACTATCAGGATTGTAGATTAATTCATTACTGACATATTATTAAGTGTATATGATTTACTTTACATGACATCCCCTTGTGTGCTTTCATTACATTACCTTGGGGTGTGGCTATACTGTATGGGACACTTGTATATACATGGGTGATTTCACACATTATATGCGCTCACCCTTTCATTTTGGACCAGCTACACTACCCTGGGTAACAAATATCAATTACTACATAATTTAACATAAAAAAATAAATTTTAACAATGCTTTCCCATGTAAATGTGCCTGTCTTGGTACTCAAAACATGAATGTCTGCATGCAAAGCCAGGACTCTAATGACTACACTATCTCATCATTAAGGATTTTAGCTATACATTTTTATTTAGTTCCTATGAGATGTTTAAGCAATGCTGAGCAGATGGCCATAATGCGCAAACCCACTTAGCTATGCTTAAACTTAACTTAGAATGGAAAAAAAATGAGTAAATGCATGGGGCATATCAGGACTGAAGTCACTACATAATGGCATACATTTGAGTTTCAGACTTCTAATCCTTCCCTACATGCTGTTATATTAATACAAACCCTGTTCTTCTATCAAATTTCTAGGTTTGTAAGGGCAATATTTATGATCTGTCCCTACTTGACCTATCCATCATTTTAAGGTTTGGCCATTTTTTTACTCTGAGAGGTTGGAACATGTTAAAGGTGCTGTATGACACTTTAACAATGCAGGGGGTATATGAGCAGTAAAGTGCCTTCATAAATATACAAGGCTTGCTGCTGTTAAGGCTATGTGGAAATGGACATGGTTTACTTTTTGCAGGAATAGCACTATTCCTGCACAGAGTTTATCGAATCCTACTGTCAGTGTAACAAAATAAAGGGTTTCTTAAACATTCAGTTAGCCAGCCATGAAATGAATGCATGGTATAAGCACTTTTAACTGAAACTGCTTATATATAAAAAAATCGGAAAAAAGTTAAAAAATCACAGGGAAAACCACTTTGATTAACTACAGGAAAGTGCCAACACTGTTTATAAATGATCAGACATTTGCTTAAACATGAAACCAATAAAATTAGTCACACAAAAAGTGAAAAAAAATATAAAACTTGATACACTAAGCAATAATATAAAAACAGAACAACAAAACAAATTTATGTGCAGCAATATGACTTACTTTTTTGGTTAATACATCGAGTTTAAGTCTGGAAAATGCCAGAAAAATATTCTCTCAGCATGTGCTTTATTTCCATATGGCACAAGTTTCTGTGTGAGTTTGTGTGTACATGATTCTGTGTGTGTATGTGTGTGTGTTGTGCCTTTATCTACCCATATATATATATACCTATATATATATATATATATATCTATATATATATATATATATATATATATATATATATATACATATATATATATATATATATATATATATATATATATATATATATCTTTGTATATTTATATATAGATATAGATATAGATATTCAATATAGATAGATATAGATATATAGACATAGATCTAGACAGTCATATTGTGACCATCTACTTTGTAAGTATATCCTGTGAAGTGTCCCTTAGTTATATTTTAGCCTTGTTGAATTATTGTGGTAGATCACTATAGCACTGAGTTACTTATGGAAAACAGGATATACTGCTCTTGTTATTCTCTAGGTGCCTGTCTTCCCAAAACAGAATGTTGTACTTAGCTTGAAAACCATCATAACCTTCTTGTATGTGCTGGTGGTTGTTTGAGAAAAAGTTGTTTCTAAACAGTTAACTTAATATTTGGTATTCGGTTTCACCTTCAACTCTTTGTATCCATAACAAACTACATCCTGAAACCTCTAGAACAAAATAAAATTATTTCCATACCTATCACAGCTCTCATTTATCCTTAACCACTAAAATGAATAAATCACATATGATTCAAATCACACTTTGGCTAAAGTTCATCATGCATATTTAATTTTTAACATTTTGTTCATAGGTAAAGTCCGACAGAGCCCATTTTCAGTGGAAACCCAGGGAGAAAGGCTCCAGATGCATGTCTTTGGAATGTGGGAGGAAACCTACATGATCACAGGAAGGACATGCAGACTTCAGACAGAAGGCACTGCAGCTGAGAAAAAAAAACAGAGACCCTCTTGCTGTGAGGCAACAATGTTAACTGCTGTACCACTGTGCTGCCCATCAGAGACCAGACCATAATCCTTGTATAAAAAACAACAGTAGAAGCATAACGTTTTTTACCCTTTCAAAGCCTGTGAAAGCCAATAAATCACTTATCACTTTAGGCAACAGATGAAAATAAAATATTTCCCTGTAGAACTAACAGCTTTAAAAACAGTTGGAAGCTTCATCATGTCACACTTTTGTTTATATGTCTGGTGAATCAATGCATTTAACATCTTTTAAAAGCTGTTTTTCCCTTTACCACTCTTCTTTTTCTATCCAGCAAGTTTGTCTGTAAGTACTTTGTGAAAAAATGATTTTTAAGCACTAAGGTGTCTTTAGCAAGCTTTTGCTAAGCACTCATAAAGACTGTAAATATTGAAGTTTGCTCTAGGGTTATGTAACAAGTTTATCTTTCCCTGATTTGTCAGTATAATTGCAGTTCTCAATGCACTACATGGTGGCACACCTTTTATGCAAACAATATCTCAGTGCTGTCTTGACTGTGTTAAGGAAAGCAGTTCTTTATTAAATCAACCTTTTTCTTTTGTCTTGATGGCAGAACTGTCTATCATTTATTAACCTGCTCTTTCTACTTGATAGACTGGAAAGAATTATAATAAAAGTATCCTCAGTAAGCTCTCAGTCTAGTAGAGTGACCACTGCTGTCTTTGATTCCTGCCATCCTGAGCAAATCGGTGGTGGCATTCCTTCTCCACGGTTACTGGTAACATTCATTTCATATATGGTATGTCCTCTCTGAGGGCCCAGTTTTGCTGGGAGAGGTATTGGTCTGCAACATGTTTAGCATGAGCATTGTTAAAGGTCACAAACATAGCAGGTTTTGCTGGTTGTTGTCTCCCTTCCCTCCTTCCTTTAAACAAATACTATAGGTTAATAGTTTCATAGATAGGTACGAGGCATGCAGTCCAGGAGATCATTAAGGAGACTATCCCAAATTCCCAATTACCCCAAAGCACTCTCCAGTTAAGTGACTTGTTTACAATAAGCAAATGAAAGCTATGGAAACTAAACTATGTACCATGGCAAGTAGCTTGTTAACAACACATTGACCTAATTATCCGCACTGATTACATGCATTACATTTATTGCTGTTTTGTCTTAGATTAAATGTTCAAATGGGAGAAATCTAGCTGATAAAATTCTGGGTCTTTGATTAAAGCTACAGTTTTCATATCAATATCGATTTAAACAAGTAAATTTCAGGGTGGACTCACTGAATTTACTATATCAATGAGACTGATTTCATTAAATCATACACAGTCAAGCTCTATCAGCTAAGTCAGTCAGTCAAAATAACTAGCTTACACAATACCATGGCTTTGATTTGTAGTCAGAGCTCATCATAGCACTTAACATATTTATTATATCTTCTGAAATTGTTTCAACCCAGAGGGAGATACACTGGGCAGTTCTGCCTATAAAACACAGTCCTTATGTGTGAGATATATACTTTAGGTTATGAGGGTTCAGGGAAACATACTTTGGTCAACAGGGATTTGATAACAATTGATACTACAATGGAACACTTTAGTAACTACAAACTTATTAACATATCCTTTTATTTTCTGAATTTTGATGTATGTTCTAAGTATCCCCCATGTTGGCTGATTAGTGTTCTTAACTCTGTTTTTCAAAAATCCATGTAAGGCTTCTTAACTTTTCTTGAAGGACTTCATTCCTGTTACATCATGTTTATGTTTTAATTTCTGTTTTACACAAATCAAAGTAAGGATCTTTATATCAATTACATAGCTTAAGGGCAATATCACAACAACAGATTTTACACCTTTATTTTTTTATTAGTTAGCATATAATGCTGATTACTGATTCTACAGGACTTGGCAGCTGTTTTGCTGCATATGGACTCCAAGACCATGCAAATGAAAATGTATCAACATAATTTAACTTCTGGAACAATATGCATTCTGTCATACATGAAATGGTAAGTCAAAAACTGCCAAGGTATTAATGAAGAACTGCACTATGTTTTCTGATGTTCCTTAATGCCTGCATGTATAATGAGTTGAGTCAACAGTATACAGATCTTACCGTATTTGGTTCCATCATAACCTTCTTCTCTCAGAACTTGTTTTGGTTATATAGGGCTGGATCCTCATCAGCTTTCTGTAGCAGCAAACTAGCTAGGAGCATCTTCATACACCTAGGAATATAGTCCAATTTCATTGACAAATGTTGATTATAACATTTATGTGACAATTTCATAGAATAAAGCTATCTTACATTCTACAGTAGAAGAAGATCAAGCAGGATATATAATAAATGGACAAACCCAGGACAATTAAAAAAAATCATTACTAGGTAATATTGATTATAGCAGAAGGAAATGGCAGTTATCAGTCTGAACATTGAAAAAATATTTGATAAATTGAGGTAATCGTATGTATTTAAATATTAAATGATTTTAATATCCATACTATATTTACAGATTTAATTAAACATTTTTACTTTGATTCTACAACTTAAATCAAAATTGGACTGTACCTGTCAAAATCTATTAAATAAGAAAAGGATTGAAACAAGGCTGCCACTTTCACCTTTACTCTTTGATATGAAAATGAAACTTCTCACAAAAAAAATAATACAAGAAAATAAAACTAAAATCTTTGAAGTTGACAGTCGTGTAGAAACAAAATTGGAATAAAATTATTTGGATGATATTCTATTAATGTTAACAGAGAAAAACTTAGGTAATCATAGTTTAATGACTTTTTAAAAGAATTTCAGAAAGTTTCAAGTCTCATAATTAATAAACTAAAACCTGTTTACTAAAAATCAAGACAGAGGTCCTGATTTTGAAAACAAATTGTAAATGTAATAATCAGCTAAAACACTTATGTATTATGTTATGATAAAATATACATTTTTTCCTCAAAATTTGATGACAACATAGCCACATCATTTGATAATAGTAAACAGTTTGCAAACAAGCTTTGCCAATTGCTGTGTAAACTAGCAAGTGAGTCATATCAACTTGGCCAAACAGAACCCAGAAAATTGACTAAACTAAATTAAATACCTAAGCAAAACAATTAGAACCTATGCCAAAAAGAAAGACAACAAAATCTACAAGAAACATTTTTAATATTATTGTGAATCTCAGGCAGCTTTGGTTATTAGCAGACCTTCCCTCAGCATTCTATTACCTATCTAACAAATTAATCTTATATTTATAATATATTAATATTCATAAAGCATACATTTTTAAAGAGTTAGACATCTAAAGATTGGTATTTTTTATTCTCTTTATCTGCAGTACAAAAAATATAGCAAGGACAAATATTATCAAAATAAGAGAATGTTATGAGATGGGTATTTCAACTTGGCTGAGTTGTTTGAATAATAATACAATTATGACTTTATATAAAATGTTATACAACTATAATTTACATAAAGGAGATTAGTTATTTTGATCCAAATCATAAGAAAGTTTATATAGAAAAGTTATAACTGAGGTTGGAGCCTTCCTGTGTCCTGACAGAGTGCTTTTCAAACTATCTGGAGATATACAGAGCTAAGTATATTTTTCTGGCACTTCAGAGTTGTGTACTGTTACTTGTTGCTTGACTACTTTTATATCATTGCTGGCTGAGTTTAGAGTTGTGTACTGTTATTTCTGCTTCACTGTATAGTTTTTCAGATCTCTCTTGAAGGTGTTTTTCCCCACCTCCCACTATTTCTGCTGTGTCTTAAGTTGGTATAACTGGTTTTACATCCTGTGTGTTATCTGACTATCTCAAGGATTACTTGCATAAAATTAGACGCTGTTAGTAACTGCCTGCATATCATTGCTGGAGCCTTCCTGTGTCCTGACAGAGTGCTCTTTAAACTATCTGGAGATATACAGAGCTAAGTATATTTTTCTGGCACTTCAGAGTTGTGTACTGTTAGTTGTTGCTTGACTAATTTTATATCATTGCTGGCTGACTTCAGAGTTGTGCACTGTTATTTTTGCTTCACTGTATAGTTTTTCAGATCTCTGCTGAAGGTGTTGTTTTTCCTCTAATCACCCTCCCTATTCCTGTCTTATTTAAATTTGGAGGCTTTTGCAGTTGCCCGCCCTCACTGTAGATTTGATCTGGGACACTCCCCCCAGTCCCATCTCTTTACCTCATTCTACCTAATAGACTCCTTCTGCACTTGTTTTTAGTCATTTTTAATTTAATTTTAAACTGTTTGGTCTAACATTGCTACATATTCAAGTGTGCTAGCTTGCACTGCATTTGAATTGTTTTTACTGCTGTTTTAGCCACTTTTCTGTATATAAAAAAAATCTAAGCCAGTTTCCAACCTTTCCTGTAACTAGTGTAGTCTAGATTCAGATTTGCTGTATCCAGGACTATATGTAAGCTTCTGAGCCCCCCGAACTTGCTGTGTTGGAGTGAAGCCTTCTAGCTTATCAGTGGGAGCGGTAAGCACTAGGTAACCTATCAACCACATAAGGAGTGGTTCTGGTCCAGAAATTGTAGTTATTGGCTGTTTGGGCAATTTTTCCATCTCTCTCTCTACTTTCTGATTTAAAAGGCCACATTTGCATTTGTTTCCCCCCTGTATCTGAACTAGTTTAGTCGAGATACAGATTTTTTAGTTTTAGCACTTGAATTTGCTTATTCATGATCAGCACTTGTTCAGAACTTGTTGTAAGCACTAAATAAGCTACTAATTACTACAGCACTCAGCCTTCCTCATTACCTAGAGGAAAACGGTTTTGGTGCTTACTTTCCTCACTTGCTTAGAGAAAAAGAGCTCTTGTACTCACTTTCCTCACATATCTAGAGGAAAATAGTTTTTTATTCATGCATGTCCAAGGGTCAGCTCCCAGTGTTCTCTCCTGTCTATCTGATGAATCTGGGCATCTTGGGGCAATGTAGAAATTGCCTCATGTACCCAGACAACCCTGTCCTCCAACCACCCAGCACTACAACTTGTGAGAGATGCACTTATCTAGCCAAACTGGAGGTAAAACTCTCTCCAATCAAGACTGAACTTGACAGTCAAGAGGAGAAGGTAACCACTTGCACCACACCACACTCATCACATAGTCTCACTAAATCTACACCAGCAAAATCCACACATACAAACACAAAAGCATTCAGGGAGGCTCTCAATAATAATCTGCTCAAGTAACAGAGACATCCAAAGCAGAAATGCAAGCAACCTCCACCCCCCAACACAACCCAAATGACACATAGCCCGCAGACTCAGTGTGCCACTCAACCACAGCCAATAAGGCAAAACAATGTACCCAACACACTAGTCATAGGTGACTCTATAGTCAGGCACACTGATGTCCTACTCACCAGGCTAAACAAGGAGGAGGTTACTGTCAGCTGCCTGTCGGGTGCCAGGATCCGCCACATAACCCACATATTCAGGTCACTTCACTTCATTGTCCATATTGGTGTGAACGACCTGAGGCATACCTCCCTGGACTACATGAAAAGAAACATGGAAGAGCTCTTTGATTTTGTAGCCCAGGCAGGTATGACCCTAGCCCTGAGTAGCATTCTGCCATCACCCAGAATGATACCGCAGTACAAGGACTAAATGATTGACTTCAACAATTGGCTAAGCTTCTGGTGTCATTCTAAAGAGATCCAGTATCTGTCTGCCTGGAATGACATGGTCGACAGACCATGATGCTTTGCCAGAGATGGCCTGCACCTGTCACCCCTGTGATTCCAGATACTGGCTAAGGTTCTTGCCGCCCCTATAGTGCCTTTTTTAGGCAAGGTTCAAATGACAAATTCAACACCGTAACAGGAACAGGCATGCAAAAACTGAGGGTGATGCTACTCAATGATAGAAGTCTAAATCTTAAAATGCACTCACTCGAGGCACTCCTTAAAATGGAGAACATCGATATCTGTGCAGTGACTGAGACCTGGTTCAAGGCTCCAGAGAGCACCCCTGCACTACCAGGCTATAACTCATACCACACTTTTCAGCCATGTAACCTGGACCAGAACACCAAAGGCAGAGGTGTGTCCATATTCATTAAGGATATCCACATCTCCATCCTAGTTGTTCAGCATTATACATCCAAGGTTATCCAAGTGCAGCTAACTCTGGGCAAAACTGCAATCCAAATTGTAGCTTGCTACAAATCACCCACCATGCCCCAGGATTCCCACTCCTCTTTTCTTGATATACTGGAAAATATTAGGGTTCAAACAAACACCCTAATAATGGGCGATTTCAACTACCCCACCATTAACTGGGAAAACTAATCAGGTACCAACTCCTTCGCCTAACGCTTTCTGGAATTCATAAACTCCAATGCCCTGGATCAACTTATCCACACCCCCACCAGGGGCAACAATAACCTAGATCTAGTCATTACCAACATGAGTGACCGGTGTTCCACATCTGAAGTCAATGCCTCATTGGTCCGATCCTACCATAAGCTAATCACCCTAGATATCCACATCCTGACCCCACCCCCCATTAAGGAAACCATGGTAAAAAAATTCTTCAAAGTCAACTTCATGCTTCTTAAGACAGAAGTGGTGAACTTCATGACACCCATGTAGATGGACAATACAGTTATGACTACTGAATCCTACACAACTGCACTTTATAAGCACTTACACGAGTGCATGGATCGTTCTATCCCAAACAGAATCAAAGCGCTATCTTCCAAAAAACAAAAGCCTATCTGGTGGTCCCCTGCCATAAACAAACTGTACAACAGAAGGAAGAAACCGCTGCAAAAGAGAGTAAAATCCCATGAGTGGAGAGGCTCCCTGGTCAGCCTCAGTAAGAAGCTGTGATCCCTCATAAAATCCTCCAAAGCTAGTTACGAAAACAAAATCGCCACTGATTCTAAAGACAATCACAAAGCATTCTATAGCTATGTCAAGAATCTCAATGGCAACACTCAGATCTGCTCTGAATTACAGCACCATGGCATTAAATATACAGACCCAACTGATATTGCCAACATCCTGGCAGATAGGTTCAGTGCTAACTTTACCCCCATCTCACTCCCTAAAGGGCCCATCTCTATATCGGAAGAATGCAAAGTTCCTGTAATCATGGCTGCACAGGTAAAAACCACACTCTCCAAAGCCAGGAACACAGCATCCATGGGACCAGACAACATCCCAGGCTGAATTCTATATGAACTACAGAATGAACTGGCACCCCACCTAAGTACCATTTTCAATCATAGCCTCACCTCAGGCTTTGTGCCCACTGAATGGTGCACAGCGACGGTTATCCCACTCCACAAAGGGGGAGCCACCACATACCACAGGAACTACCACACCATTAGCCTGACGAGCCTGGCCTGCAAGGCCATGCAATGTATCATCATGGAACTTATAAACAAAGACATTGGTAATCTCCAAACTCTGGACGCCACCCAGTTTGGGTTTGTAAAAGGCAGATCATGTCTCCTAAACCTGATAGACTTCTTTGAAGCAGTCACCAAAGCCGTAGCCAAGGGTAAGGTGATTCACACAGCCTATCTAGATCTTGCCAAGGCTTTCAACACCATCCCCCACTCTGGAATTATAGATAAACTCACTAAGCTAGGTTTAAATCCCTATGTCACAAGATGGGTTGCCAACTGGCTCACTGACAGAACCCACAATGTGAAAGTAGCAGACTCCAAATCCGACTACAGACCAGTGACAAGTGGAGTACCACAGGGTTCAGTCCTGGGTCCTCTCTTATTTGGTATCTACTTCTCTGAAGTACAGACTGACACAGAATGTCTTTGGCTAACAAAGTTCGCAGATGACTGCAACTAAGAGCCATAATCAAAACTCCTAATGATGTGGACATCCTACAAAAGGGTCTCACTGAGACAGATGCCTGGTATCAAAGCCATGGCCTCAAGCTCAATGCCAAAAAGTGCAATGTCATCCCCTTTGGTAAAAACTCTGTACCCATGAACTACAACATAGGCGGTAGTATATTTAACACCAAAAGTGTGATTAGAGACTTTGGGACACAGGTGGACAGTAGTCTCTCCTTTGATAATCACATCGCCACAGTAGTCAGAAAATTCTTCTACATGGCACACCTCATCACAAAAGGTTTCTCATCCAGAAAAAAGAGGTCATTGTTCCCCTCTACTCATCACTCATTAGACCCATTATAGAGTACAACACCCCTTTTGGTATGTACCTCACAAGACATCTACAACAACTGGAAAGACAGCAGAAATACCTCACAAAGAGGATTAATGGCCTCAAACATATGCCCTATGCACACCGTCTCAAAAAACTCCAGCTTTACTCCGTCGCATATCGCCTACTCAGAGATGATCTCTGCCTAACATACAAAGCTATGTCAAACCCAGAGCTGTTGGACATGCTCCACTTAAAGAAATCCCAATCCCTCTGAGCTACATGCTCTAGGGACCTAAACCTTGTCACCACAATAAACAGAACATGTCAGAGGGATAGAGTCCTGTCCCAGAGACTTCCCATACTCTGGAATAAACTACCTATCTATATCAAACAAAGCTCTTTATTAGCACTCTTCAAGAAAAATCTTGATGATTGGATGGAAAATAGGAAATTCACCCCGGGGATCACTTCTGTGGCTCTGCTCGACAGTGGCACAGGAAAATATTTTTTTTTTGGGTGGCAAAAGCTAGGCTACCTTTTTGGCTGGGCTTGTATAGGCCCTAGGGCTGATAGCCTAGTACCTACTTATGAACCTATATGTTGTAAGTCTGTGATAAAAGAATCTTATTGGAAGACTATCACTCAAATTTGGTTTCCTATCTTATGTAATATAAATCAACCATTAGTTTTAAAATCTCATGTAGGAACCACTACATACTGTTTACTGAAAAATTTTACAGTGAAATGTATTAGTCATATATTTTAGCTTCATATAGAATAGGAACATTGTTAAAAAGAAATTAGCATTCTTTGGAGGTATAAAATGAATTTTAAAACAGATTTAGAACATAGAAGATGAACCCATTGATATTAACGATAGTATGTAGTGTGGTCTTGTACTAAAAATGAAGACACATAGCTAGGTAGCCATTCACAGAGGCATGTTACACCAGGAGACAATGGACAGAAAGACACACACACACACACACACACACACACACACACACACACACACACACACACACACACACACACACACACACACACACACACACCAAAGAGATATGCAAATTATATTAGATGGACATGCAAATGAAGAATTGTGGTCTAATGAGTAGCAATGAGGATGGGGAAAGCAAGTTATAATTCATAGTGATGAAGTATGAAATAGCATAAGTGCTTCAATCTGAGTACAGAGGCAAAGTGATTGTTCAAAATTTATGGCTCTCGGAGCATAATGTTGGCATCAGCAACTCTGCATAATGTTGGCATCAGCAGCTCTGCACGTTACACAGCATTTACTTGTCACAACTGACTATCCCTCAGAAATAGGCAAAGACATCAAAAGAGCATTGGTTGACATGTGTGACTCAAAAACAGGAAATGGAGAAATACATGGACTTTCTATACCAGGATACTAATTTATATACAACACTTACCTTCCGAACTATAGGGATTTTTCAGAAAAAACTTGGGACATCATGGGCAATTCTCAGGCATTATTCTAATTCTCAGGCATTATTCTACTGGAAAATTAGGACATACTTCAATACATTGCTCTTAGCTTGCTAACATACTGAGGGAGAGTGCCACAACAATGCATGGTTTATTTGATATTACCTGCCTTCCTGAAGGGATGGGAGCCATACATTGCATCTGTGTGGAATGAAGTTTTCCACTGGAGAACAAAGGTGACATTGTGTCAGTAGTGATAGTAACCATTCCATCAACTGCCAGGTAGTGCACAATACAGAGGAGTTAATAGTCAGTGTTGGCACAACACTCTAACAGTATCCATGCTTCTCAAATATACTGCATAAGTCATACGTATCAGGTTTCTGCATGGAGGAATCCCAGTAGTAAGTTATCTAAGGCATAACAGTACACCTATATATCCACAGCCTTGTACAGAACAAGTACACAGCATTAACACTCTCAGTGTCTCCCCCCATGTCTCTCTCTCCCTCTCTAATGTGCTACAAGTGGTGCAGGTTCCCCCTAGAGTCCTGGTTGATGATGCTCCTGTGGATTACACAAGGCATGGCTTAACAGTAGCAGAACTTCACCCATGCACAAACTAGAAGGGTGGTTGCATATGTGTTTGGCCTTATAAAGTTGCAGTTTCACTGTTGTGTTCCTGCTGCAACTTTCCAAATATTTATGCATGCTGATTAACACTAAAATTGCACAGTGAGCCATCCAGGCAAACACATATGCAGGAGCTCCAAACATAAAAATATAGCAAAATGCACAGCCCAGAGGATGACCCAACACTTTGGAAAATTTGGTGTAATTCTTTTATTTATACCAATTGATAAAAATACAAACAATGAACAGGTTGCAATGTGTATATTATCTTCATCAGGAAAATATGTTTAACATACTAAAGTATTGAATTTATATGCAAAAAGGTTAAAAATTACATCATAATGAATTGACACAAGTCATATAGTGTCCTATCTGAAAATCATCAAAAGCACTAAACTTCAGAAAAGCAATCAATTTCATACATATTGGAAATTCAAGCCTTAACATTAAATATATACATGTACATATGTGTGTGTATATCCATCCACAACCCCTTTTTCCAATTTTTGCAAATGGGGTCAGGGTCTCACTTCAACAGTGACAGTCATCTAGAGCCAAGGTTCACACTGCTAGGTGGTCAGCCCTGCCATAGTTGTTCTTTCACACCACACACTCACCTATGGCCAATTTGGAGTATTCAGTCTATCTACTGCATTTATTTGGAATGTGGGAGGAAACTGGAGCACCTCGAGGAAACTCACACAAACACAGGGAGGACACAGAAGGCAACCCAGCCGAGAACTGAACTAGGGATCCTCTTGCTGTGAGGAGATAATGCTATCTGCTGAGCCACTGTGCCACTGGTATGTCCTGAGGAAAGGATGTTTTCAATGGAAAAATCTAAGTGGGAAGTTAAAAAATTATTTTCAAAAAAATAATCTGGACAGTAAGATCAGTGTCTCTTATTTTGCATCTAAGCTGTCACATTTATTTTCCAGCTGTGTTTTATTAAAAAAAGATAAAATCCTACATTTCATTTTACAGTGATAACTCAGAAGTAAACTCACACATTAAACATTTTAATTTGTAACCTATATGAATTTGATTGCTGCTATCTAATTGTGAGAAACTTTAGTTTTAGAGAATTTTATTTAAAATAGTGTATTTGTAACATTATAAATTGAGTCCATGTGATGCATCCCCTGAAGTGAGTAAAAAATATGATTTGTTAAGTACTTCCAATGTTTGTGAAGCATATGTTGTAAAAAAAACTCAGGTCAAAAGATGCAGATATTCAAAACAGAAACACTGAATTAATGTAGCTATGACAATAACAATGTGAGAAACACATACTGAAACAGTGGAAGTAGTAGTATAAGTCTTAGCTTTTGTTGAGTTTAGCAAAAATCAGCAACAGTCTTTCTCTCAAGTAGAGTGGTTGCCAAACACCCCAGGCACAGATATTCAGATTTTTAAATAAATTAGCCCTGTAGGTAATCAAATAAAGCCACAATAAGACTTACAACAGCAATTCCCATCTCAAACTGGTATAGAGTTTCCCTGCCTGCCACAACAGTGTATACCACAAACCTTTCTAATGTAAAATAACTGGTCTGGAGCCCAAGTGCTTAAACCAGAACTAAGTCACTTTCAGAATAAAAGACACAATAAGCCTTCAACCAGCAATTCCCATTTCAGACGGGCATAGGCTATCCACTCCTGCCACAACAGTATAGACCACAGAACTTCCTAATGTAAAATAACTAGTTTGTAGCCCAAGTCCCCATCTCCAGAATAGACTTCCCATACATATGAAATAGAGTACCTCACTGACTCTCTTCAAGCACAATCTTGATGAGTGGATGGGAAACCACAAATTTGCCCCAGGGGTTCCACCTGTGTCCCTCATTGACAGGGGTGACAGGTGTTGATTGAGGTTTCTTTTTTTGGGGATAAACTCTTGGCTAGGCTTGTGAGGGCCCCCAGGGCCATTAGCCTAGTAAGCTCCTATAATCCAATTACCCTGTGAAGTGTTTAAACCAGAATAAAGACACTTAAATAACAGATAAAATATGCTTTCACCAGCAATGCCCAGTTCATAAGGGTGGGGGCTACACTCTCTTCCCACAAGAGTGTTGACCACAAACCTTCTTAATGTAAAATAATTGGTTTGGAGCCCAAGTATTTAATCCAGAACTAAGACACTTTTAGAATAACAGGCAAAATAAGCCTTCAACCAGCAATTTCCAACTCAGAAGGGTGTAAGCTACCTCTCTAGACCATAGCCCTTTCTTACATAAATATATAGTTTGGGGCCCAAGTGCTTAAATCAGTACTAAGAGGCTTACAATAACAGTTACAATGTAATCTGGCTACTAACAAGCAGTATTAAATAAAGCAGATTAAATGCAACTGAACACATTAAGAATGTGCAGCAAAAAGCTAAATAAAATAGAAAGAATCACAAATACAGTAAAAGCAGCTGAATAAGTGCATTTTGTGGTAAGTGAGAAGGTAGGAAACAGAAGATATTTCAAGTTTAAGAGACTAAGGGGTAGGGCTTTCCAAGCTGATCTCTCAATATTCAGTAGAATGAGCTGATGAGATGAGACTGGAAGGAGTACCCAAAATCAGAATCATAGTAGGGGTGGGCTACTCAAACGATACCACATTTAGAAGCACAACAGCAGCAGTTCAGGTGAGCTGGAAAAATCAAATGCAGACAGACACTATCAATAGTCAGGCAGAAAACAGCAAGTCAGTCACTACAGCTAAGTAGCGATGCCACTAAATATTTGTACTTAAATGAGGAATACTATTTTTCATCTCCTGCTACTAATTAGATGGCTGTTATTCACTGCCTGCAAAATATTTCTTTTCTAACTGAACCTAGCCAAGACCTTTTAAAACACCAAAAAGAATAAAACAACTTAAAACAAAATAAAATGCAATATAACAAAATAAATAAATAAATAAATAGAAGTAGCCAAACCTTAAATGAATAACTGCAATCCAAAATCAAATGCAGAGAGAGAGATCAGCAATAGTCAGACAGGGAACAGCAAGTCAAACATGCAAGTTCTCAGGTAAGTGAATTGTAGTTAGCTAAGAGAAGGTCAGGTAGTTTGGAAGTTGCTTGTATTGTAGCTGTTTTCATGCAAGGCAGTAGTGGGACCTATATGGCATATTGCTATCAAATTTGGCTACCTCACTGTATCATTGTTTGAGCTGTTTGGACTGCATGGATTGTAAGTTGGTGAAAATGGGGCTGGCATAGTGTATTGTAAAAAGGAGATAGGTTAAGGCAATATGTATCCTTGCACTGTCTGTTAGGTGTGGTTTAATTCTGTATAGGAAACACATTTTTGTTATTTTTTTATTACCTGTTTTATATGCTCATCAAATATTAAGTGTTTGGTTACACCTAAAAGCTTGGTGTAGATAACTTGTTTGATTTCTTTATTTTCTGTGAGGTTATTTTTAAGGGCACTTAATCTACTAATATAGTTAAAATAAATGGCATCTTCTTGAAACTAAAGAGATGTCAAGGCATGATCTGATACAGTCCTCAGAAAAACTTTAATGCCTTTTACACACACACACACACACACACACACACACATATATATATATATATATATATATATATATAAAGACATTTACCAGATTAAATAGATAGGATCTAAACTTCACAAAACCAAATGACTGGGGGTCAAGTGTAACATGATTTTGATATGAAAGTTTATGAGGGCAGTTCTAGTATATTCCATAGCTTTGCAGATGAGACTTGTAGGGCTGTACCTTACAAGACATCTACAGCAGCTGGAAAGGCCACAGAAGTAACTCACAAAGAGGATTACTGGCCTCAAACAAATGTCCTACACTGACCGCCTCAAAAAACTCCAGCTTTACTCCTACTCTGAGGTGATCTCTGCTTAACATATAAAGCTATGTCAAACCCAGAGCTGTCGGACATGCTACACCTAAAGAAATCCCAATCTCTCCAAGCTACATGCTCTAGGGACCTAAACCTTGTCACCACAATAAACAGGACATGCTGGAAGGATAGATTCCTGTCCCAGAGACTACCTATACTCAGGAACAAGCTACCCATCTATGTCAAGCAAAGTTCTTCATTAGCACTCTTCAAGAAAAATCTTGATGAGTGGATGGGAAATAGGAAATACACCCCGGGGATCACATTTGTGTCTCTGCTGGACAGTGGCACAGAAAAATAACTTCCTTGGGTGGCGTAAGCTATGGAACCTTGCTGGCTTGGCTTACGTCAGCCCTTGGGCCAATAGCCTAGTACCTTCCTATGAACCTATGAACACATTTGGTTGATATTTTATGTGTATAGTCCTTAAATTAAGTGAGATTTATGCTGAATGAACTTTTTGGAATTGAAATGAGAAGATCACAAGTGCATGTTCAGAATTAAATGGGGATGGAGATACCAGAGGAGTAGTGCAAAAGGCCACCATATTTCTAAGAATTGGGTCAAGAATGTTTTGCCATCTAGTAGGTTTATTTATCAGTACCTCAAGGGAATTTTTGTTAAGCCTGGGAATTTCTGGGCATATCCCACATTGGAGGTGTAGGTGTCCCAGTTTACTGAAGGGCAGTTAAAGTCACCCAAAATACACGTTTTTTCTAAAAGGGAGATCATTTAAAAATGAAGAATCTTACATGGTCAAAAGACAAAGAATTGTGTATTTGAAGATTAACCCTACTTAGTATGATTTGTAGTTCAATGAGTTCAGCTTGTGAATTCCTAGGGATTTGTGTGGAGACAATATATTAACTGACAAGTATGGAGTCTCCACCATAGTTCCCACATAAGTTAAATGCATGAATCAACAAAACTCTAGTACAGAGGGAATGCTCTATTTACATGTAAACTAAGTTTCAGTAACAATACAGAAATGGATGCTTTGCTCTTTTTACAATTAAACTACGTTTCAGTAACCATACAGAAATTGATGCTTTGCTCTCTTTACATTTAAACTAAGTTTCCAGTAACCATACAGAAATGGATGTTTTCCAAATGTAGGAATGTCTCAGGATCAATCAATTTCTTGTTTAAACTTCTGTCATTAAGGAGATCCACCTTAATCTAATCTGATTTTGGGACTGATATGTTAGTTACATTAGAATGTCCGTCAAATAGGCTCTACCTAAAAATGTACTGTGGCAGCAAAGGCAATAGCCAGTATGTGAAAGCCCTGAAATGAGAGGTACAGTCCATCTTTAGCAAAGCAAGCTGGAGTGTTGAATATTTCCTCCATGTTGACATATACTGGATACCTTTGGAATGGCACCAGCTACAGCTATATAACCAATCAGTGAAGCCAATCAACTTTGCTTTGTATCAATATATAATCTAGGTAAATAAAGGATTCCTCTCAGGATTAATGTCTTACCTGCATTTGTAATACGCATGGAAAGTTCTGTCATGTCACTTTTCATATCCCTTAGGGTTCTGCATCTCAAGCAGTTAACTCTCACCTGCACTACCAGCATATCATGGTCATATTTGTCAAGAATTAGATTCCTTAGTGCCTTTTTTATTGTTAGACATCTTAGCACCTGAGAAATAACTCACTATATCCATCTCCTTGTCCAGCCTTTTGAGTGGTGAGTTAGTGGGCCACTGGTTCAAATTGATAGATTTGGGGTGTTTTTCTTGGTATACATAGTTTCTCTCCCACAGTGACCCAAAATGAGGTATTCATGATGTGTATGAGGTACCTTATTTTTGTTGAGACTTAATCTTCTTACATCTAGAAAGCTCTGGGTGTGATTATTTTACATTCTCAGCATAAGACATCTTGGTGCAATTACAGAAGCATTGTGGTGAATGTGTATATAACTCACAGTGAAATTTATTGATGAGAGGAAAGCCACAGCATTAATTAGAAATTTATACCTCTGACATATAGAATTTTTAGTGTTGGATATAAGTTCATTATCTGTGAGCATTAGGGAGTTTGTGCTCTGCCTTATGAGACCTAGTACCAGGCTGGCAACAGAGGTTAAAGTAGTAATCTAATCTTCAGTCTTGTCCAGTGACAAGGTGTTTATAGGAGTAGAGGAAATGCAGTCGAATGGGAGAAACGTTCCAATTTTATCCACTAGGGCTCAGTAGTATGAGACTATAAGATTACATTAGGACAAGCTACCAAATATAAGTTGATAATATGGGAAGGCAACTCAAGAGTCCCCTAGTTTAAAAGAGCACCACAGATTGTCTTTTTGTTCATAAGTTCATATGTTCATAAGCATGCACTAGGCTAATGACCATGAGAGCCTTTGTAAGCCTATCCATGCATCCCATATCTCTGACAAATTCTGGAACCTTTGTTAAGTGTAAATAAGGGCTTGAGAGATTAAACATTTACAAGCAAGGGCCTGGTAGACAAACCATTTAAAGGCAGCCTGTGTGCATTAGAAACCTTTGTGTCAAACCAGGGGTGAATGTCCTCTTCTACATACAATTGTCCAAGTTGCACTTAAATTGGAATAGGCAGGAAATCTGTTCCACATGGATGAAGAGCCTGTTACAGAGAAAGGATAGTCTCTAGGATACATACCTGTCTCTCCAGCAGGTTCTATTTATATCACAGGCAAGGTTTAAGTCTTTAGAACAGGTAATTGTGGTGCTGTTTGTTTTGCAGATATACAGGAGATCCATCAAGGTGGGATTTGACAATGCCTTGTATGCCAGGCAGAGATCTTCTCCCGAGTGGAAGTCAACATACTGCATTTCACATTGAGATGCTACTTACTTGTAACCAACCCCCCTCCCAAAAAAAAAAAAAAAACATACAAACACAAGTTCCATGCATTGAGAGTTGATCTTCCTACCTATCTAGGCACACAATCTAGAGAAAACAGTATTAGTCACAAGCATCACGGGAGAATTCTGCATACTCTGTAGTCTGGCAAATGCAGTAGGTGGGCAAATTTATTTAAATTGCTTAAGACAAGAGTCCTTGCAAAATTATACTTATCTGTGGACTCACAATAGCCAATAAACATGCAGAGTGAGGGAAATGATATATCAAATGATTATAAAGTTCAGACAACAACGGATCCACTGGGTTTAAGAATACAACTACAATGGAGTGGGAAGGTGTAAACTGCCTTGAAACAAACACTGAAGTTCAAACTTACCTGACTGCCCGTCACTAGATAAGTAAGGAACTAGGGTTTAATACCAAAATTAGACCACTTAAATGGCAAAAATGCAGTGCATTTATTTACTGGAATTATTAATGTAGACTTAAATAACTTAGATAAAGCAGATGCAGACTGTTAAAAAGAATATCTAACATAGGTCAAGAAATGAAACATCTTGACTAATCTTTGTTGCTGTATGTATTGTAACTATCACAGATCGGCCACGGAACAGAAAATAAAACATAAAAGTAGCCAATGATGAATGGATGACCTTTGAACAAGATCTTTAACAGAATACATTGTTTGCCATGTGAAACCATAAAAGCATCTAAAACCTAAACATTTTGCAACAAATATTATTGATAACTCCAGGTGATTTATTATTATCAAAATTAATATAAACTTGCTTTGAGGTTATATTAAATTTACAAATATAGTATCTTTTTGTTGAAATGTTGGAATCAATGTATTAAAACTTAATTTAGTCCTTTAAATGAGATGGTTATTGCAATTTACATTAATTAAAATAATTGATGGCAGAATGAAAGAAAACAAGAAAAAACAAACACAGTTTAGGTAACAAGAGGGCAACCACAGACTTCTCAAAAATATACTCACTATAAAGAATAGGGTCCTTTGAATAGAGAGACTTCCCCAAAATCTAGAACACAGACAGACGTTTGTGTGGTCTTCTTCAAAGCTAAGTTCCAAATTCAGCTTCTGTTACATGTGAAAGGAACTGACAGATCTTTGCATGTGATTGACAGTAATATAGGGAGCAGACAACTGATGATATACCCTTCTACCACAGAAGAATTTAAACTAAGAAAACAATTATATTCCATTATTAGTGAAAAAGAGAAAAGCACTGAAGCTTGATTTAGTAAAAAAATACTATTTCTTAAGTGCAGTTTCTGTCCCAGAGTGACCAAAAATGAATAATCACTGGTCTACTGATACCCACACATGGAATGAAAATACATTGTTTAATGTCTATGTTGTTATATTCTGCTCATAACCAGATGCAGAAGCTTTGAATAATTCAGCCAATTTGTTTTTAGCAGAGGTAGTTAGCAAATGGAATAAGTCCCATTTTCTGCTGTACTACAAATTTTTAAGGTCTGACATATGAATGGAATATTTTATTGCTTTCTCCTGATATGATTTAGGCTGTTGCCAAATACTATTAATCTGTTGAACACATTGATCAATTTCCAGCTGAAGCTTATCAATATGTCCATCACTGGTTGTTGCTACGAATGAAATTCTTTCTGCTGGAGCGCTGTAGTTTTTAAATGTTCAAAATCTGCACTAAACCTAGTAGTTTTCAGATAGCAGCATTTAATGTGCCAGGTTTATTAACAGTAGAAAGTGCCCATAAAGGAATGTCTGAATTTTGGAGAGCACTGCTGCTGAAAAAAAAACTAATGATGCTGTTACAAACAAATGGCTACCCAAGATGTACAGAATTAGCAGGAGTCACAGTCGAACAACCAGACATCTCACATCCCCTATTGCACCAGCAGCAGAAGCAGAATTCATTTCTTTGACAGAAACAAATTCATGTGGTGTAGTATCTGAATAAGCTGCCAAAAGTGTAACCTCCAAATTCAGTGTTGTATTATCCAGGGATAGTAGTTCTTGCTTAAGAATCCAGGAAATGTGTTGAGACTGTATAGCAGCAATAACATCGCCAGTATGGTCAGTGGTTAATATTCCATCCCATTTGTAAATGAAGCAACAGACCTCAGTATTTGCCCCTAGAAATGATTGACTTTTGCTAAGAAGGATGCCACTCTACATTTATCCAGTGATTGCTTACATTGTGCAGGCTTGAATGTAGCTTCCAAAAAAGCATTTTGGGAACACGGAGCATTTGCAGGCTTATATGACTGACCCTTTAAAAACAGCAGGAACATAACAAAGTATATTGTAATTAGAAACACTAAATATAGTTCAAATTAACCACCATGAAAAGCAGGGGTGTACCGTGATCTTAGCTTCTCCCACAACTCCACTAACTCCTTGGACAGTTTCTTGCACCTTACATCCATGCACTGAGTTCAGTTTATCAAATATGTTTTTGATTAACATGCCCATAACTACTGTTTTATACAGCAGTTTTAGAATGAATAGGTTCTGTCAATGTTTTCCTAGTAGCTGGAGAGAGGTATAGTTTGATCTGGTGTAACATACCCAGATTTTTTGTTAATATCCTTACCAAGTATCACAACGTTGTCTTCAGTTTGTGAGTTTATTGCCAGTTATTGTTCTCAGATACTTTCAGTTGTTGATGCAATCAATTTTTTTCTACAGTGGCCCTTATTTTTGTTGGTCAGTTTTTCTTGAGTATTCTGATAGTGTGGTATTTACCATGGCTTTTTTCTTATTTGGCAAACATGCACTTTGTAATAAGCATCAGTCCAGCATTCTGAGGTCACTCATCAAGCATTTACCATAATTTCTACTTTAGCTGGACTGTTTGTTGGCATAAAATCATCACCATACTGTAGCAATTTTATACCCTTTTCTGTGTTTGTGGATATCTTTCCTCTAGACTGAAAAAAGTACAGACCCCAAGATAGATCTCCATGGTAATCTTTGGTGTGAAATATAGTATAAGGTCCGCTTTGACTGCCAAGCTACAATTTGTGTAATCCAATTAGGTTACATCCCGCATGCTTCATTCTCTATAGTAACCAGATATTACCGACATGTCAAAGGCTTTTAAAGAATCTGATTATATATATATGATCTAAGTACTTCTTTTTCCACAGTATGGTTTAATATAGTTTACTAGCCCAAGTGGTGCAGTTTGGTTAATATGACATGCTCTAAAAATGTTGATTCTTCGTAAGCTGATAGTGTTATAGTAAATAATTTAGAAGCTGTATATTAAGAGCCATTTCAAGCATTTTAGTAACATGTCTGTGAGTTTTTAATGGCTACTAATGTTCAACCCAGTTGCATCCTTTCAGTTCGTAAACATACCTACTCTTGGCTCTGGCTGCATTTGTTAGTGGTCTTGCAAACAAGGCCATATGAGAGTTGGAGGAAACGTATCTAATGAAGGAGAGCCATCTTTTATTTGTTAAATAGTTTTCATATTTAATAGACACTGGTGGTAAATTATATTTGTTTGTGGTTTGTTTTATTACTGCTACTGTTGCTGCTTTTGTAACATAGATTTGTGGTAAGATATTCAGTTATTGTCGAAAAGGACACTTACATCTGTTGAGAGTAATAGCATGCCTAATTTATCCCAAGGTTCCCATGCTATAAATGCTACTCTTACCTAGAAGTTTGTTAATTCCTTTTCAAAGTGACTGTATTTTTGGTGCTGTTGTGCTGGAGAGCAAAAAAAGTAATATTTTTTAGCCTATTTGATCTGACTTTGGCACATATTACATGATGTTCTGTACAGAGTAAAACAACAACAAAAAAATGACTAGATAGAAATGCTCACTTTATTCTACAAAGAAATAAAGCTTTTGAAAAAATACTGAAGAAGGGTAATCCCGAAAACTTTATTTCTTTGTAGAATAAAGTGAGCATTTCTATCTAGTCGTTTTTTTTTTTTGTTTTGCTACATCGGTATTACGTCTAGTGGAATAAGTGTAATTGATTGTGTTTTGTTTGTTCTGTATAGAGTGACAGTATGATTAGTATCTTCATATCCAAATTATCTTTCTAGGTCATTGACCCCCCCCCCATCAAAGCTGCAAGGTAGAGACTGGACATCTGCACTCAGAAACTCCCAAGAAGAAGAAGGGTTTTTCCTCAACAGACCAAAATTTGTAACTCCACAGGAAAAAGCGCTTTTATAAAAATCCATCTATGTTGGTAGCATTGTTGCTTCACATCAAGAGGTTTTCCCGTTCGATTCTTGGCTACAGTGCAGGGAGTGCCTTCTGTGTGGAGTCTGCATGTCCTCCCCGTGGTTGGGTGGGCATTCGAAAGATATGTGTGAATGGGTGTTCCTTCGTTGAAGGTTGAATGTCGAGCTGGCACCTCAATTTTCATGAAAATCTACTGCCAATCATTAGCGGACCGGAGTTCCGCTGTGGCGACCCCTAACCAGGAAAAGCTGAAAGACACAACAACAACAACAACATGACAAGACGAATGTATGAGTGAACCAAAACAATGAGGTGACAAAGTGATGAAAAAACTATAAAACAATTTATTTAGAAAGTTAGTTAGCACTTTCACAGTAATAACACTGCTTCTACAGACATCACTTTGTCACCTCATCATTATGGTTCACTCAAGTATTGGATTTATCTTTACATTTGCCTTAACCCCTCCATCTATTTCTTTTAATAAATCTGTGAAGGTCCTCTCAGGTCCCATTTTGATTAGAATAACCCAAAGATAGTACCTTCTTATCTATCAAAAGCCTTTTCTGCCTCCAACCCCCAAAGTGCCAGCTCCTCATTGGCTTGTTCTGCTTCCCATTGAATAATATGCATTTTAAGAATAATGTGAAAAGTTTGCCTTCCCTTTATAAGACCACAGCGATCCTGATTTATCATTGTAGGGAGGAACTGTGTCAGTCTATTCACAATTATCAAAGAAAACACTTTGTATTCATGATTAAAACAGAAATATGGTGGTGTGGGGCTGGATTATTAGGGTCTTACCCTTCCTTTAAAATTATTGATATTAGGCTTTTGTACCATGACTCTTGAAGTGTCCTGCTTTCCAGGATATTGTTAAGCACTACATGCCATTTTGGTGCTGTCCGATTCTATCCTTAAATGTTTCCAAGAATTCTGTAAGAAAGCTGTCAGGGCCTGGTGTTTTCCCTACTGCAAGTTTTTGTATCTGTTTCTGTATTTGTTATCGCTCCCAATCCAACTCAAACCAGTCCTCAGTGTTGGGGGGGGGGGGGCTTAATCACTTCAGGTCTAACAATCTCCAGCATAGTATGAACCTAATCCAAGATCAGAATTGGATATGCTAAAAGATTCCTTGCTATTCCTTCATGTTCTCTTGTCAAGTACCATCTACCTAGTCTAGAGCAGTAAGTGTAGCTAGGTTTATAAAGGCGCTGGTGGTCATTTGCCTAGTATTTAACTATGAACCCATAGTACTGCTTTAACATATGAGTAAAGTTGTTTCTCACTTGAAGACTTTCATCTTCATCCTCTAGCACATATCATTGTATGAAGTTGTTAAACACTTTACTTTACCTATTCCAGTTTTATTGTCTAACTCCTCTACTATCATCCAATCTGGAGGTAATTTTTCTACTCTCGCATTATATAGGAATAATAATAGTTCAGTGTTCAGGTAAAATTGTATTTTACTGTAATTTCTGTGTTTATACAACTGCTATTCTTAAGATCCCTCCATCTTTCTGTAACACACATCAGCAGCTTTTCTCCTCTGGATCTCCTCTGAAAATCTGCTGTGCCTTTTTTGGCTAGCCATGTCAAGAAAACAAAATGAAAGAAAGAACAAAGAAACATAAGAAAAATTAAGGACCACCCATAAAGTGAATAACTGTACCCATGAGACATCCAGGTACCTGATGTCACTTTAATACCACATTAACTATAAATTTATAAATACACAGATGAAGAAAGGCACATCTAAAGATCCTCTACTGAATGATGACTACCAGTAAAACTCCTAGATCTAACTGCAGATTACATTATGGTGCTTGTAACCTTACCTATCAAGCACAGTTTTAATGAGTGACATTGCTATCAAAATCCATTCATGTTTTTAACAGTGTGCAGAGAGGATGACTTGATGCTTAGTGGTGACTAGTGAACAATTGTTCTTCTCAGCCCCTCAAAAAGTTTCTGGGCAAAGACCTACATTAATGACTGATTTTCTCCAATAGTTCTCTATTTTAGCTGCTGTTCAACATAGTCTCTGAAATGGGAATAGAAGTGTAGTCATACTTGGGAGAACATCAGACTATTTTATCTCAAAATTAGGCACTGACCTGTTTGTTGGTATAGTGTTTCAAGATTTGTTAGCAGCATTTTGTAGCACTTCTTCTTCTCTTCTCACAGCTCACATAGCCAGTGAAATTTATAGCCACTGCAAATTACCATGGGTTTGAAGTGTCATTATTCAGATTACTTACTACAAAACTGAGAAAGCCTTCTGTTTGCCCAACATCCACCAAGCTGACATATTCCACAGAGCAACAATGGTGCCTTGCTGTTTTCTGTTTTTGTAAGCTATTTCTACATTGTTTGCAGTAAACAAATTCCTACATAATTAAAAAATCAGTTTAATAATCATTTCCAACTGCTCAAATGCAAAAAAGTGGAGTAGTCAAATAGCTAGCAGTGATTGTGAATCAAACAGAATCATTTAAGCAACACAAATGAGTTGCCATAGAGAGGACTCACATGTATCAAGGGATAATACATAGGACTAATAGTCAGTTCTCCACAGATGAGCAAATTAATTCAATCTGAGTGCTATCAACCCTAAGTAAAATGCTGAATAACTAATTTACAAATAACTGTGAAGCTACCTAAAACAATACCACCACATTTTAAATAAACAACATTGATTCTATCAGGAAAAAGCAAAATGATTGTATATTGGGACCTTGATGACATCCTGCTAAATATGGACAAGAGCAATCTCACTGGTACAGATTTTATAGATCTCACTAGAGGATTTGACCTTGTGAATCACTCTATACTATTATTGCACATGGTTGAGATAGGTCACTGTGGTCACTGTCGAAGGTACCTCTTCTGAAAGCAAAAAAGTTAACAGTTGTGTACCATAAGGCTTAGTTTTGGAACCTTTCCTATTTCAGGCCAGAACTTGTGGCCTATGGTTAACTAAGTTTGCAGATGACTGAAAATTGGGTGCTGTTATTTGATCTTCAACTGACTCACAATTGCTACAGCATGGGTTAATCCAATGGCACACGGGCAATGGTCTCAAATTAAATGTGAAAAATGTGTCCAACAAGGCTCAATCCTAGCACCTTTACTCTTCTCTGCTTTCATTAACAAACTGCCAACAGATCTCCCCAATCATCATTTATTAGTATACACTGATGGAATGGTTATTTATAGCTCCATAGCCAGTCACAGGTGCAACTAACACTAGGTAAGACTGCAATCCAAATTGTAGCTTGCTACAGATCCCCCACCATGCCCCAAGATTCTCACTACACCTTTCTAAACATACTGGAAAATATTAAGATACAACCAAACACCCTAATACTGGGTGATTTCAACTACCCTGCCATTAACTGGGAAAACTACTCGTGGTTCTTGGAATTCATAAATTCCAATGCCCTGGATCAAGTAATCCTTAGTCCAAACAGGGGTTCCAGTATCTTAGACCTGGTCATTACCAACATGGAAAATCAATGCTCCACACCCATGGTCACCCCCTCATTAGTCAGGTCTGACCATAAGCTAATCACCTTTGACATCCACATTCCACCCCCACCCCCCAGTAAGGAAACCTCCGTAAAAAACTTCTCCAAAGCCAACTTCATGCTAATCAAGTCAGAAGTGACAAACTTCATGACACCCATGCAGACGGGAACTGAAAGTTCAACTGCTGAATTCTACACTAAGGCACTGTACGAGCACATCCACTCGTGCATGAATCGTGCCATCCCCAATAGAACTAAGATGCTCTCCTCCAAAATAAAAAGAAGCCAATATGGTGGTCCCTTGCCATAAACAAACTTTACAACAAAAGGAAGAAACTGTTGCAGAAAATAGGAAAATCCCAGGATGCAAAAACTCTCTTACTAGCCTCAGTAAGAAGCTGAGATCCCTCATAAAATCCTCCAAAGCTAGTTATGAAAATAAAATTGCCAAATATTCCAAAGGCCACCACAAGGCATTCTATAGCTATGTCAAGAATCTAAATGGCAATGCTCAGATCTGCTCTGAGCTACAACAGAATGGCATTAAGTATACTGATCCCAAGGATATTGCCAATATCCTAGCAGATCGATTCAGTGCAAACTTCACCCTCCTTTCACCCCTAAAGGGCCCATCTCAATACCGAAAGATTCCCAAATTCTGGTAATAACAGTTGCACAGGTTAAAAAATGCACTCTCCAAAGCTAAGAATACAGCATCCATGGGACCAAATGACATCCCAGGCTGTGTACTACATGAACTACAAAATGAACTGCCACCTGACCTAAGTGTCATGTTTAATCATAGCCTCACCTCAGGCTTTGTGCCCACTGAGTGGTGCACAACTACAGTTATCCCACTCCACAAGGGGAGATCCACCTTGGATCCTGGGAACTACTGCCCCATCAGTCTTACGAGCCTGATCTGCAAGGCCATGGAACATATTATCACGGAACTTATAAACAAAGACATTGGCAACCTTCAAACACTGGACCCCACATAATTTGGGTTCGTGAAGGGCCGATCTTGTCTCCTGAACCTGATTGACTTATTTGAATCAGTCTCCAGAGCCGTGGACAAGGGTAAGGTGGTCCACACAGCCTATCTGGACCTCGGCAAGACCTTCGACACCATCTCCCACTCTGGAATCATAGATAAACTTACTAAGCTAGGCATTAATCCCTACATCACTCAATGGGTTGCCAACTGGCTTACTGACAGACCCCACACTGTAAAAGCAACCTACTCCAAATCCAACTCCAGACAAGTGACAAGTGGAGTACCTCAGGGTTCAATCCTGGGACTGCTCTTGTTTGGCATCTACTTCTCTGAAGTACAGGCCAACACTAAGGGACTCTGGCTAACAAGGTTCGCAGATGACTGCAAACTGGGAGCCATTATTGAATCCCCAAACAGAAACAGATGCTTGGTGCCAGAGCCATGGGCTCAAGCTCAATGCCAAGAAATGTATAGTTATCTTCTTTGGGAAAAAACATGTACCCATGAATTACCACATAGGTGGCAGTACACTAAACACTGAAAGTGTGATAAGAGACTTAGGGACACAGGTGGACAGTGGTCTCACCTTCGATAACCACATCATCACAACAGTCAGGAAATCCTTCCATGTGGCACACCTCATCACTAAGGGGTTTTCATCCAGAAAAAAGGAGGTCATTGTCCCACTGTACTCATCCCTCATTAGGCCCATTATAGAATACAATGCCCCATTTGGTATGTACCTCTCAAGACATCTGCAACAACTGGAAAGGCCACAGAAATACCTCACTAAAAGAATCACGGGCATAATGCAGATGCCCTATGCTGACCTTCTAAAAAAACTCCACCTATACTCTGTCGCATATTGTCTACTCAGAGGTGATCTCTGCTTAACATACAAGGCCATGTCAAACCCAGAGCTGTTGGACATGCTACACTTAAAGAAATCCCAATCCCTCAGAGACACATGCTCCAGGGATCTAAACCTTGTTATCACAATGAACAAAACATGTTGGAGGGATAGATTCCTGACCCAGAAACTCCCCAGACTCTGGAATAGACTGCCCATACATGTCAAGCAGAGCACCTCTTTGGCCCTCTTCAAAAGGAACCTTGATGATTGGATGGGAGAAAGGAAATTCACCCGGGGGATCATGTCAGTTGCCCTGCTAGACAGGGAAGTAAATACTGTGGGAAGAAATAGCCAGGAAATTGTTATGGCTAGGCTTATATAGACCCTAAGGCCAGTAGCCTAGTACCAACCTATGAACCTATGAACTTAGCATACAAAAATCAATTCTAAACAGACCTAGTAGCACTAAGCTCCTGGCCCTGGACCAGCAAATGTCTCCTAAACTCAAACAAAACAACAGGTATGAGCTTCAGAGCCCACAATAATTGAACCCAAACCCTAAAACACAAATCTCAATAAGCCAAAACAGTATATCTATAGAAACTCCCACCACATTCAAGTTATTAGACATTTAGATAGAGCAAGTACTGAATGTTCACACCTATAGAAAATAAATAAATACATAAATAAATAAATAAATAGGAATCAACTACCTCCTGTTCTGGGCCAAGCAAAACTTCCACTTCCTGTGCAGCAGAACTTGAGCTGCCATAGGGAAAGGGATTTAATTTGCCCAAGTGGAACATGAAACATGACCTTATAGGGTCTGCATTCAAAACGAAACACACTGCAGTCACTCAGTAACAAAACCTACAGGTTCATTGCCAGTTCTCTCAAAAATGAACAGCACTGCTACTCTGCTAAAATGTATGTCTGGCTACCCATCCAGCAAATAGCTGGCCCATTGTTTGGAATTTTAGCCTTTAAATTATTATATCAATGCATAAGTAATTTTACTCTTCATTAAACTAAGAGCTTCCAATCCTTACTACAGCCTCAGAACCAAACCACTACAGGGCTATATCTTCAAAGTCCCACAACATGACTGTATTGCACCAACCACACCTTTTCAACCTTTGCTCCTGATTTTTGGCACACCCTCATCCAGCATTAAAGACAGTACATCCTACGACTTGTTAAGAGTGCATATTTAAGCATTTTTGTGGAAAGAAAGCAAATGTAAATGCCCTAACTCCAATCACTTTACATATGCAAATGCCCTAATTCCATTCACTCTACAAATGCAAATGTTCTAACTGCAATCACTTTACATAACTGGGTTTCATAGGTTCATAGGTTCATAGGTTTATACTAGGCTATCTGCCCTAAGGCATTTATAAGCCTAGCCCAAATTTTTGTGGCTTACGCCACCCCTTATATGAAAAATACTGTGCCCATTAGTTTGTTGTGCCTCTGTCCAGCAGTGACACAGAGATAACCATCACTTCATCCATCTCTTCATAATCCTCCACTCTTACACTGTTGGCTAATCCATGCATGCATATATATATGTATATATATATATATATATATATATATATATATATATATATATATTTACAGGTATATACATACAAATATATATATATATATATATATATATATATATATATGGGTCTACTTCAATACATTAAATACTCACATTATCGAATCCAACATCATCAAACTGATTTTGTCGAATCTTCAATATATCAAACTCCTGGAACAACAAAAATGAACTCTGAGAAAGGAACCACTTGAACACCAGGACAAAACAACAAACAGCAAAACAAAAAAACCCTCCAAGTGGGGAGCTTTGACCCCCACACCCTCTGATGTGGGGTGTCCTCCCTCCACACACTCCCCTAACTAAATATACCAACTCTGAGATCGCACTTTAGTTGAAGAAGGGCAAGGTTCACCATGGTGGCCAAGTGGTTCTTTTCCTGGGGTTCATTTTTGTTGTTCCGAGAGTTCGATATAATGAAGATTTAACAAATTCAGTTCAATGAAGTCGGATTCGATAATGTGAGTATTCGATGTTGTGAAGGAAATCCATATATATATATATATATATATATATATATATATATATATATATATATATATATATAAAATATATATCTATATATGGTTCCCCTTCACAATCCCGAATTACCAAATGCTCAAAATTCAATAACTCAAGACTGTAAAGTTGAAAATGCAGAAGCGCGAATCTGCATAAGCGCAAATTCAAATATCTCGAATTCAGGCTTATGCATGTCAGCTACAGGATGGGAAGTGTGTGAGTTGGGATGTTTTATGGAAGTGAAGGTAAGTGAGTGTATGTATGAGTTTTGTAAGTTGTGTGTGTGGGTTAGGGTAGGGAGGTGGGAGTATGAGTGTTAGATGTGTCTATGTATATGTGATGTGTTTGTGTGTGTGTGCGAGGCAGTTAAAAATGTGTGTTTTTTTTTTTTGTGTGTGTATTAGTGCGATCTTGGAGTTAGAATATATGTGTGGAGTGTGGGGGGTGCAGGGGGGCTCGCCCCCCTGCATACTTGTAGTGTAGGGGTTGTAGTTTATATTACGTGGGTTGCATGGTGTGCCTGTTGTGTGGTGTATGTGTTCTGTATGTTCAGGGTTTTTTGTTTTCATGCTTGTGGGTGTCTGGAGTTTTGTTGGTTCGGCTTTATAATTTCGAGTTACTGAATTTTGAGCATTCAATAACTCGATATTATGAAGGGGAATCATATATATATATATATATATATATATATATATATATATATATATATATATGCATAACTCTTCCTATAACTCTTAACTGTATCATTCTTTTTCTACTCCTTAATTCCAGTCCTCATTCCTGTTTTCAGATCTACCATATCCTTATATTTTTCTCTGTAATCAAATTATTTCTGTTTTCTGTATCATATTTTTCTGTATACTAGTACTTTCTAAAATGTTAATGTTTGAATACACTCTTAAATTTTTCTATTACATGACTGACTGTGAAAAAAGGTGTTTATACTTGTAAATGTTTTTTTTCTTTTCTTTTTGTTTTTGATACCTGTTGCTTGATATAAATTGTAACCCAGGCTGGGCCTGAAACTGTTCACATGGTAACACTGGTAAACAAGCTTGGATAAATACCTAAATAAATGAATAAATGAATGAAAACATACATACACGCCTGCATGCATTTGCATACACATATTTATATATATATATATATGTGAATAAATTATAGCATAGAGATTACTTACTCCTTAATTACTGTTTGTCAGTGGTTTGGAAGGTATTGCTTTTTAAATTAGCTGGCACTTATAAAATTGCACTGTACTTTGGAGCTGCTTTCTCTAACAGAGCCCAGCATTGCACAACCATACTGCTTTGTTATAGTTAATATGAACCAGTTGAATCTAATTCTCCCAACTTAGCCTTGTTCACAGAATGCTGAAGACTCACGTTCAAAACGTCTTGACAACTACGTAACTTGAACCGTGTAGGTCATTGCTAAAATGTTACAATCATCATGGTCCAGGTTGTGCCTGAAAATGGTCCACAGACAGCACACCTACCCAGTTAACAAATCTACAACTAACAACCAAGCAAACAACCAAACAAATACGTTTTTCATTTGGTACAGATCTCCCAGAAACTCTGTGAATTCTGTTAAATTAGTACAGATTCGTATTATCATATTTCTATCCATCCAAGTATCTTGCTCTCCCAAATTATAACGAACCACACTTATGTATCCTTCAGACATAGACTGTTGACTTGTTTTGCAGCCCAGGATAACTACCAAATATGCATGATCACCTACCATTTACTGCTAGCCACTGAAAACTTTTAGGTTAGTTTCTTGTTTCAGACGCAATCCTAAACATTTCATTCAGCAAGAGTAAGATGTTGAAATTGGGGTCTGCATTATAACTGCCAGCCAGTACAGATTTACTTTGACCCTTGATGATGTAATCTTTCAGTAAATATCAGTCTGCATTTCATGTTGTTGATTTCCTAGCTTAATGGATTATCTTTCATCAGTGTAAATGCATCTGCAATGCTTCTGTATATTTTCTGATTATTTTGCTTTATTTTAAAACTGTTTGTGATTATGTATGCTTGTATCTGTTTCACCAGAGCTTATTTCCAAGAACAGCCTCAGTACATGACCTCTTTTCGGCAGACTAAGCAATTCCGTAAAATGCAATAAACAGATTATAAATAAAAATACTCATATTTTTCCAGTGCTGTAATTTTTGTTTCACTGCTGTTCTACTAATATTTTGCCAACAGATCATTGTTAATTTGTTTTAATTTGCATATTTAAACCCTTCAGATTATGTCCAAAATAAACATTAATGTTTCTAGTCTGCTTATCTGGGAAACAAAATATAAATACAGTTTTGTAGGCTCATGATGTGTAATTCTGTTGGAGATTATCCAGTCCCCTGTGGAGTGTGGCAGGTTTCTTTTTCCCTTTTGTTATTATATAATGTGTTGTATCTCCATATTACCACTGAATGCAGTGGTACTGTATGTTTTTAAAAAGTGGAAAACTGATGCACATCTGTACCTAACCTGATCCTGCTTCCGTGGACTTCATACCAGCCCCTCCCTTAATAGCCATTGCCTAAGACTCTACAGCCCTAGCTCATTATCCAGTTTGATTTTGAGAGCATATGGTTAGGGAAATAAAACTGAGAAGCATCTGACCAATACAAAGACATAATGCATGTATGCTGTGTGTGCACACTTGCACATGCAAACACACACACACATACACACACACACACACACACACACACACACACACACACACACACACACACACACACACACATATACAAACATACATATGTCCATTCACCTACATTCACATGTACACAGACATAAAAACACACAGTTAAGGAAGTCAGCTTAAAAGTATTGACAAATACACACCTCCAGTATCCAAAAAATAAATAAAAAGTCAACCAAATAAACATAAAGATAACATTGAACTAAATTATACTCGGTAAAGCTTACCTATGTCTGATGACTAGACAACACACGCATTGTATGAACCATTTAAATCCTGTCCCTTCTTTCTAACTACTCCATAATGAACCATCCCCTGCATGATATGCCTAATATATGATAAACTTTAACAGTACCATACTTATTCATTGTGTCACAGGAAGCAATCCGCCTATATACTTTTCTGCTTGCCCTTTCCACTGCCTTCCAAATTTCCAGACCGTTCTACCCCCATGCTACATATATCCCTTCCTAGTCATAGGATCATAGATAGGATCATAGGATTTACAAAGCAAATAAGAAAGGAGATCATCTCTGCCTTACTGATAAACACCCTCTTGATTTACCTCCCATTTTTAAAAGTGCAAAGAATGTCAGGTCTTGGATGAATTTGTGGATGTCTATCCAATTGTCAAGGTCTGTCTTGATGGCTATGAGAGTGCCATATTTAACATGTAAGGCAATTTATACCAGGGATGGGGTAACTGTTGGTTAATAAATCTGTCCATCCAGCATGTTTTATTTTTATGTCAGTGAAGATTTAAATCCTTATTTCTAGTCTTTGTGGAACTGTTTGCTTTTTGGAGATGTAAGAGGGCACAGCACAGCATATGAGGCAAAGCTCTTCACATATGAATCTATTGTCATTTAGCTGAAACACCTGATATCCTTAAAGGATGATTTGCATATATCCCATGACGCCTTTGATGCAAGAGGTTTAAGGTATCATATCACACAGTTAGAAGTCTATCTTTGCTAAATTTTTCTTTTTGTGTTTTTTAACCAGTTGGTTATCTGTGCGACCTTTTTACTCTTTGTTTTAGTTTATTTGTTGTTTTGTAGACACCCTAATGTTTATGGATATTAGCTGGGTATAATAACCCTGTGTTTCCAAAGGGCAAGCATTTCTCTTATGCTGTGCTGTTGATGTCATCAGAAGGCAGAAACCATTGCTAGAGGGATTTGGTTTTAATGGCCTGAAATTGTCCATTAATAGACTTAAAAAGAAAAGTGAAAGAAAAAGTTATGGATGTTCAAAATTGTTATTTAGTTGAAACACCTGATATCCTTAAAGGGTGATTTGCATACATACCATGAGGCTTCTGATGCAAGAGGTTTAAGGTATCATACAGTTAGAAGTCTAGCTTGTCTAGATTTTTCTTTTTGTGTTTTTTAACCAGTTGGTTATCTGTGTGACCTTTTTACTCTTTGTTTTAGTTTGTTTATTGGGATATTTTGTAGACACCCTAATGTTTATGGATATTAGCTGGGTATGAGAACCCTGTGTTTTCAAAGGTCAAGCATTCCTCTTATGCTGTGCAGATGATGTTATAAGAAGGCAGAAGTATACATGTCTATAGCTAGAATGATTTGGCTTTAATGGCCTATAATTGTCCATAAATAGACTTAAAAATGAAAGTAAAATAAAAAGTTATGAACATTCATAATTGCCATTTAGCTGAAACACCTGATATCCTTAAAGGATGATTTGTATATATCTCATGAGGCCTCTGATGCAAGAGGTTTAAGATATCACACAGAAGTCTAGCTTTTCTAGATTTTTCTTTGGGTGTTTTTTAACCAGTTGGTTATCTGTGTGACCTTTTTACTCTTTTTTTAGCACATATGAATCTATAAGAGACTAAGTATACAAGTATGGCTTCATTTGTTTTGGTAGATAAAGGTCTTTAGACTAGTAATCTAAAACAAAGATCTAACCTACTGTTAAGATCTCAACTCTACAAACTATTCAGACTCCACACATTTACTCCTCTTGCAGCTAGGCTTCATGAAAGACCTTCCTCATACAACCTGAGACACTGCTCACAAGCCACACCCATTCTCATTAAACATAGAACCAAACTCCACAGCACTGCACAAGCTTTCTCCTCTCAGGCAGCTATCTTTGGCAAGCTCCTCCCATCAACATTAAGGAAATCATTACTTATTCTAAATTCAGAATGCAACTCAAAAAGCACGTCTTCATCCATGCCAAATGCTCCTGCTTCAACACAGGACAGATCAACTAACATATCTCCTTTGTGAGTCTCTTCTCCTCTCCTCTCTCAAGATTCACTGAAGACTGACCCACTTTAGAAACTAAATTACATATTGTACATTACATTTTGCTTGACTATACATTGCACTGTGCTTGCTCACTAGAATATATTTACACAGTTTTTTGTATGTAATTACTCTGTTATTACATTTGTGTTTTTGTTTGAGAAATGTTTTGTGTGTGACTTGAGCTGAGCCTGGAATTGGTTAATACTGATCAGTGCACTATCTCAGTAAACAAATCTAAATAAATAAACAAATAAATAATAAATAAATAAAATATTTTTAGTTAGGAATCTCTGAGGTCCTTCTTGCTATATGATGTCTGGATACAGACATACTAGAGAGGATATTATACTCTAAAACCGGTCTAATTACAACAGGATGAGATGGCCTGGATGTGATGGTTTTAGATAGTTGTGCTAAATTGAACAATTTCCTGAATACTGATGCCACATTGTGGTCAAAGAACAACTAGTTATCTGCCAAGGTGTTGATATCCCTTTCTATCATAGCAGTTTGGAAATGGATCCTAACAATATTGTAAGTTTTTTTTACAAATGTGTTAATACAGCACATTTTTGCATTGATTTGTAAGGATTATTTATTATTGTACAGATACAGTATCAAGGGGTGTTTGCATAATAATACCCTTCTTGCAGTCATCTGCAAACTTAGTGAGCCCAAGGTTTGGGTTTACATTTTAGAGGTCAGAGAAATGTGTGTTAAAATGCTGAGGTCTAAGTATTCAGTCTTGAGATAAATTACTAGCTGCCTTCTTACATTCTAAGGAGGCATCTGCAGCATTACCTATGTGGGCACTATCTTTCATACAGTTGGCTATCCACCATACTGTGCTCTACATTTAAGTCTCTTGGCTTATTTACAATATCAGTAAGGAGGATGGTGTCAAATGCATCAGCTATATCCTAATAGGTTGTGTGGACTGAATGACTACAATCCACTGCCTCTCTGACCTTCTTCATAAGTTCATAGGTAGGTACTAGGCTATTGGCCCTAGGGCCTATATAAGCCTAGCCAAAAAAATGTACCCTGGCTTTCGCCACCCAAGAAAATTATTTTCCTGTGCCCCTGTCGAGCAGAGCCACAGAAGTGATCCCTGGGATGAATTTCCTATTTCCCATCCAATCATCAAGATTTTTCTTGAAGAGTGCTAATGAGGAGCTCTGTTTGACATAGATAGGTAGTCTGTTCCAGAGTATGGGAAGTCTCTGGGACAGGAATCTATCCCACCAGCATGTTTTGTTTATTGTGGTGACAAGGTTTAGGTCCCTAGAGCGTGTAGCTCGGAGGGATTGGGATTTCTTTAAGTGGAGCATGTCCAACAGCTCTGGGTTTGACATAGCTTTGTATGTTAGGCAGAGATCACCCCTGAGTAGGCAATATGCGATGGAGTAAAGCTGTAGTTTTTTGAGACGGTCTGCGTAGGGCATCTGTTTGAGGCCAGTAATCCTCTTTGTGAGGTATTTCTGTGGTCTTTCCAGTTGTTGTAGATATCTTGTGAGGTACATACCAAAAAGGGCGTTGTACTCTATAATGGGTCTAATGAGTAATGAGTAGAGGGGAACAATGACCTCTTTTTTTCTGGATGATAATCCTTTTGTGATGAGATGAGCCATGTAGAAAGATTTCCTGACCACTGTGGCGATGTGATTATCAAAGGAGAGACTACTGTCCACCTGTGTCCCAAGGTCTCATCACATTTTCGGCATTAAGTAGACTACCAGCTATGTGGTAGTTCATGAGTACTGAGTTTTTACCAAAGGGGATGACAATACACTTTTTAGCATTGAGCTTCAGGCCATGGCTTTGACACCAGGAATCTGTCTCAGTGAGGCCCTTTTGTAGTATGTCCAAATCGTTAAGAGTTTTGATTATGGCTCTTAGTTTGCAGTCATCTGCAAACTTTGTTAGCCAAAGACCTTCTGTGTTAGCCTGCACTTCAGAGAAGTAGATACCAAACAGGAGAGGACCCAGGACTGAACCCTGTGGTACTCCACTTGTCACTGGTCTGACATCAGATTTGGAATCCGCTACTTTCACAGTGTGGGTTCTGTCCGTGAGCCAGTTGGCAACCCATCTTGTGACATAGGGATTTATACCTAATTTAGTGAGCTTATCTATAATTCCAGAGTGAGGGATGGTGTTGAAAGCCTTGGCCAGATCTAGATAAGCTGTGTAAACCACTTTACCCTCATCTATGGCTTTGGTGACTGCTTCAAAGAAGTCAGTCAGGTTTAGGAGACATGATTTGCCTTTTACAAATCCGAACTGGGTATGGTCCAGAGTTTGGAGATTACCAATATCTTTGTTTATGAGTTCCATGGTGATACGTTCCATGGCCTTGCAGACCAGGCTCATCAGGCTAATGGGGCGGAAGTTCCCGTGGTCCGTCGTGGCTCCCCCTTTGTAGAGTGGGATAACCATTGCGGTGTGCAATTCAGTGGGTACAAAGCCTGAGGTGAGGCTATGATTGAACATGGTACTTAGGTAGGGTGCCAGTTCATTCCGTAGTTCATGTAGAATGCAGCCTGGGATATTGTCAGGTCCCATGTATGCCGTGTTCTTGGCTTTGGAGAGTGTGTTTTTTACCTCTGCAGCTGTGATTATAGGAACTTTGCATTCTTCCAGTATACAGATAGGCCCTCTAGGGTGTGAGAGGGGGGTAAAGTTAGCACTGAACCTATCTTCTTCTTGAAGAAGATTACTAAATTAATTTAATTAGACTTGACCTCCTCTTATGGGCAGCCACGGTAGTGCAGTGGTTAGTATTGCTGCCTCACAGCAAGAGGTTCTCTGGTTCAATCCTCGGCTGGGGTGCCTTATGTGCAGAGTCTGCATGTCCTCCCTGTGGTCGCATGGGTTTCCTGCAGGTGCTCCGGTTTCCTCCCACATCCCAAAGACATGCTGTAGGTGGATTGAACACTCTAAATTGGCCTTAGTTGTGAGTGTGTGCATGTGTGTTCCTTCTGTGGATGGTTGGGCAACAGGCTGGCAACTCGACACCGTAAAACTCCACTGCCAATCATGAGTGGCAGGTGATCCACTGTGGCAACCTCTAACCAGGAAAAGCCGAAAGAAGAAGAAGACTTGACCTCCTCTTAACAAAATCAAACTGCTGGAAAGTCTAGCTGTCTGAAATTGTTGATACTGTAGTTTATGAAGTAAGATACAATGTGCTACATGTCTTTGTGGATTAGACTTGTTAGTTTGTTGGGACTATACTTTCTGGGGTCTATAGTAGGGCTCCCAATATAAAGGAGCACCAACACAGTAGTTTTCAATATTTCAGGAACATAATGCTATGGTTAAGCTTAACATAAACAAATTCAAAAGTATACATGTTTGGGGTTAACTATTAGGAATCCAGGTAAGTAGTCTGGGCACATGGAAGTGGTATTTTAAGTTTTTTGAGCTCATGGTTAGGAAATGTTCCACATTCACAAATATCTCAACTAGGCAAATGAGCAACAGACCACCAACTTTCATTGAATTTCACCAGATGCTTAACAGTACATATCTATCAGTTAATCATAAACCCATTCAGTACTGGACCAGATAATGATAGGAAAATTAGCAATAGCAAATATGTAAAGGGATAAAGAATAGCTGAATCAAACAGTCAAAAAGTAAAAAAAAACAAGAGGAAGATAGTAACATAAAATGCAGGCAACATAGTCTATATGCAGAGGCTGATTAACACAAAAAGGGAAGCTATCATTACTTTGTGCAGACATTTGCTGAGGCTTGATCTGGGCACCCATGTGCAATTCTGATTATCCCAGTTCCCTGAAGATGCATATAAATATTCTGCAGCTGCTATGCATTTGGCAAACCCAGAGCCAAGTAACACTGAGAAACTAAACTGCAGTGATCCATTTGGAATATTATAATCAAATAACTAACTTAACTTGAAAAATTAAAGTGAACAATGTTAAAAGAATAAATGTTCTGTACATTTTCCATAATGTTGTGTGCTACAAACATATTATTATGATTATTGGAAAGAACACTTTAAATACTAGAAGATTTTTTTCTCATGAAATCAATCTAAGAAGCACATCAGTTATAGATTAAACTGGCATTACAATCATTTAGCTCTAACTTTATATGGAAACTTGTTGTGTACTTAATTCATTTATAGTACTATTCCTACTGGTATTAGTTCTACTGGCTATTATTAAGTATAAGACCTTATTTTTCATAGATTACTGTTGTATCTGGAAACTGGCTACTGAGATGTCTATATCCCTTCACCTAGCTTAAGGTTATATGACACGGCACTGCATTGTGTTTTACATCACTGCCATGATAAAACTAAAGACAGAAGAAAATGTTGGCAAATCATTGCTATAATTGCATTATTACAGTACATGTTCCTAGCTCCAGCATAACATTTTGCATTGCCTAGCAACATAAAATCCACACCGTCATTCTTTATATTCCACAAAAACTTCATACATTATGAAAAAATATAATTTAACTTTGCAATGTGGAAGAGCATTCACAAATGGTTGGTGTCACTTGATAAGTCTGTTTTGTTGCAGCTTCCAAAGAGGTAGCATTATAAAGCAAGTATGTGAAATGCACCACACAGCCTCACTGAACCAAATGCATCAAAAAGACAATCTAAAAAAAAGGACTTAGATTCTGTGATCACCAAACTCAGCCCACCCTCCATGTAGTAATTTGTGGCCCAGCTCACTTATGCTAAATTTGAGATGCTTTGCCTTGGAATAACATAATGCAATACTTTTCTGAGTGATTCATTTCATATTTATGCTCCCAAATGATCAATTTATTTCCTCAGAAAGCAAGGGCACTGTGGCCCATTTGGTCCTATGAGGGGTGATATCTGAGGGTTGGAGGTGGCGATCACCCAGTGTCAGGGAATCACAGTGTTTCACATTTACAGGTTCATATGTGATTATTCAGCTAATGAACCCAATGGGCCTTTTTTAAGCTTAGCCTTTCTCCCAAGGTGAGAATCCAACCATGTATTTTCTATTTGTAAGGTAAACACCTTTAACCGTTATGCCAACTGTCTGTAATCCTACTCATTCTCAATATGAATACACAGTACTTTGCTCTGACTGGCAGGGGATGTTCTTGATGATATATATATATAAATATATATATATATATATATATATATATATATATATATATATATATATATCATCATCATCATCATCATCATCTTTCGGCTTTTCCCGTTAGGGGTCGCCACAGCGGATCATCTCTCCATTTCTTCCTATCCTCTGCATCTTGCTCTGTCACACCAACCGCCTGCATGTCTTCTCTCACCACGTCCATAAAACTTATCTTAGGCCTTCCTCTTTTCCTCTTACCTGGCAGCTCCATCCTTAGCATCTTTTTCCCAATATACCCATCATCCTTCCTCAGCACATGTCCAAACCAACGCAATCTCGTCTCTCTTGCTTTGTCTCCAAACTGTCCAACATGAGCTGACCCTCTAATATACTGATTCCTAATCCTATCCATCCTAGTCACACCGAGTGCAAATCTTAATATCTTTAACTCTGCCACATCCAGCTCTGACTCCTGCCTTTTTGTCAATGCCACTGTCTCCAACCCATATAACATAGCTGGTCTCACTACTGTCTTGTAGACCTTCCCTTTCACTCTTACTGGTACCCGTCTGTCACAAATCACTCCTGACACTCTTCTCCACCCATTCTACCCTGCCTGTACTCTCCTCTTCACCTCTCTTCCACATTCACCATTACTCTGAACTGTTGATCCCAAGTACTTAAACTCGTCCACCTTTACCAACTCTACTCCCTGCATCCTCACCATTCCTCTACCCTCCCTCTTATTTACACACATATATTCTGTCTTAGCCCTGCTGACCTTCATTCCTCTGCTCTCTAGAGCATATCTCCACCTCTCCAGCGTCACCTCAACCTGATTCCTACTCTCACTACAGATCACAATGTCATCTGCAAACATCATAGTCCACGGGGCCTCCTGTCTGATCTCATCTGTCAACCTGTCCATCACCACTGCAAATAAGAAAGGACTCAGAGCTGATCCTTGATGTAATCCCACCTCCACCTTAAATGGATCTGTCACTCCCACTGCAGTCCTCACCACTGTCACACTACCCTCGTACATATCCTGTACCACTCTTAAATACTTCTCTGCCACTCCCGACTTCCTCATACAATAACACGACTCTTCTCTAGGCACTCTGTCATATGCTTTCTCCAAGTCTACAAAGACACAATGCAACTCCTTCTGACCTTTTCTGTATTTCTCCAATAACACTTTCAGAGCAAACATCACATCTGTAGTGCTCTTTCCTGGCATGAAACCATACTGCTGATCACTAATCATCACCTCCCTTCTTAACCTAGCTTCTACTACTCTCTCCCATAACTTCAAGCTGTGAATGATCAATTTTATCCCTCTGTAGTTACTGCAGCTCTGCACATCACCCTTATTCTTAAAGATAGGTACCAAAACACTTTTTCTGCACTCCTCAGGCATCCTCTGACTTTCCAAAATTTCATTAAACAATCTAGTTAAAAATTCTACTGCCATTTCTCCTAAGCACCTCCATGCTTCCATTGGGATTTCATCTGGGCCAACAGCCTTTCCATTCTTCATCCTCTTCATAGCTGTCCTTACTTCCTCCTTGCTAATCTGTTTCACTTCCTGATTCACTATCCCCACATCATCCAACCTTCTCTCTCTCTCATTCTCTTCATTCATCAGCCTCTCAAAATACTCTTTCCATCTACTCAACACACTCTCCTCTCTTGTGAGTACCTTTCCCTCACTATCCTTTATCACCCTTACTTTTTGCACATCTTTCCCAGCTCTGTCCCTGTGTCTAGCCAAACGGTACAGGTCCTTTTCTCCCTCTTTAGTGTCCAATCTTTCATACAACTCTCCATATGCATTATCCTTAGCTTTCACCACCTCTTGCTTTGCCATGTGCCTCATCTCCTTATACTCATGTCTACTTTCTTCATTTCTTTGACATTCCCACTTCTTCTTCACCAGCCTCTTCCTCTGTATACTCTCCTGTACTTCCTCATTCCACCACCAGGACTCCTTGTCCTCCTTCCTCTGTCCAGATGTCATACCAAGCACCTTTCTAGCAGTCTCCCTTACTAGTTCTGCTGTAGTTACCCAGCTATTCAGTAACTCTACACTGCCTCCCAGTGCCTGTCTTAAGTCTTCCCTAAACTCCACTTCACAATCACCCTTTTTTAACTTCCATCATTTAATCCTTGGCACTGCTTTCACACTCCTCCTCCTCTTCTTGATCACCAACATCATCCTACAGACCACCATTCTATGCTGCTTAACTACACTTTCCCCTGCCACCACTTTACAGTCTCCAATCTCCTTCAGACTGGCCCTCCTACATAGGATATAATCCGCCTGTGTGCATCTTCCTCCACTCTTGTATGTCACCCTATGCTCCAGCCTCTTCTTAAAATACGTATTCACCACAGCCATGTCCATCCTTTTCGCAAAATCCACAATCATCTGACCTTCTGCATTCCTCTCCTTAACACCATACGTACCCATCACTTCCTCATCCCCTCTGTTCACTTCACCAACATGCCCATTAAAGTCCACTCCAATCACTAGTCTCTCACCCTTGGGTACACTCACCACAACTTCATCCAACTCACTCCAAAATTTCTCTTTCTCATCCATCGCACACCCAACTTGTGGAGCATATGCACTAACAACATTCATCATTACAACATCAGTTTCGAGCTTCATAAACATCACTCTGTCAGACACTCTCTTCACGTCTAAAACACTCTTGGCATATTGTTCCTTTAGTATAACCCCTACCCCATTTCTCCTGCCATCCACACCATGATAGAACAATTTGAACCCGTTTCCTAAACACCTGGCCTTACTTCCCTTCCATCTAGTCTCTTGCACACACAATATATCAACCTTCCTTCTCTCCATCATATCAGCTAGCTCTCTTCCTATACCAGTCATACTGCCAACATTCAAAGTTCCTACCCTCACTGCTACACTCTTAACCTTCCTCCTCTCTTCCTACCTTTGGGCATGCCTTCACCCTCCTCTTCTCCTTCAGCCAACAGTATCCCAATTTCCACCAGCACCCTGTTGGCTAACAGTACTGGTGGCGGTCGTTGTTAACCCGGGCCTCGACTGATCCGGTATGGAAATATGAAATTTTTGCGCCATAAGTTATGTGGCAGATGTTTTACGCTGGATGCCCTTCCTGGCACAACCCTCCCCATTTATCCGGGCTTGGGACTGGCACAAATAAATGCACTGGCTTGTGCATCCCCAGTGGCTGGGTTATATTTACATATATATATATATATATATATATTTATATATATATATATATATATATATATATTTATATGTGTGTGTGTGTGAGTGATATAGTCCTCTGAGAAGTCTCTGCCCCCTTGAAGCAAGTGATCCCATGTAATCTCCAGTCTACTCTTGGGATTCTGACATGGGAGGTTAACCCAAGACATGCATCCCTTTATTCAATGACATTATTTAGAAAAAAGTAAGAAATGTATTTCTTAAATAATTTCATTCCATTATATCAATAAGTCATTCTTGGTTGTGCATAATATAGGATTTATCTATGGCTGGTTGTTCTTTTTCACTTCAGCTTTACCCTATAATCCAATCATATAAGCTGTGAAAACAAAATGAAATCTCCAGCAAAGCTGGAACTTCCACTGAGTGACCTCCCAAACTTCTTGTGTCAGAGGCACATGGGATATATGCAAATGATCCTTATGAACATCAGGTGTTTCAGCTAACTGGTGATTCTGAATGCCAGAATGTGCAAAATACTCTGCTTGTGCTGTGCTGATGAGGTCATAACAAGGCCGAAATATGCATATCCACAGCTAGTGGGGTTTGGCTTTATTGGCCTGAAATTGTCCATTAAAACAACGAAACAAGTCATGGGCATTCAGAATCACCAGTTAGCTGAAACACCTGATGTTCATAAGGATCATTTGCATATATCCCATGTCCCTCTGACATAAGAGGTTTGGGAGGTCACTCAGTGGAAGTTCTAGTTTTGCTGGAGTTTTCGTTTTGTTTTTACTGATTGTTTTTTCAGTGACCTTCTCATTCATTGTTTTAATCATATTAGCTGTGGGTAAATCCTGTATTACTCTTGCCCAGAAGTGAGTCATTGCTAACACATAACAAAAAAAAAATAACTGTGTTCAGCTTACAATTAGCAATGCTGCCATTTTTCTTTTCCTATAAATGTAAAAGGTCATGTCCCCTCTGATTGTCTGGGATCTATCACAGTTACATGGCTGTCTTACAGACTGAGTACATCTTGGATTTGAAGTGATTGATAAAAGTATTATATACATTGTTGTGTGGTAACATATAGATATAGAATTCATTTCTGAATTTATTGCTTCACTAACTTCTGTCAATAAACTTTATTCAGGTTAGTGCAGAGGATGAAAGATCTGAGCTGATACCAAGTTGCTTCTTGTAGTTCAAGGTAAAGGATTTGATTCCTCCGTTTGCCTGCTATGTGACTTTGAGAAAGTTACTTAATCAGAGTTCTGGGTCACCCCTGAAAAGACAGGTTTGTGTCTAGTGTGCTTATTTGGTTAAAAAATGAATGAAGACAATCAACAGCGATCTTACTTTGAAAGGATGTTGTCACTAGATAGCAACAACATTTACACATTTTGCCTTATTCAAGCCCTTTCTTCATGCTGTGCATGCGTGGATTTGTGTAAGAGGGTTTATGTTTTTATTTATGTTTGTCTGTTTGTTTGTGTTTTATGAATGAAAATTCCACCCCGATGTTGTCAATTTTAGAGAGTTATTTGTATCACTATACTATCATGTATATGTCTTTTGGCTACAAAAAGTCCTTTACTATCATTCACTTTCTTTATTTCCATTTTTTCTTGCACAGATCAGGCATGTGCCATAATTTCTAGCTTGCTCAGATCTCAAATTGTTCCAGAAAGAATTAATCTCTCAACTTGTATAATCTAAGCTAGACATACCATTTTCAATATTTTCTAGTTTTAGCCACTGCCTCCCAATTTCTTATAGGTTCATAGATTCATAGGTAGGTATTAGGCTATCGGCTCAAGGGCCTACATAACCCTAGCCAGCAAGGTTCCATAGCTTATACCACCCAAGAAAGTTATTTTCCTGTGCCACTGTCGAGCAGAGACACAGAAGTGATCCCCGGAGTGTATTTCCTATTTCCCATCCACTCAAGATTTTTCTTGAAGAGTGCTAATGAAGACATAGATGGGTGGCCTGTTCCAGAGTATAGGAAGTCTCTAAGACAGGAATCTGTCCCTCCAGCATGTCCTGCTTATTGTGGTGACAAGGTTTAGGTCCCTAGAGCGTGTAGCTGAGAGGGATTGGGATTTCTTTAGGTGTAGCATGTCCAACAGCTCTGGGTTTGACATAGCTTTATATGTTAGGCAAAGATCACCTCAGAGTAGGCAATATGCTACAGAGTAAAGCTGAAGTTTTTTGAAGCGGTCAGTGTAGGGCATTTGTTTAAGGCCAGTAATCCTCTTTGTGAGATACTTCTGTGGCCTTTCCAGCTGCTGCAGATGTCTTGTGAGGTACATTCCAAAAGGGGTGTTGTACTCTATAATGGGTCTAATAAGTGACGAGTAGAGGGGAACAATTACCTCTTTTTTCCTGGATGAGAACCCTTTTATGATGAGGTGTGCCACATAGAAGGACTTCCTGACTACTGTTGCGATGTGACTATCAAAGGAGAGACTACTGTCCACCTGGGTCCCAAGGTCTCTTATCACGCATTTGGTGTTAAGTAGATTGTTACCTATGTGGTAGTTCATGGGTACAGAGTTTTTACCAAAGGGGATGACACTGCACTTTTTGGCATTGAGCTTGAGGCCATGGCTCTGACACCAGGCATCTGTCTCAGTGAGGCCCTTCTGTAGGATGTCCACATCATTTGGGGACTTGACTATGGCTCCTAGTTTGCAGTCATCTGTGAACTTCATTAGCCAGAGGCCTTCTGTGTTAGCCTGTACTTCAGAGAGGTAGATACCAAACAAGAAAGGTCCCAGGATGGAACCCTGTGGTACTCCACTTGTCACTGCTTTGAGGTCAGATTTGGAGTCTGCAGCTTTTACAGTGTGGGTTCTGTCAGAGAGCCAGTTGGCAACCCATCTTGTGACATAGGGATTTATACCTAGTTTAGAGTTTAGCTATAATTTCAGAATGGGGGATGGTGTCAAAAACCTTGGCATGGTCAAGATAGGCTGTGTGAACCACCTTACCCTCATCCACGGCTTTGTTGACTGCCTCAAAGAAGTCGATCAGGTTCAGGAGGCATGTTCTGCCTTTCACAAACCCTAACTGGGTGGGATCCAGAGTTTGGAGGTTACCAATGTCTTTGTTTGTGAGTTCCTTAATGATACGTTTCATGGCCTTGCAGACCAGGCTTGTCAGGCTAATAGGTTGATAGTTCCCGGGATCAGTGGTGGCTCCCCCTTTGTGGAGTGGGATAACTGTTGCTGTGTGCCATTCAGTGGGCACAAAGCCTGATATGAGGCTGTTATTGAACATGGTGCTTAAATGGGGAGCCAGTTTGTTCTGAAGTTCATGTAAAATGCAGCCTGGGATGTTGTCCGGTCCCATGAATGCTGTGTTTTTGGCTTTAGAGAGTGCAGCTTTTAACTGCATAGTTGTGATTACAGGGACTCTGCATTCTTCCTGTATAGATATGGGCCCTTTAGGGGGTGAGAGGGGGATAAAGTTAGCACTGAACCGATCTGCCAGGATGTTGGCAATATATCAGTTGGTTCTGTAATTTTTGTACCTTTATGCTGTAACTCAGAGCAGATCTGGGTGTTGCCATCTAGATTCTTGATATAGCTATAGAATGCTTTGTGGTTGTCCTTGGATTTAGTGGTGATTTTGTTTTTGTAGCTAGCTTTGGAGGATCTTATAAGGGATCTCAGCTTCTTACTGAGGCTGACCAGGGAGCTCCTCCACCCATGGAATTTTACTCTCTTTTGCAACAGTTTCTTCCTTCTGTTGTACAGTTTGTTTATGGCAGGGGACCACCAGATTAGCTTCCTTTTTTTGGAGGATAGCATCTTGGTTCTGAAACTGTGGGTTGCGTAAGTAAGTAAAGTACTATAAACTACATGTTAATAGCTGAAGTGCAACTACTGTCTAAAAAGGATTCCCATAGGATTGAGAGAGATTCTCATAGACAGCTCTTACTGGATAATGTAGGACGGTCAATTACCTAGACAAACAGAATCTCTGATTCTAAGACAAAGTAAGCTCACATAGAGAAACACATCTTTAGAAGTTAATTACTGTGTTTTTGAATTGAACACTCTACTATTAGACTTGAACTTGTTAGTGCTCTCCATACCAGCTGACACACTGAGGTAGCTAGCCCCACACAAACACGTGTCCACACGCATGCACACATACATACAAACATATCCATGACTCTGTGATGCCTACCTGTAGTCAGGGTATGACTCATGCCCACTCCAACAGAGGTGAATGCCATAGAAGTAAGGCTTGCATATTACGGCAGTTTTTTCTGAATTCTAGGGTTAGTTTTTCAGTAAATCTGTTTATGAAGAAAAAGGATGAGTTTTACTGCAACCCAAAGCATACTGGTAGACATAAGTTTCTGGTCAGTAAAGGGCATCTTTTCCTTCATGTAACTGAAGATAATTTAAGGACAGCCCAGATACTGTAAACCTTAGCATTTATTATCAGCTGCAGATGAATAAGTAAAACTTCTGGCGAGAACTGGCAAGTTTGACACCTCAGAAGCATTATGAGGGGAAGCGTGACAATCGTTTAAGGACAACAGATTTGACTACTTAGCAAACTTTGGTCGTTAGGTTCTTAATTTCACAAGTTCTAAGACAGTTATTTGCTGTGCAGTGCAGGACTCTGTTGAGAAGCCAAGCCCAGTATCAGAATTGTGTTTGTGTGCCCTTTTAGTTTGACAACAGTTTATGTTTGCCTTTAAAAGCTTTATAACAAGATTTTGTTAGAAGAAATCAGGGTCACATGGTGATTCAGAAAGAAAGAAAGAAAGAAACAGATTCTACAGCCTCTTTACCCTTATGTTATACTAAGTTGCTATGACTACATGGTTAGCATAAAGTGAGCACTGGGGTGACTGAAGCAGCATAATAGCAGTGCACATGCTCCATGAAGACCATTGCTAACTTTATGCTAACCATATTGTCTTAACCAATGCACAACATTGATTTCGCCCAGGACATAGTACAACTACTGCTCTGTTATCTTTTATGGATAACATGTCCAAGTGCAGATACTCTGGTAAACTTATATCTTCTATCTCTGAATCTGTCCAAAGCATTTTATATCATCTCCCACTGCAAATAAATGTTCCATGTTGGTCTTTCCCCTCTACAATGATGCAAAAGCTACATATGAGATAGACAGCAAACTGTTAAATGGCAGTACACCTTCTCTCCTTATCTCCCAATCACCACTGGTGTACCCCAAGGCTTAATTTTTGGTCCAGTTAGCTTTAACATATTCATCAATAATATTTATACCTCTTCTGGGCAAGCATCACTTATACATAATGCTGACAATTCAACACTAATATGCTAATCAGACAATTTAGAACACCTCAAAATCACACAAGAAGCCTTCACCTCTGTAGAAAACTGGCTTCAGAATGGCCAACTATTCCTTAACCCCAAAAAAGCAAATCTACACTTATTCTTCCCCAAAGCACACCTGAAGGACAAATCAAGCTTTAAAATGTTTGCACTTAATAGCAGATAGTTTGAAGCTGTATCCCATATAAAACTACTTGGAGTTATCATTTACAGTAAGATCATATTCAAACTCCATACTCAAAATAATGTTAACAAAACTCACTAAAAACTTGACATGCTCCACAGGCAAAAAAAAATTTCTTACTAACTCCACTAAAGCCACCCTTTCTAAAAACTACCTCCTTTCTTCTCTGCTACATGGTGCCCTTATCCACAACAACCTGCAAGCTTCAATTTAAAACACAATGTACAACAAGGAATGGAAAAGGAGCTTTAAAATAAACCAATTAACCACAAAACAAGCACCATTTGGCAAACTGCAAAACATACACGAGTCTCTCGAAAATAAACAAAACACTACCATGCTCTAAAGTTAAAAATACTTTAATGAAACTTTAATAAAAGCCAGTAATGAATAAAAGGTTAAGCGCTTTCATCCAGAACAATCAAGGACTTCTTCAGAACAAGGTTAACTGAATTAACAATGATTTAAATTTTTATTTTATTTATATATTTTATTGCATTTATATACTGGGAAAGTCCACTGGGCCTAAAAGAGCCCATTTTCAGTGGAGGCTAGGGTAGAAAAGCTCCAACAACAACATAGATACAGAAAAAAAATTAAATTAATTGGTACAGAAGTAGAAACAGTGTTACACATAGTGATTACAGCAATATATACAGAACATATACATAAAAGCAGGAATTTAGTTGGTTTGATTACAGTAATGTATACAGCAAACATGGATTAATGCAGGAATTTATTTGGTTACCAAATTAATTTAACCAGAGAGGTATATACAGAGATATATTAATCAGTATTATTGTACCAGTATCAACAAGTGATGAAAAAAATAATAAATATGGAGAAAGTATCATCAGTCACTAGTAGCATAAAGCATAGGAGTTTAGTGATCATATAAGGAGAAGGAAGAGGTTATGTTATAGAGCAAGTACATAGCCAGGAAGAGTTGAGATGATTTTTCAGAATTTGTTTGAAGGTGGTGGTGCTTGGTGCCTGTGTTTCGCATAGAAGGCGGAAGTGAGTTCCATAGTCTAGCAATGGTGAAAGAGTAGAAGAGTTGATTAACAGGAAAGGTGGGCTTTTCTACTTTTAGAAGTAGATGATTTTCACATCTTAGTTGCCTGCTGGGTTGGTATTTGGCAAGTAGAATTGAGATACCAAGACAGCCTGTGGGTCTGTAGATTATTTTGTGTGCTGTAGTTATGACATCATCACATCAATTCATTTCCTAGCCATTCATTTAATGCAATATTGACTTAATACAACCTATTACATAAATTCATTTATATAAATATTTCAACTGTATAATTTTAAAATACTATCAACACAAATAGTTTCATTAAGCCCATGAGATTTATCAGTGGCAGTTGCCAACTGCCATTTAAGTTCAAGAACATCAAGTTTCAATTTCCATGGCCCCCTCCCTCTCAAATCCAGTTGAATAGAATCAAGCACCCAGAATTTGAAAAATAAATGTTCTGTATTTTCACTAACATGTTTCCCTAATGTGCTTTTTCATTTCTATTACCAGTGTCGTATATGTGCTCATAAATCCGGTCATTAATTTTTCTCTCAGTTTTTCCTGTATAAAACATCTGCACATAACTAACACTTGGCAACATAAATTACCCTTTTAGAAGTGCAATTGTAATAGGCATTCTTATTGGCCCATTATTTCTCATTCAGATAAATTCTATCTCCTTCTAAGATGTATCTGCATTGTACACATGCACTAAATTTAAAGATGCCTTTGTTCAAACCCCTATTATAACTCAGTTTCTTTAAAATATTATATTCCAACATCTTTAAAATTCTTATCCCTTTTATATACAGTTTTTGAATCATTCCCCAGTGAGTTGAACAAATTCCTCATCCACTCTAAAAACATTCCCGTTTTTAAACAAAATGTTCCTAATTTGTTTCCTATCAGAGTTATAAGTAGTAATAAAAGCTTTGCTTAATTATTTTCCATTATCACCACTCTAAACATTTTGAATATACCCAAGAAGTGGTTTGTATAACCCATCTTGTCTTTTCTTCACCACTTCCATCATTGCAGCAGCTATCAACTCACAAGGATAACTTCTGGCCAAAAAATATACTTTTCAGTTTTTGTATTTCAAGGATAATCTCCAAATCAGAAGCCATCCAAACTGTCCTTACCATCTGTCCCTTCAAAATATATATTTTTTCTGATGGTAAGAGTGACAGCTAGAAAAATGCAACATAGTATTTGATTATGGGGCCTTTCTAAAAATACTAGACACAAACTTTTTTCTAGTTCTATCTGCCCACCAGTATGCTCTGGAAGTGAATCTAGATATAGAATGATGAGGTACCCCTTTTCAATTTCATGGTTCCCATGTATGCATGAGCAACCACAGAAACCCTCAAATCTTGTGCTTATGACTCAAGTCACATGAGTGATCCCTACATCCATGTCTATACAACCATAAATGCCATGCAGACCCATTGCTTTGGACCCAGATATGTCATACCTGAGACACCAGCAGATACTAAAGTCAATTTGCAGGTATGCTGATCCACATTGACTTTATTGTCTGCTACCACCATAGACAAAGCAAATGAACCATAATGCCATTCAAGTCTCCTGAAGATCCTCAGTCCCTCACACATGGGTGTCTCTCAACAGGTTAGAATGGGTGTGATTACATAATCCTATGGCTGATATTATGTTTACTAGTACAGGAAGAGTGTGTTTCCTCTACTTTTCACTGGATGTATTTTGTAGAAAACAGCATCACCCTCTCCACATCTGTTAGGGTTGTATTTATTTTGCATGATGTCTTTCTGCCTGCTTGCATGCACAATCTTATATTTCCTTAAAGTGGTGAAGGGAACAAAAACCTGTTCCAAAAGGTAGCCCCCCACACATTTAGTTTTGATTGTATTGTAAAAGACAGACTGAGTTAGGATTAGTGTGTGTGTGTGTGTGTGTGTGTGTGTGTGTGTGTGTGTGTGTGTGTGTGTGTGTGTGTGTGTGTGTGTGTGTGTAAAACTAGAACAGAACATAGCAAAAAGCAAGAATTTCAACCCATCTTTTAGGTAACTGAACAGTTTAAATACTCTGTGTTTGTCATCACCTAGGAGTAAAGCAATGTCAAAAAAGATTTTCTGGCAGAATGGTGTCAAACAATTCTCATGAGATGATGCATATTCAGAAATGCAGAAAGGGGTAAAGTATGGAAAAAAGTCCTAAAAAGGAAATAAATGGAGGCTATTGAAATGTGATGGAAAGACACACATCTCTGCAAAAAAAGAGAAGTCTAAACTACAGATGACAAAGAAGAAAAGTCTTAAAAAAAAGTTTTCAAAGAAAAAAAAGAAATGTTTTCAAAATGGTGGCTGGGTACACAACCAACCTGGCACATGCAGTGGTTGGCCACCAAGAACTCACTAAAGTAAAACAAGAAGATGATGGGAAAATCAACGGAATAGGCTGGAAAAAAAGCCTTTTGGTATGCTTGAAATGACCAACGATCTATAGAAAATAAGTTTGGAGGTTAAGGAGGCAGCTGAATGGCAGTTGACACAGTTGATTAGGACTGTGAGCTGTATCTCTTGTGATACAAGTTTTGAGTCCCTTGGCCCTCATTTATCTACTGTGTGATCTTGGACAAGTCACTTAACCAGACAGTGGTTAGGTGCAACTGGGAATGTGGTCTAGGCTATGGTCCCCTGGGCTGTAAGCCTAGTAACTACCTACCTATGAATGATCAGTAAAAGACCTGAAAGAGGGAAATCTGACAGTTCAGAAATCCTAGATGAATCGATAAGCCTGAGTTAAAGGAATGTTAAAAAAGAACACCCTTGACAATATTTAAACCCATCAAAAAGCATGTGCCCTAGAAATGACCAGGACTACCATACTGGAGGAAAGCAGGGTAAATGAGTGAAGCCCAGATTTATCCTGTGTTAGCTATATACCAAAACTCCAGAAAATCCCTTCTAATTGCATCATTAGTTAAAATGATTTTAATGGAGGATGGGACTCTAAATAAATCTACTAACAGACTATTTCAGCAACATGTACAAAGAAGAAGGAAAAACTTAAGAAGGAGAGTCTAAGACTCAGTGGATAGAGTACTGTGCTGGTAGTCCTGCTAACCTTTGTTAGACTTGTAGGGAAAGTGGACTGGTGTTTGTACTCCCACTGCACGATATTTAGGAATTCACTAAGTATGAGCTAGACCTGTGTCAGAGCAAAGGAAGCTAACAATGGAAAGAATGTGGGCAAAGTACATAAAGGAACAGGAAAACCCAGAGACAATATTCAGACAGGCAGATTCAGTCAAGTAAGTCTTCCTCTGTCACAAAAAGGGATAAGCAAATGAACCCTATGTAGCAAGAGAAAAGGACTCATAAGGTACACACAAGACTGTAGTCTATGTAAAGAGAAAAGCATGGTGCAAAATGGAGCTGAAAAAGCACATAAATAACCCAAAGTAGAAACAAGAGTCAGAATGATATGCACAGAACACAGACAAAGTAGATATTAAATACAGCAGCCCAAGAACCAGAAGTGGAGATGTCTGTGGATGAGATAATAGAAAAAAAAGAGTGTATTAAACAGGGCAGATTAAGTGTTAGTGGTTCAAAAGAAGACATGAAATGAAGCAGATGTCTAGAAGAGAGGAGAGAGGTGAATGCAGGAGCCAGTACTGAAAAACCAAGATCAACAGATTAAGGGAAATCAAAAGACCATCCAACTACATATGCAGAAACGAAACACAATATGTGATGCAACAATTCTAGGATAAATGGGGACACTGGCTAAGGAAGATGTAACCATGGATCTCTATAATAAGCTCTGGCCTAGTCTACTATGGGAGAGAAAAACGTGCCATTATTGTGGCAAACTGCAAATAAAACAAAAAGCTCAGAGTCAATGTTGACTTTAATACTGATGTATTGACCTAATGACATAAACAAAGTAAAAATCAAGTGATATAAAATACTTTTTTCTTTTGTCTGTTTATGTATATATGACTGAATATTTTCACTCTTTGCTCACTGTCTATTGTTATAAGCTGAAAATGCATGCTGAAACAAGATGAAGCTTAATGGAACAACTTCTGTAGTAGCAAGGAGAAGGGAAGGCTAAGAAACTCAGCAAGCTATTATCTAAAATATAAAAATAATTTTCCCGCAGAAAAAAATGCTGAAAAAGAGATAGCAAAAGTTCTGCTTCTAGGAGGGGAAACACACTTCTTCTTTAGCCTATTGTGTGAAAGACCACTACAGACAGAAAATGAAAAATATATATATCTATATTATCAGTTTCAAATGTTCTTATCCTAATTGCTCCCATGTGAGCAGACATGCTGACACAATCTCTCAAACAGCTATGTTTTGTTTATAATGCACTGTGAAGGCTCAGCCAATGAGATTAGTTCATCCTTGCCCTCCCTGTCAGATCACAATTCCATTCAAGTTTAAAGGAAGCAGTGAGAAATACTGTTAAGTTTGAGAAGCATCAATGATTGGCTTGCTGTGACTCCTTCATGCTGAGCCACAGAGAGGTCATTTGGTTCCCAAACAGTCCCCTGACTGGCACTCCCCATAAAGAAGTAACTAACTAAATGCATACACACACACACACACACACACACACACATGTATATATATATATATATATATATATAAATAATATATATATATATATATATATATATATATATATATATATATATATATATATATATATATATATATATATATGTATATATACACACACACACATACATACATAAAAAAAAGGTCTACCAAATTTGAAGACAAAATAAAACTTTTTAAACACATTCATTTCAGCAGCTGCCCTATCACTAAGCTCACACCCGATAAAGGGGCAGCCCTTCATCTCAATACATGTCAGTTTGTACCTGGGACAGCTGCCAACTTTAAATCATCCCAGTTGTGGTACCTCTTAAATGTTTGTTTCTTACATGTGTGTTACACAATGTTTAAAAAGTTCTTGCAGATGTGCAAAGAAATAGCTGAGATAACAGACTTTTCAAAAAATGAAAGTTTGTGAGTATACTGCCCTGCCCTCCTCCCCCTTCCCTTCCTATCTTCCTCAAGTCAGCTAGAATATCATGTTTCTTAGCTTGCAAAGTTCAGCTACTAAGTGAAGTTGCTATTAGCAGGTATATTCATCTTTGGACTGCAAAAATCTCAGACAGTTTATGGACCCAGGGGAGGGAAAGAATGCAGTTGTAAATGGCACTACCCAGCCTTATGACCTTAGTGGGTATAAAATAACAAAAAGAACTACATGTACCTTGCTGTGCTTTTGTGTTTTCTATGGCAAGAAATTTTCATATCATAGGATTGTAGGAAATACAAGGCAACTGAATCACAAGACCATTTACACCTTGCTAGTACCAACCCTCATGTTGTTCCTCCTTCTCAAGAAAGCCCAGTCGGGTCAGCTCCAAAGTAAATTTGGAAGTACCCTTCCAATCAACCAAATTTAATCTGAAGGCTGTTAGGGTGTCTGTTTAACTTTCAGATGAAATTTGTTCTAGAAGTAGAGGTAGGCATTTGGTAATAAATTTGTCTCTCCAGTGGGTTTCATTTGTGTGCTGTTGGAGATTGAATTCCCTAATTCTGGTATTAGTGGAGCTACTTGACTTAGATAGATCAGGAGATCAAGGAGGATTATTTCCCTAATGACATACAATGCAAGGCATATGTCATTAAAAAAGGACGTATAAGAAACTTGAGTAATAGCTTAAGGAATTTAGGCAACAATTTTCTTGGCTAGTAACTCTGGAGCCTTTCCATTTACTTATTATGTCTAGAAAACTAAAGGACATGGAATTATCAACCCAGGTTCCATGACTCCTGACTATGTTTTCATTTTGGGGTAAGGTATTGGCTATACTGTACATTTAGGGACAGAACTGTTTATCAAATGCAATAATACCACACCTTTTACATTAAATTTTAGTCCTTTTTCCACATACCACTTGTTTATGTGGGTTTATTTGTTCAGTAATAAATGGGTAACAGAAAGAGATTTGATAACTCCCTGTTTAGAGTTATCTGTAGCCGTGGTTAGCCAAAGGGCCTGAATCCAGGTCTGAAGATCAAAGAAATAGATGCCTTCTATTATAACTATGTAAGCTCCATTTTTCAATTAGCTGGCTAATCCATCTCACCACATATGTGTCTACATTTAAGGCATTAGGCTTGCTTACAATGCGAACATGAGGTATAGAGTCAAATGTTTTGGCCAAATACTAATAAGCTGTTTGAAAAGAATAACTACTGTCAATAGCCTGAGTGACCTTCTCAAAGAAGTGAAATAAACTGAGTAGACTGAATATCCATTTGACAAAGCAAAATTGATGTTATGTCTAGCCTGATAAGGCTTTTTATGTTGTGATTTACGAGTTCAAATATGATGAGTTCCATGCCTTTGCAAATTAGACCAGTCAATCTTATAAATCTATAGTTTTCCAAGTCAGTGGTAGGACTTCCCTTGTAAGCAGGCATCCCAACTGCAGTTCACCACACTTCAAAGGCAAATTCTATAGCTAAGCTCAAGTTAAATAATTTAAGGAGGGTCTCAAAAGGGTAGGTTTATCGCTACTCATTAGATATCCATATAAATTATCAGGCCCCATGGAAGGAGTATTTTGGTTTTAATGAGACCCTTCAGAATGTGATCCTTTATAATGTTAGGAGGTATAAAAATTCAAGATTGTATGGACTTGATATAGTTGTTACTGAGGTAAAATGTGCAGTAAACTTGTCCTTTAGTGTATTTGCTGCACCTATCGGGTCTGAGTGAGTGGAGCCATGTGGATAAGTTCAGAACAGTGATAGGTTTATGTCTTATGCCGCTAGTGTAAGCAGAGCTGGACATAATTACCCTTGGCTTCAGAAGCTAATTTAAGTTCATGATTTGCCTTACTATCCCTGACAGCAGCTTTTAGTTCATTACTGATATTTTTGATACAATCTTTAAAGAGGAGTTTTAGATCTGTTGCATGATTTAAGAGATTTTTTTCTTGTTGTAGAGTTTATTTAAGCTGATAGACCACAATGGTGATTTGTTCTTAAGATTTCCATTATACTCGCCTCTAGTAGGGATGGATAGGGTGAGGCACTTATCTATGTGGGAATGGAACTCCTTTGTATAAATAGCAGTTTTGCTTGTATAAGGTCTGGTAACATCAGAAGGGAATTTGCATAGCTCATCCACAACCCAAGCTGCGTAAGCCCTTACAAATGCCTTCTATGAACACCTCCAGGACTGCATGGATCAGGCAATCCCAAATAAAACCAAGACTCTTTCCACAAAGGGCAAACGTCCAGTCTGGTGGACCCCAGCCGTTAACAAACTTTACAATAAGAGGAGAAAGCTATTACATGATAGAACAAAATCCATAAAAGGGAAGTCACCCCTGATCATTATTAGTAAAAAAATACGAGCACTCATAAAATCAGCTAAGGCCAGTTTTGAGAGAAAAATTGCCATGGATTCAAAGGACAATCATAAGGCCTTTTTCAGCTATGTTAGGAACCTGGGTGGAAACTCCCAGATATGCTCAGAATTAGTCCAAAATGATACAAAAATCACTGAACCCACAGACATTGCCAACATACTGGCAGACAGGTTCAGTGCAAACTTCACCCCCCCTCTCCCCCCCCAAAGGAGAGATAACTATCCCAGCGGAGTGTAGCCTCACAGACATCTCAAATGCACAGGTGAAAGCTGCTCTCTCTAAAGCTAAAAACACAGCATCAATGGGACCGGATGGTGTTCCCGGTTGTGTGCTACACAAGCTAAATGAGGAATTAAACCCACACATAAGGCAGCTGTTTAATCTCAGCCTTTACACAGGATACATGCCCAAGGAGTGGCGTACAGCAACTGTGGTCCCACTCCACAAAGGCGGTGCCACTACGTACCCTGGTAATTACTGCCCCATAAGCTTAACAAGTCTAGTCTGCAAAGCTATGGAGAGGATCATAATGGAGCTCATAAACAAAGATATAGGGGACTTGCAGACATTGGACCCGACCCAGTTTAACTTCATCAAGGGCAGATCATGCCTTTTGAACTTGGTCGACTTCTTCGAAACAGTCACCAAGGCCATTGATGAGGGAAAGGCAGTCCATACAGCCTACCTTGACCTTGCAAAGGCTTTTGACACAATCCCCACTCGGGTATTGTAGAAAAACTTACCAGCTTAAATGTAAACCCATATGTCACAAGATGGGTTGCAAACTGGCTTAAGGACAGAACCCACAGGGTTGGTGTTGCTGGCGCTATGTCAGACTCCAAGCCGGTCACAAGTGGTGTCTCACAGGGCTCGGCCCTTGGCCCCCTATTGTTCGGCATCTACTTCTCAGAAGTACAGGCCAACATGGGAGGACTTTGGCTGACAAAGTTTGCAGACGACTGCAAACTGGGTGCCATAGTGGAAAGTGCATCGGACACGGATATCCTTCAGAAGGGACTCACGGAAACAGATAGCTGGTGCCAGAGCCATGGCCTGAAGTTAAACGCCAAAAAATGTATAGTCATACCCTTTGGGAAAAACAAGGTAACCCCAAGCTACCATATAGGTGGCAATCCACTAAGCACAGAAGAGGTTATCAGGGACCTGGGGACCCAGGTTGACAGTGGCCTTTCTTTTGACACTCACGTTGCTAATGTGGTTAGAAAGACCTTCTACATTGCCCACCTGATCATGAAGGGATTCACATCCAGATCTAGTGAGGTCATTGTTCCCCTGTACTCTTCACTTATCAGACCAATGATCGAGTACAATGCCCTATTCGGGATGTATCTCATCCGACATCTGCAGCAATTGGAGAAACCCCAAAAGTTCCTCACCAAAAGGATAAAGGGACTCCAAAATCTGTCATATGCTGCCAGATTGCAGAAACTCCATCTCTATTCAGTCGCATACCGTCTGCTCAGAGGTGACATGTGCCTGACATACAAGGCCATGTCCAACCCGGAATTAATGGACATGCTCCACCTCAAAAAATCCAAATTCACCAAAACCACTAGAGCAAGTGACTTAAACCTTAGCACAGATATAAATAGGACATGCTGGAGGGATAGATTTATCACTCAGAGACTCCCTATGCTGTGGAATAAAATCCCGGTCCATGTGAGGCAGAGCACCTCGCTGGCTCTGTTCAAAAGAAATCTTGACCTGTGGATGGGAGATCGTAGGTTTACCCCGGGAATCATCTCTGTATCACTGCTGGACAGAGGCACAACAAACTAATGGGCACAGTATTTTTTCATATAAGGGATGACGTAAGCCACAAAATTTTGGGCTAGGCTTATAAATGCCTTAGGGCAGATAGCCTAGTATAAACCTATGAACCTATGAACCTAATCATAGAGTCTGAGGAGATTTGTCAATTGGAAATCAGTGAATTCAAATTTATTGACTACAAGGTTTAAGAGACTTTGAAAATTGAAGGTTACTACAAGTTTTTGATCAGAATTAGCCAGGTATGGAGAAACTGGAGGGATAGTACATGTAGTTGTTAGATTACTTAGGACTAGGTCAAGAACATTATGTTCTGTAGGTGGTTTGATAGATATCTTTTTAGTAACTACAGAAATAACTATTCATTCAAGACACAGGACAGCTTCAAGATCAAGCAATTTGATGTTAATACTTCTGACGTAGAGAAGAACCACCTTTATATGGCCTATTTTAGAGATGGACATTGCTACCTTGATATCTAATCAGTTTGGATGTCCATTTACTAGACTCTGCCTATAAAAGGGCACTATGAGGTAGCAAAGACTTTAGCCAATATGCTAGGAGAGGTGGAAGCCATCACAAGACTGGCTCACACTGCTGCCCCCCCCCCCTCCAAGTCTTAACAGCTGCTAAATCATTGTGGGTGAAGAAAGGATTCCGCTCCGGACTAGTGTTTTGCCTGCACTGGACATATGTGTGGTAAGATCCAAAATGTCTCTTGGCATATCTGCAAGGGTTATGCACCTCAAGTCATTCACACCCACACTGGCTACCACTAGGTTGCAGTCATATTTGTGTGGTGTAAGGGAGTAAAGAGAACTTGCAATGTCATGGACTCTGGCATCAGAAACACAACTGACTGCAACCCTGTCTTTGTACATTCTTGTTATTATGGAGTCAGTGTGACTAACAATAAAGTCACCAGTTACTAAAACATTACTGTTTTTATGTGGTAGGAGAAATGATGAAAAAGCCAAGTCTGTGTTGAAGAGAGTGGGAGCCTTCAATATGACCCAGATAACCAGAGTCCATTTAGTGGCTGAGCCACAGGAAGAAGTGGATGGTGAGGAACAGTACCAGTCAACCCACCCATTCCAGGAAGTGGGTAGAGTTTGTGCATGCAGTCAAGCACTTCTTGGTAATGGAGTATTGTTGTAATCACACAACAGGTAACTGTTGAATTTGTTATACAATGGAGAACAGAAGCAAAGTGACATTACATTTGGTGATACACATAAAGTAAGCAGCCAGCCCAGGAAGGACGTAATAAAAAAAAATCCCTTGGTGTACTAAGCCAGCATATGTGATGCTGCCAGTTACACTATTCCATGACCCTCTTCCCAAGCTGTCAATGGTTGCACTGGTCCTAACCCTACGGGGAAGTACTTAAGGTAGGATCAGTTGGAGCAATGCTGAGCAGCTGATGGTCAGATGGAAAGGTATGTGATGAGGAAAAATGAAATTTAATCAAGGAAGAGAGAAAAAATTCCTAAATACAGTATCATCAGATTTCTATCACCTCGAATATGATCTGTGCTGAGGAAGCTGAAAACAATAGAAGTACCACATTGAGGAAGAAACTGCTATGTCATTTTTTTTTTACATGGAAGTATGTAGAATCATTATCTAGTGATGTAAATATACTCAGTGTATCTGTGAATCTTTTACATAGATTGGCTGATGATTCCCAACTACTTTTTGATAACCCCAAACATTCTCAGAGGTAATTGCCTCTAAATGCTGTATATACCTGAATAAGATCTCCTCTTAGATATTTATAAGAGACACTGTACAAGTTTAGATATTGTTGCCTTTCATAACTTACATTTTCACATCCATGGACGCCCTTGGTATATTTCTGTTGTTCTGTTTCAAATTTACTCATGCTTGTTTTCTAAGGTTTCTATGTTGTTAAACCATACTCAAGTTTAGGCCTAATGTCACTAACAAACAGTAACTTCATCATTTCCGATTTCCTAGACTTTATAACTGTTTTTTTTATACAACATATAGTTCTATAATTATCATTAACCAGTTGGTTGATATGATTAGAAAAACTCAAAGCTGGATCTACCCATATACACAGGTCTTCAAATGAATCTACAGTTTCAATCAATCAATGTGTGCTGTGTTAAATATTCACCTTTCAATTTATGTCTCCCAAATCTCATATGCTTAGTTTTTGATGTATTTGTCAGCATATTATTCTCCTGTGCTCAAATGGACAATTTAGTCAAGTGCTTTTACAGACATGCCTTATCTCTAACACATGTTGTGATACCCATGCACTGGCTCAGTAATCAAGGAGCCTTAATCCTCACCACTAGCACCAGTGAGGGGCGTGCACATTGGGAAAGATAACAAGTACACACACAGTAAAGTACAATTCCCCTAGGAGCACACAGATATCACAGTCAGTCTGGGGCTGTTTTCTCCCTTTCTCTACAGATCCCCACTAAGACTCCCCACTGGCATAGTTATAGGGTCCAGATCTCAGCCTAGTGGTCAAGCTAAAATCTCCAGCACCCTCTCTATTCAACCAGTGCTTCATGTCCCTGCCCAAGTAGCTGACACATACACACTTTAAGATTTGATTTAGATACAAACACACAGACACTCCTGGGGAAGGCTGGCACAGGTTATTCAGCTGTGCCCCCTTTCTGCCCAAACTATAGGGTAGTACCAACTGCCACCAACCACTATCAGCTATTATAAGGCCTTTAGCAAAGGGTGACCAATTTCACTGTGTAATATTACTGTCATCCAAATAGTAAGTGTGCCAAACAGCAAGACTATTAGAGTGGCTTGGACAGTATCACCAAATACATGCCATGTACTGTAAGAGCTTAAACTATCTCTACATAAAATACCCACAGTTGAAAGGTTTAAAAATCTTTAATAATAAATAATAAAAACACAAGACAAATCTCATCAATTCAACACAGTGCTAACCAGGAGTTCAAAGATCACAAGAAACTTTTAAAACAATAGTGTGGGATAGTCTGACATAAATATAGAAAACTGCTAGACTAATCTTACTATTTCTATCTATCTCTAAGAGAAATATTAAGATTTAAGATCTTACTTACAGAGCAAAGCAAGTGTCTGGTGAGTTGTTGTCAGCTTTAGACAAAATCCAAAATGCTCTGCTTTCTTTCTGTCCTTAAACTGATAACACAGTACTGCTGAGTTATTTCAGAGTACATCATTCTTAACAGGTCTGATTTAGATTCCCAGGCTCACAGAACTTAAAATTTTCATTTCTTTTTGTAATCTGCACCTGCAGGAAGCCACAGCAATAAAAGACATTTTACATGTAAAATCTAGTAATTAACTCTTGTCCTAAGACAATATAAAGAATTCCTTAGTCTAGACATCCTGTCTCTGAGCTTGAGATCAAACAGTCCTAAAATGCTTGCCTTATCAGCTTTCTTCCAGCAGGGTGCATTGTGGTTGCATTTTTGAAGCACAGAGCATAACACAGTTTTCTTACATTTGTTACACAAGCCTGTGGATCCTATTAATATTTACAATGACATAGAATTATATACAAAATCCTATCTAGCTAGGTTGGCAGCCTTCACATGTCCCCCCCCACCCATACCCACCTGACATTTGCTCGGCTTAATGGTCAACCCTGCCCTCTGTAGTCTGCCCAGCACCTCCCTGACATGTTGAACGTGCTCTTGCCAGGAATGGCTGTAGATGGCAATATCATCTAGGTAAGCAAAAGCAAACCCTCCTGCGCCTGCTAGGATATGATCTACCAGCCTCTGGAAGGTTGCTGGGGAATTTTTCATCCCAAAGGGCATTTTTGTGAAGTCATACAAATCAAAAGGAGTCACAAAGGCTGACCTCTCTCTAGCACTGGGAGTCAAGGGCACCTGCCAGTAACCCTTGGTAAGATCAATGGTGGTAAGATACTTAACCCCACCCAGCTGCTGTAGGGCTTCATTTGTCCTAGGCATGGGGTAAGCATCTGACTCTGTGTGACTATTTAATTTCCTGTAGTCCACACATAACCTGGTTCTCCCATCCTTCTTTGGCACCAGCACCACTGGGGAGGCCCAGGGATGGTTGGACTCTTGAATTACCCCTAGTTACAGCATTTCCTGTATCTCCTCCCTCAGAGTGTTTGACTCTCTCAAGGACCCTATAAAGGGCCTGCCTAATAGGCTTTTGGGGTCCTGCATCCACTTGGTGTTGCACCAGGTGGGTGCACCCTGGTTTCCCATTGAACATGTCCCCAAGCTCCTGTAACACTGGTTGGATTTATCAAACCTGGGTAGGAGATTGCTGCTGGGACATTGCTACCCCTTCCACTGAAGTGTCAGTCTAAGCTTCACTGAGGAGATCGGTCACCAGATCTCCCTCAGACTCCTGCAATCCACTGCAAATACTCAGCACAAGGGCCTCCCTATCATAGTAAGGTTTCATCTTGTTAACGTGGTACAGTTTGTGCCCCTGCCTCCTGCCTAGCAGTTCTAGTATGTAGTTAACATCACTTACCTTTCTTACCACCTTGTAGGCTCCCTCCCAAGCTGCTTGCAGGTTGTTTTGTCTGATAGGAATGATAACCATTACCTGCTGCCCTACAACATACTCTCTAGCTCAAACATTCCTGTCATACCAGACCTTTATCTGCTGCTGGGCTTGTGCCAGGTTCTCTTTGGCCAAGCCCATGAGTTCCCTGAGCCTTGTCCTGAGGTTTAGGACATATGCCACAACAGACTGCTTGCAGGATTCACACTCACATTCCCACTCATCATGAATTAAATCTAGAGGTCCCGTCACCCTATGCCCCTACAGCAACTCAAAGGGTAAAAAAAACATTGATTCCTGGGGAACCTCTCTGTAAGCAAACAACAGATGGGGAAAATATTTGTCCCACTCCTCTTTAACTGGTCTGGAAATGCCCATAGCATGGACTTGATTGTAGAGTTTAAGCTCTAAACAAGACCGTTAGTCTGGGGATGGTAGGGGGTGGTCTTCAGGTGCTTCACCCCACAGTACTTCCACAGACAAGCCAGCAGGTCTGACATGAAATTGGCACCTCAGTCAGTATTTCTTTTGGGAAACCTACCTTGCTGAAAACGTCTAACAAAGCATTTGCCACCTTTTCCACCTCAATGGAGGACAAAGCCACTGCCTCAGGGTATCTTGTAGCAGAATCTACTACCACTAAGATATACTTTTTCCTTGTGGAACTTGGGGTACTCAGAGGCCCCACAATATCTATAGCTACCCTCTGAAATGGCACCTCAATCACAGGCAAAGCATCAAAGTAGCTCTCACCTTGTCTCCTGCCTTGCCTACTGTTTTGCACTGCTCACAGATCCTTCAGTGCCCTGTTACATTTCTGGAAATTCCAGGCTAATAGAAATTCTGCATAATATGTCTTTTTGTACATTTTATGCCCATATGACCTGCAAAGGGAATATCATGGGCTATGGCTAGGAGCACCAGACACTAGGCTCTAGGCACTAACAACTGCTGTATCCTCTCACCATCTAGCCCTCACTCAGGGGTCCACTCTCTATACAGTAACCGTTTGTCCCATTATACAGATTCCTCCTTCCCTTGAGAATCAGGTGCCTCACTAGCTACCTATCTCAGGCCTTGTAATGTAGGGTTTGAGAGCTGAGCCTGTCTCAGTTCTCTCTTTGTAACCCTTCCCAGCTCCCCTTCCACAGGAAATTTTGGCATCCTCTGACAGTGATGCCTCACTGTCAGCTTGGGTACTACTACTCACTTCTACCTTTGCAGGCACTCTGTCCAAGGGTACATCAGTACCCACAAGCAGCTGTGGATCCTCTTCAGTCTCACTGCTACAGAGTAGCTCCCTCCCTGAAGTAACTACTTTACTAATCTTTGCCGCATGTATGTGGTTTGACTGGGTCTCTCCTGGCTACCAGACCCACATGTTTGTCACCAAGCCTGACTGCGTGTAACTGCATAAACACATGGTACTGCCTCATCAAAATCCTTCCCTATCAGGACATTTGCAGGATGATAGTTTGGTACCCTTGTTGTCTCAAGACAACCTACTATTGGCATTGTGTCTTTCCCACATACTAACTCCCTCACCTTTTGTTTCCCACCTTATCTCTGTGGACATCTATATGCCACATGGCCTCACTGGTTACATTCAAAACATTTAACCCTAGGTCGTGGACGTGTACCTGGACTAGTGGCTTCCCCTGCTACTGTCAGATTCTGTTGGGGCAATCTGGGCTGCACTGGGTGTCCCTTTCCTGTGCAGTGATGCCCTGCTTGCTAGGTATAGGTTTCCCTTCTTCCCTAACCCATCTGAAGTAGCACATTATCTATCAGCTAACAAGATCCTCATGTCCTCAGGCAAAGTGCTAAGGGCTTGTTTCATAGGTTGATAGGTTCATAGGTTTATACTAGGCTATCTGCCCTAAGGCATTTATAAGCCTAGCCCAAAGTTTTGTGGCTTACGCCACCCCTTATGTTAAAAAATACTGTTCCCATTAGTTTGTTGTGCCTCTGTCCAGCAGTGACACAGAGATGATTCCCGGGGTAAACCTACGATCTCCCATCCACCGGTCAAGATTTCTCTTGAACAGAGCCAGTGAGGTGCTCTGCCTCACATGGACTGGGATTTTATTCCACAGCATAGGGAGTCTCTGGGTGACAAATCTATCCCTCCAGCATGTCCTATTTACATCCGTGCTAAGGTTTAAGTCACTTGTTCTAGTGGATCTGGTAGATTTGGATTTTTTGAGGTGGAGCATGTCCATTAATTCCGGGTTGGACATGGCCTTGTATGTCAGGCACAGGTCACCTCTGAGCAGGCGGTATGCGACTGAATAGAGCTGGAGTTTCTTCAGTCTGGCAGCATATGACAGATTTTGGAGTCCCTTTATCCTTTTGGTGAGGAACTTTTGGGGTCTCTCCAATTGCTGCAGGTGTCGGGTGAGATACATCCCAAATGGGGCATTGTACTCGATCATTGGTCTGATAAGTGAAGAGTACAGGGGAACAATGACCTCACTTGATCTGGATGTGAATCCCTTCATGATCAGGTGGGCAATGTAGAAGGTCTTTCTAACCACTTTAGCAATGTGAGTGTCAAAAGAAAGGCCACTGTCAACCTGGGTCCCCAGGTCCCTGATAACCTCTTCTGTGCTTAATGGGTTGCCACCTATATGGTAGCTTGGGGTTACCTTGTTTTTCCTGAGGGGTATGACTATACATTTTTTGGCATTTAACTTCAGGCCATGGCTCTGGCACCAGTTATCAGTTTCCGTGAGACCCCTCTGAAGGATATCTGTGTCCGATGTGCTTTCCATTATGGAGCCCAGTTTGCAGTCATCTGCAAACTTTGTCAGCCATAGTCCTCCTATGTTTGCCTGTACTTCTGAGAAGTAGATGCCGAACAACAGGGGGCCAAGGACTGAGCCCTGTGGGACACCACTTGTGACCGGCTGGGAGTCTGACATGGTGCCAGCAACTCTAACCCTGTGGGTTCTGTCCTTTAGCCAGTTTGCAACCCATCTTGTGACATATGGGTTTACATTTAAGCTGGTAAGTTTCTCTATAATACCCGAGTGGGGTATTGTGTCGAAAGCTTTTGCAAGGTCAAGGTAGGCTGTATAGACTGCCTTTCCCTCATCAATGGCATTGGTGACTGTTTTGAAGAAGTCGACCAAGTTCAAAAGGCATGATCTGCCCTTGACAAAGCCAAACTGAGTCGGCTCCAATGTCTGCAAGTCCCCTATGTCTTTGTTTATGAGTTCCATTATGATCCTCACCATAGCTTTGCAGACCAGGCTTGTTAAGCTTATGGGGCGGTAATTTCCAGGGTCCGTAGAGGTACCGCCTTTGTGGAGTGGGACCACAGTTGCCGTATGCCACTCCTTGGGCATGTATCCTGTGGTAAGGCTAAGATTAAACAGCTGCCTTATATGCGGGTTTAGTTCCTCGTTGAGTTTGTGTAGCACACAGCCGGGGACACCATCCGGTCCCATTGATGCTGTGTTTTTAGCTTTAGAGAGAGCAGCTTTCACCTGCGCATTAGAGATGTCTGGGAGGCTACACTCCGCTGGGATAGTTATCTATCCTTTTGGGGGGAGAGGGGGGTGAAGTTTGCACTGAACCTGTCTGCCAGTATGTTGGCAATGTCTGTGGGTTCAGTGATTTTTGTATCATTTTGGACTAATTCTGTGCATATCTTGGAGTTTCCACCCAGGTTTCTAACATAGCTGAAGAATGCCTTATGATTATCTTTTGAATCTATTGCAATTATTCTCTCAAATTTGGCCTTGGATGATTTTATGAGTGCTCGTATTCTTTTACTAATAATGATCAAGGGTGTCTTCTCTTTTATGGATTTTGCTCTATCATGTAACAGCTTTCTCCTCTTATTGTAAAGTTTGTTTATGGCTGGGGTCCACCAGACTGAACATTTTCCCTTGGTGGAAAGAGTCTTGGTTTTATTAGGGATTGCCTGATCCATGCAGTCCTGGAGGTGTTCGTAGAAGGCATTTGTAAGGGCTTCCGCAGCTTGGGTTGTGGTTTCCACTGGCTCGGGGGCCTTGAAGGATACCACACCAGTCTTGAGTAGTGTGAAGTTTGCTTTAGAGAATTTCTTCACTGTGGTCTTTTTTGTTTGGGGTGGGGGCGGGATGTGGATTTCCAGTGAGATAAGTTTGTGATCTGATCTCACCAATGAGGGATATACTTCCGGTCTGGAGCATTTTGTCCCCATGTTTGTGATGATGAGATCTAGTACATTTTCCCCTCTTGTGGGAACGGTGACTAGTTGTTCCATGGCATTTGAATTTATGAACTCCAGGAACCTTTGGGCTAGAAAGTTGGGGCTTGAGTAATGTTCCCAGTCTATATTCGGGTAGTTGAAGTCACCCAATATAATGGTGTTTGGAGATACATTTATACCCTCCAGTGTCTTCAAGAAGGCTGTGTGGGGTTCCTGAGTTTGAGAGGGTGGCCTGTAGCATGCTACAAATTGTAGAGCAGTTTTGCCTATGGTTAATTGCACCTGGATGGTTTCCAATGCTTTGTGCGTTGCCACCAACCTGGAGGTGTGGGTATCCTTGATGAATATGGATACACCCCCTCCTTTTGTGGTGTGGTCCGGGTTTTGGGGCCGGAACGCATGATATGAGGTAAAACCTGATAGTGCCGGGGTGCTCTCAGGAGCCTTGAACCAGGTTTCAGTCACAGCACAGACATCGATGTTCTCCATACTGAGAAGGGCCTCGAGAGCGTGCATTTTGAGATTTAGACTTCTGGCATTGAACAGCATTACCCTTAGTTTCTTCCCATTTTTGTTTTCTAGGGTGGTAGGTTTAGAATTTGAGCCTTGCCTAAAAAAGGCACTATGGGGTTGGCAGGAGCCTTAGCCAATATCCGGAATCCCAGGGGTGACAGGTGCAAGCCGTCCCTTGCTAAGCAGCGTGGCTTGTCAAGCATGTCATCCCAGGCAGACAGACACTGGATCCCCTTTGAATGACACCAGAAATTAAGCCAGTTGTTAAAGCTGATCATCTTGTCTCTATGTTGTGGCATCATTCTTGGTGAAGGGTCAGGGTCATACCTGCCTGGGCTACATAATCAGAGAGCTCCCCTATGTCTCTTTTCATGTAGTCCAGGGAGGTACGTCTCAGGTCGTTCACACCAGCATGTACAATGACTGTGTCATATTTGTACTTGCTGTGGAGTGACCCGAGTGCTTGTGTTATGTGGTGGATTCTAGCACCCGATAGGCAGCTTACTGTGACCCTCTCCTTGTTCAGCCTGGTGAGTGGGACGTCAGAGTGTCTGACTATGGAGTCACCTATGACAAGTATGTTTGGTGTTGTATTTGGCCTTAAGGGCTGTGACTGCTTTGCACACTGATTTTGTGGTTTATGTGGTGCCTGTGGTGTGTCATGAGGTGGCAGTTGCTTGGATGTCTGCTTTGGAGGCCTCTGCTGTTTAGGTAAATTTTTGCTCAGAGCCTCCGAGTATGACTTTGTGTGTTTATGTGTTTGATTCATTGTTGTGATAGCTTTATGTGAGACTGGTTTTGTGGTGTGTGTAGTTGCCTTCTCCTCCTGTCTGGTCTTGCCAGTCCTGAGTTGAGAGAGCTCAGCCTCCAGTTTGGCTAAATAGCTGCATCTCTCGCAAGTATTTGTGTTATGTGGGAGGAGGAGAGGGTTGTCAGTGTACATGAGGCAATTGTAACATTGCCTCAATATTCCCAAATTCACCAACTGGACAGGAGAGGACACCAGCATCTGGCCCTTCGACATGCTAGAGAAATTTAGAAGTTAGGGGTGTAACTGAATAAGAGAGGACTTAGTAAGAAAGTGGGTACTCCTGGGGGGGTTTGCTAGTGAGGGATTTTGTATAATACAGAAGTGCTAAACCTGAAAAGAAGATGCTTTTAAGACAAGTAAAAGCTTTTAGGAACAAGTGCTGCGCTTTTTAGTTAAGGGTTATACTGTTTAGATTACTAGTAGAGCAGTTCTAAGGGAAAAAAATGAAGAACAGACTTTATGGAGCCAGAAAAAGTTTAACCTTGTTAAACCAGTGCTGCCCGATGCTGCTCTAGTGGCAACTCCGCGCTAAATCGCGCTAAAGCTCTCTAAAGCGTGCTTGATAGCAGGGGCTGGATAGAGCCAGGAATTGACCCAAAACAGCCAGTAAAACTACAGTTTCAAGTCAGTAACCACTCACATGGGGGGCAGGGAAGCAGCTCAATGTTTATCACTGCCACTGATCAACAGAGAGACTTTCCTTTAGCCCAAGCAAAAATGGCCTCACAGAAACTTACAAAACAGTTCAAGAACAGCAAGCCTGTAACTTGAACTTTTTAAATCTCAGAAAAGTGGGAAAAAGCAAGATTTTTTTGTTTTTGTTTTTCAGAGATAGCAGAGGTTCACAAGTAATATCAAGTTATAACAGTGCAGTAAATGACCCCACACAAGAGTGCTAGGTCAAAGACAGAAAATATGCAAGTTTTGAGAAAAAACGATTTTAAAATTAAGTGCAAACAGGAAATTCAGTATACAGCTTTTGGTTGTGCTCTAAATACAGCTACTAATGCAGAAATCAAGTTTAACAAGCCAGAAAATGCTCAAACTAGGCAGCTATGCAGAAAAACTTATCAAATAAACAGAGGAAAAATACTTAAAATCTCAAAAGTGGCTCCTTTCTTCTCTCAGCGTTTTCTCCTCTTGGTGGGTGCTTCACCAACAGCCAACAAGCCTGAAAAGACCCCTTCAAAAGTGGTGACCTGACATCCACTCACCCACCTATGAAAATAAGTGCTTAGTTCAGCAACATATTCACACACACTTTCATCTGCCTTGTGTCTATGCTCACAAAAGTTTTTCCTATAAGCTTCAGGTGTTAGCTTAAAAAAATCTAGCAAACAATTCTTAACAGTAGTATAATCAAACAAATTCAGGATCAGATATCTTGGACAATATATTTACAGCTTTACCATGGAGTAAGGGGGTCAGGAACTGTACCCAGAGCTTTTGGTCAACATCATACTCATTACATACCCTCTCAAACATATGAATGAAACTATCAAAATTATCCCCCTCTGTAAACTGCAGAAGAAACTTACTGACCTTGTGCTTCTGGGGTCTGGTTACTCCCTTCCCCCATTACCTCCATGACTCTTGTGAGGAGTCAGCATCTCCTTTTCGTGCTCCCTCTGCCTCTCCTTCTCAGCATCCAGGCATATCAGTTTATCAGTCTCCTTCAGCCTGTAGACATCTAAGTCTCTTTGATGCTTCTGTTTCCAAATGCCTGGCCTCCAACTCAAGTCTCTTTAGCTCCAGATGGATTTGTAAGCCCTCTGCATGAAGGTTGGGCATTCCATTCTCTGAGTGCTGTACATCTCCACAGCCAGTCTGATATCCTCCTGCTTGCTATTCTCTGATGCAGCTGTGACCAAAGCTGCAATCTTGTCTGCCTTAGTCAGGTTTCCATGCACCAGTCCTTTAGTCTGGCACATCTCAGCCAACTGGCTCCTTGTCAGCTTACCATACTCTTCTGCTGACATGGTTGTCTGCTCTCCCTGGCTAACTAAACTAACAATAGAAATAAAACAACTGTGATCTGAACTCTGAATGTTCACTGCATGGCTGATTTAGAGTATAAAAACACCTTCAGTAATCACTGTACACAAGCTGCAGGAATTCACTATCCACACCACTACAAGCCAATTAGTATGTGATGTGGCTAACTCACCACTATCAATTAATTTTTGATGTTGATATCCCACCACTGCCAAACAATTAATACTGCGATGTCCATACACTGGCACAGTAATCAAGGAGCCTCAATCCTCACTACTAGCACCAGTGAGGAGCGTAAACTTTCGGAAGGATAACAAGTACACACACAGTAAAGTACAATTTCCTGTAAGAGCACACCGAGATTATAGTCAGTCTGGGGCTGGTTTTTCACTTTCTCTGCAGATCCCTAATAAGACTCCCCAGTGACATAGCTATAGGGTCCAGATCTCAGCCTAGTGGTCAAGCTAAAACCTCCAGCACTCTCTCTGTCCAACAGGTGCTTTGTGTTCCTGCCTAAGTAGCTGGCACACACACACACACACACACACACACACACACACACACACACACACACACACACACACACACACACACACACACACTTTAAGATTTGATTTAGATACAAACACACAGACACTCCTGGGGAAGACTGGCACAGGTTCTTCAGCTGTGCCCACTTTCTGCCCAGACTATAGGGTAGTACCAACTGCTACCAACCACTAATATCAGCTACTATAAGGCCCTTCCCAAATGGTGACCAATTTTCACTGTGTAATATTACTGCTAAACAAATAGTAAGTGTGCCAAACAGCAATACTATTGGAGTGGCTTGGACAGTATCACCAAATACATGTCATGTACTCTCAGAGCTTAAATTATCTCTACACAAAACAGCCACAGTTGAAAGGTTTAAAAATATTTAATAATAAATAATAAAAACACAAGACAAATCTCATCAAGTCAATACAGTGCTAATCAAGAGTTCAGAGATCGCAATAAACTTTTAAAACAATATTGTAGGATAGTCTGACATAAATATAGAAAACAGCTAGACTAATCTTACTATTTATATCTATCTATCTGTAAGAGAAATATCTAAGATCCTACTTACAGAGCTAAGCAAGCGCCTGGTGAGTTGTTGTCAGCTTTAGACAAAATCCAGAAATGCTCTGCTTTCTTACTGCCCTTAAATTGATGACACAGTATTGCTGAATCATTTCAGATTACATCATTCTTAAGAGTTCTGATTTATTTTACCAGGCTCATAGAACTTAAAATTTACATTTATTTTTTTAATCTGTACCTGCAGGAAGCCACAGCAATAAAAGTAATTTTACATGTAAAATCTAGTAATTAACTTTTGTTCTAAGACAATATAAAGAATTCCTTATTCCAGACATCCTGTCTCTGAGCTTGAGAACAAACAGTCCTAAAATGCTTGACTTATCAGCTTTCTTCCAGCAGGATGCACTATGGTTACATTTTTGAAGCTCAGAACATAACACAATTTTCTTACACTTGTTACACAAGCCTGTGGATCTTATTAATATTTACAATGACATAGAATTATTTACAAAATCCTATCTAGCTAGGCTGGCAGCCTTCACATGTAATTGGTTTACCCAATTTCGAGTCATCTGCATATAGACAGTAGAACACCTCAGATGAAAAAGTTAGGTCTGAAAAATACAATCTAAACAACTAAGGTGCTAGAACAGAGCCACATGGAACACCCTGACTGTAACCAAGAATTTCACCTGTCCAATTGCTGTATACTACTTCCATGTCCTATTTGTGAGCTATACAGCTATCCATCTTATCAAGAGTACATTGATACCTAGTTGTTCTAATTTATTGATCAGTGTTTTGTGTATGACTCTGTCCAATGCTGAAGTTAAATCTATATAAATTACATCACAGCACAATTTTTCATTCATAGCTGTTATTATATTGTTATAGAACATCATGTTACAGATGGTAATAGATCTATTTTCAAGAACTGCAGGCTGATATATGGTTTCAAGCTGCAACCTATTAAATTCTAACAAAAAATATCCAATATTGCCCTCTCCTTTATTTTTCCACAACATGAAAGTAGACTTAAGAGTCTATATGACTTTGGGTTTGTCCTTTTCCCCTTTCCCTTAAAGACAGGTTTAATAAGCACATCTCAAATTGTAAGGAATCTCCCCATATTTATATGACCTAGTAAATAATAGATATAATGGTACTGTAACTTCTTGCTGATGTGTTCTCACTTTATTATTGCTAATTTTGTCTCCTCACTGTGCTTTGTTTAGATCCTGTTTGCTCAGTTCTTTTTAAATATAATCTAATTTGATTCCAGTATCTGAGATTACCCAGATGTCACTAGGATGACTTATCACCCTCTTTGTGAAACCAAACTGTTTTCTGTAAGATTTTATAAATATATTTATTATCTATTGTCTCAAAATACATTTTATACTCTACATAGAGTTAATCAATTTGTATGCCTTTACTCCTTCCACATCATATTATTCTATAAAAAGGATTTTTATTACACTCAATATCTTTATATAAATTGTTTTCATTTTTTTCTTGATGTTGTCTCATACTATACTTAATTTCTTTGTCCAGTTTCTTTTTTTCAGTTTTCAAATTGTTCTTATGGAAATATATTCCCCTGACATTATATGCCAATATCTTGATGTTAAACATTTTTTGATTTTTGCTCCCAAACAATTTCTCTTTCAAAACTTTTCACATTCCATATGCAGTTTTTCCACTGAACACATCACTCCAGTTAGTTTTACATAGTGACTGTTTTGTTTCCATATAATTTATAATCAATCTTCTATGCATTGGTTTAGATTTCAATTTGGAAGAATTATCTAGCAAAAGATGAACCTTTATAATCCCATGATCACTGCACATCAGTGGTAAAACTTGACTTGAAGTAATAGCAGTTCCTTTAGGAACACAAACGATGTCTAGTATGTTCCATTCCTTGGAATGTTTTTAACAATCTGAAACAATTGTCATTCCTGGAAATACCTTGTGAATAATTTCCTTACAGATGTTGTTGAATCAATATTATTCCAGTCTGTTTCTGTTAAATTTAATTCTCTGGCTAATATTATTCTTCCCTCCTGTGTTTCATGCAAGAAATGTATGAATTCCTCGAGGTATCAGCACTTGACTTTGGTGGTTTATACACTCCAACAATTGTTATATGTTCCAGGGTTGTCTTTATTGTCACAGTTACACAGTCTGTAATATTGGTGTTATCACTGAACATGTAATAATCATAGGTCTCATAACTATCTTTAATCCTTGTCATAACACCTCCACCTGATTTTTTGTTAGAATGTATACAGTAAAAAAAAAAATTGTACCCTGACAGAACTGGTTTCCAGTCATTGTTCTTTAAGCATGTTCCACAACAAATAACATCAGCTTTGTGGAAACATAACAAATTTTCCAATAAAAAATATTACTAATGCTCCTAGCTAGCATTAACAACCATCAGAGACACATCAAATGTTGCTCTCTGTGAACCGTTAAATTTTTGACCTGGCAAAAATCCTGCCTAGTATTTGTCAACTATTGTAAAAATATCTTCTGCAAAAAGTATCTTCCCTGATCTTGACAAATGCATGCCATCCTGTCTGAACACATCTGTGCCCCAAACTAGGCTCGGATGCCCTACACATTTCATTTTTTTTAAAACTGCACATTTTTCCCATATAGGTATTTACCCAAACAATATTTTCATTCATGGTGACCTGACTGTCTTTCCATATGTGATTTGTGAAAAATACGTCCTAACACCAGCACAAGCTATACTATCTAAGAGGACTGTAAGTTCCTTACTAACAGTCAGAAAGTCCTTGTGGATGAGATCATTTGTACCAACATGAATAAAAACAGATCCATACTTCCTTACATTAAGGCATTCCAAGGCTTGTCTCACAGTTTATTTTTGCTCCTGGCAAGCATAACACTGTTCAATTTTCATTATCTTCTCTTCAAATGTAAGTATCAGTTCCTGTAATAATCAAATCTCCAGTTGTAAGAATATCTTTTCTGACTATATCTACAGAATGTTTACCTTCTAAAACAATAATATCTGCTCTAACAGTTGTTACAAATGAATGATCTTCATCACCATTAGTCTTATTAATTCCACTGTTTTCATTGCACACTAAATTTGCAGGCATATAATTCTCATCCAGCTGGTGTTGTAAATCCACAGCTTGAGCCATTTAGTCAACATCTGTCTTTATTTTCTTTTTTCTGACAGTAATGTTCTTCAATCCTTCCATGTTCAGTTTTGATTTCTTTCTTTTCATCTGCCCCTGCCTCTTTTTTTACCTTTTGTAAAAAAAAAATTATTTCCTGTAATCTTTGCATTACATAACAAAACAGTGTCCTTTTTACTATGTATTCTGTTTACTTTACATAATTTATTAGTTTCTTTTTTCTTAACCCAGCCACTGGGGGTGCACAAGCCAGTGCATTTCTTTGTGCCGGTCCCAAGCCTAGATAAATGGGGATGGTTGCATCAGGAAGGGCATCCGGCGTAAAAATTCTGCCACATAACTTATGGCACAAAAATTTCATATTTCCATACCGGATCAGTCGAGGCCCGGGTTAACAATGACTGCCACCAGTATTATTAGCCAACAGGGGCTACTGTTGGCCGAAGGAGAAGAGGAGGGCGAAGGCATGCCCGAAGGCAGGAAGAGAGGAGGAAGGTTAGGAGTGTAGCAGTGAGGGTAGGAGCTTTGAATGTTGGCAGTATGACTGGTATAGGAAGAGAGCTAGCTGATATGATGGAGAGAAGGAAGGTTGATATATTGTGCGTGCAAGAGACCAGATGGAAGGGAAGTAAGGCCAGGTGTTTAGGAAATGGATTCAAATTGTTCTATCATGGAGTGGATGGCAGGAGAAATGGGGTAGGGGTTATACTAAAGGAACAATATGCCAAGAGTGTTTTAGATGTGAAGAGAGTGTCTGACAGAGTGATGTTTATGAAGCTCGAAATTGATGGTGTAATGATGAAAGTTGTTAGTGCATATGCTCCACAAGTTGAGTGTGCGATGGATGAGAAAGAGAAATTTTGGAGTGAGTTGGATGAAGTTGTGGTGAGTGTACCCAAGGGGGAGAGACTAGTGATTGGAGTGGACATTAATGGGCATGTTGGTGAAGTGAACAGAGGAGATGAGGAAGTGATGGGTAGGTATGGTGTTAAGGAGAGGAATGCAGAAGGTCAGATGATTGTGGATTTTGCGAAAAGGATGGGCATGGCTGTGGTGAATATGTATTTTAAGAAGAGGGAGGAGCATAGGGTGATGTACAAGAGTGGAGGAAGATGCACACAGGTGGATTATATCCTATGTAGGAGGGCCAGTCTGAAGGAGATTGGAGACTGTAAAGTGGTGGTAGGGGAAAGTGTAGTTAAGCAGCATAGAATGGTGGTCTGTAGGATGACGTTGGTGATCAAGAAGAGGAGGAGGAGTGTGAAAGCAGTGCCAAGGATTAAATGGTGGAAGTTAAAAAAGGGTGATTGTGAAGTGGAGTTTAGGGAAGACTTAAGACAGGCACTGGGAGGCAGTGGAGAGTTACCGAATAACTGGGTAACTACAGCAGAACTAGTAAGGGAGACTGCTAGAAAGGTGCTTGGTGTGACATCTGGACAGAGGAAGGAGGACAAGGAGACCTGGTGGTGGAATGAGGAAGTACAGGAGAGTATACAGAGGAAGAGGCTGGCAAAGAAGAAGTGGGATTGCCAAAGAGATGAAGAAAGTAGACATGAGTATAAGGAGATGAGGCGCATGACAAAGAGAGAGGTGGCAAAAGCTAAGGGTAAGGCGTATGGAGAGTTGTATGAGAGACCGGACACTAAAGAGGGAGAAAAGGACCTGTACTGATTGCCTAGACAGAGGGACAGAGCTGGAAAGATGTGCAGCAAGTAAGGGTGATAAAGGATAGTGAGGGAAATTACTCACAAGAGAGGAGAGTGTGTTCAGTAGATGGAAAGAGTATTTTGAGAGGCTGATGAATGAAGAGAATGAGAGAGAGAGAAGGTTGGATGATGTGGGGATAGTGAATCAGGAAGTGAAACAGATTAGCAAGGAGGAAGTAAGGACAGCTATGAAGAGGATGAAGAATGGAAAGGCTGTTGGCCCAGATGACATCCCAATGGAAACATGGAGGTGCTTAGGAGAAATGGCTTTGGAATTTTTAACTAGATTGTTTAATGAAATTTTGGAAAGTCAGAGGATGCCTGAGGAGTGGAGAAAAAGTGTTTTGGTACCTATCTTTAAGAATAAGGGTGATTAGAGCTGCAGTAACTACAGAGGGATAAAATTGATCAGTCACAGCTTGAAGTTATGGGAGAGAATAGTAGAAGCTAGGTTAAGAAGGGAGGTGATGATTAGTGATCAGCAGAATTGTTTCATGCCAGGAAAGAGCACTACAGATGCAATATTTGCTCTGAGAGTGCTATTGGAGAAATACAGAGAAGGTCAGAAGGAGTTGCATTGTGTCTTTGTAGACTTGGAGAAAGCATATGGCAGGGTGCCTAGAGAAGAGTTGTGGTATTGTATGAGGGAGTCAGGAGTGGCAGAGAAGTATGTAAGAGTGGTACAGGATATGTACGAGAGTAGTGTGACAGTGGTGAGGACTGCAGTGGGAGTGACAGATCCATTTAAGGTGGAGGTGGGATTACATCAAGGATCAGCTCTGAGTCCTTCCTTATTAGCAATGGTGATGGACAGATTGACAGATGAGATCAGACAGAAGGCCCCATGGACTATGATGTTTGCAGATGACATTGTGATCTGCAGTGAGAGTGGGAATCAGGTTGAGGAGACTCTGGAGAGGTGGAGATATGCTCTAGAGAGCAGAGGAATGAAGGTCAGCAGGGCTAAGACAGAATATATGTGTGTAAATGGGAGGGAGAGTAGAGGAATGGTGAGGATGCAGGGAGTAGAGTTGGTAAAGGTGGACGAGTTTAAGTACTTGGGATCAACAGTTCAGAGTAATGGTGAATGTAGAAGAGAGGTGAAGAAGAGAGTACAGGCAGGGTGGAATGGGTGGAGAAGAGTGTCAGGAGTGATTTGTGACAGACGGGTACCAGTAAGAGTGAAAGGGAAGGTCTACAAGACAGTAGTGAGACCAGCTATGTTATATGGATTGGAGACGATGGCATTGACAAAAAGGCAGGAGTCAGAGCTGGATGTGGCAGAGTTAAAGATGTTAAGATTTGCACTTGGTGTGACTAGGATGGATAGGATTAGGAATCAGTATATTAGAAGGTCAGCTCATGTTGGACAGTTTGGAGACAAAGCAAGAGAGACGAGATTGCATTGGTTTGGACATGTGCTGAGGAGGGATGCTGGGTATATTGGGAAAAAGATGCTAAGGATGGAGCTGCCAGGTAAGAGGAAAAGAGGAAGGCCTAAGATAAGGTTTATGGACGTGGTGAGAGAGGACATGCAGGCGGTTGGTGTGACAGAGCAAGATGCAGAGCATCGGAAGAAATGGAAAGAGATGATCCACTGTGGCGATCCCTAACGGGAAAAGCCGAAAGATGATGATGATTAGTTTCCTTTTCATCCTGGTCATTTGTTGTGAACTTCTTCCTTTCATTCTTTTTTTATTCCTTCTAAACAGTTTGAATACTCAGATTACTGAATACTAGCAGCCAGAATTCCAAAGTTGTCAGTGGCATAATCTTGTTTTGTAAGAGATGAGTGATCTTTACAGACAATAGTTACATCCTTTCCTAAATGTATTCTATTTGCTCTTTGCCTAACATTATTTATCTCACCAGTCCAGTCATTAATATATACAACAGTTCTCCAAGCCATGCCAGTTGCACAAGTGCAATCATCGTCAGTAAGTCTAGATTTACTTCTAATAATGGTAAGGAAATCATCCAACTTTTAACATGAGGAACACAGATCACCAATATTATCAGGTATTACCTATAAATATCCATAACATTTACTACACTGTACATGATATTTGTGCTTTAGCAAATCAGTAATGGCATACTCATTTAAGGAATCCACATTCAGCTTCAATTGAATAAAAAATTATAAAAAAAAGAATAATAAAAATCAGTAACCACAGAATTCAAAGATAAATTAAATCAACTTCTATGAGAAAAATCACACAAGCAAAATACAACTAACTATCAAAGTAAGTACAGCAAAGTTGTTGTTCTGACCGTAAAAGTTCTGAAAGTTAGACAAAACCTGTAATTCCTTTATGTAGCACGTGAATGCACACAGTAGCTTCTGCTCACTGTCACTTACAGTTGCACTTCTTTTTAACAGTAAAGCTCAATAAATCACAAACCAAGATAGGGTTGTTTAGATAAGCTCTGGATTGTCTTCTCTGACGTCTGTGTGACTTTATAGTTGACTAGGCCCCTTGGGATGGCTAGAGCTTGCCAGGATAAAACCTGTCCCTTTCTAACAACTGACAGTGAAAATTAAAGGTAAAACAACAAAATATAAATCAAAGTAAATCTTCTTGTCTAAAAGCTATCCCTTACTTCCTTCAAACAGTAAAAAACAGTGGTAATAAAATAAAATATACATTGAAATAAACTTCTCTTACCAGTCAACTCCACAGGAAATCTCAAATCAAGATAGGATTGTTTAGATAAGCTCTGGATTGCCCTCTTCACAGTCTGTGTGACTTTATTGCTGACTATGCCCCTTGGGATGGCTAGAGTTTGCCTTTTTAATACCTATCCCTTTCTAACATCCAACAGTGAAAATTAAAGGTAAAATAAAATATAAATCAAAGTAAATCTTCTTGCCTACAAGCTATCATGTCCTTCCTACAAACAGTGAAAAACAGTATAAAAATAAAATATAAATTGAAATAAAACTTCTCTTATCAGTCAACTCCATTAAATCAGAAACCAAGATAGGATTATTTAGATAAGGGGTGTTATCTGAACTTGAGTGATGTCTACTTAATGACTAGGTTCAGGACGAAGACCCTATGGCCTACCGTGTCTAAGTGTGGATATTGCAATCACTGATGAAGCGGTGGATGGAGCCTCACTGTAGAAACAGGATCCTGCATGGCTACATCTGCTAACACAAGAAGATGTAGCGGATCTCTGGCTATCTGAATGCCTGCCCTCCCCCAGCAGACATTCCATCATAGACACTGCCTGATCTAGTGTGTCATTCATCCAGTCCAATGAGTTGCCCACATGGTTTAGGGAGTCACCCACATCAGAATGCAGTATGTTTACTAGTGGCAGTATCTCTTCTGAGACCCTCGTGAAACATGCCTGCGCCACCACTACTGCCCTACACATACATCTGGTAGCACCTAATAACACACCAGTATCAGGAGGAGGGTGGACATCAGGCCTCCTCCAAGCACCCTATCAGCCCTCCTGTGTAGCACCATGCCCTCACGATGACTACAGGGAGAAGAGACCAGCTCAACAACCAAAGTAACCACACCACTGTCATCAACTGTGTCACCCACAACCTGTCTTATATCAGAGGTCTCTGTGGCATGGGTATGCGTAGTCATACTGACTCTGTCCGAAATATGGGCAGGGGATGTGAAAACGGTAACCTCAATGTCAGACTGATCCTCTGCACCCCATGACTGTACCTCTTTATCACCACCATTATCATCAGAAGTTGCTGATATTGACATCAGGTGGTAGGGGTTCCACAGTACCATTCTCAGGATCACCAACGATAACAAGCAATGAACACAACAAACAGAAAAACAGAGAATAAAACTGATGAGATATTTTCCTTATATAAAAGGTATGTTAAACTCTAACAGATGCTAAAGCAGCACACATTGTATTCTTATATATATCTGAATCTGCCTTATAGACAGTATTATCAATAACACAAATTTTAGTATAGACCTGAATCTACCATATAGATGGTAATACCAATAACCAAAGCTGTGCTTACCATGTGCAGGTAAGTTGGCAGCCTGCAATCCAGATGTGCCTGTATGTCAGGAAGAGAAAGGAAAGAAGGCTGATAAGTATCACAATGCAAATTAAACAAGGAAAAAAACAAAAATGCCCTTTGCAAGTGCCGATTAAAAATGTCCTCATACATAAAAGTAGTGAACACTTGCAATCCTCTACTCAAAACATCCTTCTCTGTTTCTTCCTGACTGTGTTGTCTTATATATATATATATATATATATATATATATATATATATATATATATATATATATATACATATATCAGACATCTAAGCTATACACATATAAAAATATAACAAATGGAACTTGTATTTTGCATACCTGGAAGGTATGCTTGTGGCACTCTGGGTCTGTCACCCACATCTGCACCAATGTCAAGGATTCTGTAGGAACCCTTTACCAAGCTAACTGGATCTCTGACAGTGGACAGGACCTGCTCTCTTTCAGTTAGTGGTGGTTCAGTAGCAGAACCACGCCCATAGGTACCTGTTTTAGAGCAATTGCAGCTGCCCTTTGGCAGGAGAGGTTATCATATCACTTGCCGGGTGTTGTATTTGGAATAAAGTTCTCCCATGCCTTATGACAGCATTAATGTCATTGACTAGCTGCTGCCATAGACTGTCTTAGGAAAATGAGTCATCTTTGCCTCTCCTTAACAGAAAGGTTCCATGGCAACATAAGGCCTGGATAATGACCTCATTTTCTGCATCAGTGTATTATACCTTGCAGGATACAGATTACTTCTTAGGTGCCATGTTCCTGCATGAGATGAAACAGAAAACAAGCACATAGTGACATACACAATACTCAGGCAGGATGACTATGAACTCAGTTATTTGAAAATGCATCTGTCCATCATTCACATAACAATTTAAAAGTTATTGCTTTATGTGACTACACATGTTAGGACAGCCCCCATCCAAAAATATGTTAAAATCAAATATCAACAGCAATCTGTACCAGTTCACTCCTACAGACAACACAGCTTTAACTGTGTAATACATTGTGGCATTAACAATAACAATTTAAAATGGAACACCAGAAATGTAAAATAAAGTACTATAAGTGCCATCTCCACTGCTGAGGGGGCAGGCAGGTAGAAATCCACAAATGTAACACAAGTAAAAATGTGAGACCTTCCTACAAAGTTATAAAATACTCATCGGGAATAACTGTGCAAACATCGATTAAACACATTATAAAACTGTAGGTTGTACAGCATTTTGCAGCATACTTTTTAGTAATGCAGACATGGCTATGCCAAAAGAAAGGAATAAAGAAAAGACACAAGGTAAAAATGCCTTTCAGTGGCCAGTGCAATTCACCTTTTAATGTTAAAGTAAAAGCATTATGTAAGAAAAAGCAATATACCTTGACAATATAGCATTGTAAAAATTAGACAATTCTACATATGTTGTATTTATTTAGCAGTATCAAACTCTGCCCATCCAAACAGTCTCTCCAGTGTGATACCAGGGCATTATATACACAATTATCTTTATATAGTGCAGAGACAGCACTATGAGCATGCAAATGAGGTGCTAAATCATTATTTTTCCTGCAAACCACAATCTACACTAAATGTAGGGAATGTAACATGGTATAAGGAGCAGCACAATTACAGGCACATGCCCTAGCACTGCAAGGATGAGCATTGAGAAGTTTTACCTGTTAATGGCTTGCAGATGTCTATGATTATTATGACTGCAGGAAAAATCAGGTTTTCACAGTTTCCCCTGATGTATACCTACTGAGGGTGTGTTCAGGAAGAAAAGACTGAACAAAAAGTCTGAAAGCACATTGACTGATTTAGGAGAACAACATTCCTGACATTCAAATGTTGGATTTAATTACCACAGTAACTGCCCCTTACTGGAGGGTGGCCTAATGGTTAAGGTGTTTGCTTTACAAACACAAGATGCAGGGTTTGAGTCTCACAATGGATAGTTGGCAAGGCTTGTAAGGGCAGTCAGCTTAGTACTAATCTATGAAGATATATATATATATATATATATATATATATCATACATCTAAGCTAAGCACATATCAAATTTAACAAATGCTACTTGTATTTTGCATACCTGGAAGGTTTGCTGGTAGCACTCTTGGTCTGTTACCCACATCTGCACCAATGTCAAGGATTCTGCAGGCACCCTTTACCAAACTAAATGGATCTCTTACAGTGGACAGGACAGGACTGCAGTGTTTGATATCTTTGTTTAATATTGTGTGAAAACAATGGTATCCTAACCTTTGGCAATATCACAATCATCCAGATATTTACTGTCAAATATGAAAGGACAACTTTTATAACTTGTTTTTGTTGCACTTTCAATGTGACTTGTTACCACTTTTTCTCCTTGCTAATATATGTCTTTGTCTGTGGCAAATATGGTAAATACTCTTTGGTCTTACTACCCTTGAGTGTTCAAATCCATATAAATTTCTGTTGAAAAATAACATACTTGATTAAACATCTGGAATGTTCATTTAAAGTATTTGATCACCAACTATTTTTCTTTTATTGTTTGTGAGCCATTTGGCAGTGCACTCTATTGACTGGCAGTAGTCCGTAACATTGAGCAGCATTTTACTGACCAAGGAAAAAACTGCCATTTTTTTTATTTGGACTACCTTCAATAGCACAGTGAAGAGTGGCATCATTGCACTTTCCTTGGCAGTCTGGGCAATAATCAGTGAAGAAATTCAAGGTGTCACTTTCCTATTTCTGTGACATAATATGTACATGTATTAGACTTAGAGAGACGTATACATGATGTAGTGTTCAAAACCTGTTCACAGATCATTTTACTGAGGGAGGTCATGGTAAATCATGACCTCAATTTGATATATGGGTGTGCTGATGTGCAATCTTAAATAAGGTCAGTACTGACTAAAAGTGACAGATAAGTCATTTGAATGTCAGTTATGGCATGTATACAAAACAACTTGACTAAATTGACCATTTGGGCACAGGAAAATAATATGCTGATAAATACATCTAAAACTAAGCATATAAGATTTGGGAGGCATAACTTGAAAGGTGAATATGAGTTGATTCAGCTATGACTTTTTGTAATCATGTAAACCAATTTGTTAATGATAGTTATAGAACTGTAGGTTGTATAAAAATATTTATAAAGTCTAGGACATCAGAAATAATGAAGTCATTGTTTGTTAGTTGCATTCGACCCAAATGTGAGTATGGAATAAAAATATGGAAACCCTGTAAGAAAACAAGCATGAGTAAGCTGCAGAGAGTACAGAGGAAATATACCAAGAGCATCCATGGATGTGAACATTTAAGTTATTATGAAAGATTAAAATATCTGAACTTGTACAGTGTCTCTTACAGATATCTAAGAGGAGATTTTATTTGTGTATATAGGGCATTTAGAGTCCGCTACCTCTGGAAATGTTTGGGGTTATTAAAAAGTACTAGAGAATCATCAGATAACCTATGTAGAAGATTCTATAGGAATGAGAAGTGTACTAATTGGTTCTCTGACAGAGTAGCCGATGCATGGAACAGACTACCTAAGTACATTAAAGCAAGTACTAGTTTAGACATTTTTAAGTACAGCCTGGACACTTATCATTGGAACAAGTGTTTTGGTGCATTGGCAAGTTAGAAGGGCATTAATGCCCATGCTTGAAATATTTGTATGTATCTATGTATGTATGTATGTATGTATGTATGAATGTCAATATTGTGTGTGCTGTGTGAATAATAAAACAATTTCTTCTGTTCCCTAAGATCTTCTCCATTCCCCATGACATTAGTTAAAGTCTTGATATTGTGACACATACATGACAGAACTGATGTGGCAAGGAAATGTGGGAATACTGAATGTATCAGGGTAAAACAGTAGTAGCTGTGCTCATTGATCATTTCTAGATATACACTATAATCCATTTCATGTATCTTAAATGTGTTATTCCCAAAATGTTGTTTGAATGCTTCTGATCATTATTGCCTTCTTTATTTGAGCACCATTTTGTAGCACAAAATGAACTTTCACAGCTTAAGGAAAAAAGCAAAAAATTTAGTTTAGGCTGCCTTATTTAGCAAAAAACAGCCCTGTGGCAATGCACAGCCATCAGCACTATGGATAGGACTCAGTGAAGAAAATGCACTCAGGTAGCTTTCTTTGGGCTATAAGGTGTAGGTGCAGTGAGCTTAGAGAAAAAGGACAGCTAATGCATGGCTCAGATCCAGGTAAATAATAACTCTACAGCGGGTTGTTTGAATACATATTTAATGACACTGTCATTAAAAAAAAACAAAAAACAACTCTTGTCACTATTGCTAACAACATGCAATATTTTATCTGTCTACATTCACGTTATTTCTCATTAACTACAACTTTGATAATGTGTTTTATAAAGTACATTTCTGATGTTGCAATTTCGTGAAAGGGATGAATGTGCCATGTGAATGCATTTCTTGCTCTGGTCATTTCTATATGTAATCATTGATTACATTTAATTTATTGTCAGCTTTTTTTTTTCTGTATTACGTATTTTTTCTAATGCCTTTTCGATTTATTCTCTGCTCAGCAGTGCACAAACACACTTCACTGCCTAAGGAAAAAGAATGAAAAATTAAGTTTAGGCTATCTTATGTGGAACAAATATGCCTGATGGTGTTGCAAAGCCCTCCATAACATGGATAGTACTTACTGAAGAAAATGCACCTGACAGATGTCCACTTCTGTGGCACAAGGTGTATATGAAGTGAATTGAGAGAAATGAGGCACATGAAGCATTCTTTGAATCATGTTTAGAGGTCACATTGCAGTTATTGACAATGTATATTTTTATATTAATATGCATTTTCTCTCTGCTTGGCAGTGTGCAAACATGGTTTACAGCCTAAAGAAAAAGTGAAATATTTAGTTTAGGCTGTCTTATGTAGCACAAACACACCTGGCAATGATGTGTTTTCCTCAGCACTCTAGACAATATTGAGTGGAGAAATTCCACCTATCACACAATTAACTTTGTGGTACAAAGTGTACCGGAAGGGAATTGAGAGAAATAAGACACAATAAGCATTATCTGAATCTTGTTTAGAAGTAATATTGCAATTATTCACAATATTTATTTATTTTTTTATTTTAATTTTCATTTGCTCTCTAGTTGGCATTATGTAAACACAGTTCACTAGCTAAGAAAAATAGTGAAAAATGTAGTTTAGGCTGCCTTATGCAACCCAAACATGCCTGGCAAGGCTGCACTTTCCTCAGCTTGTGGACAGCACTGAGTAAAGAATTTTAACCTATCCCATACTTATGTTTGTGGATCAAGGTAAAACTGCAGTGCCCTTAGATACAAAACAAACACATTAAGGGTTCAAATCCAGCTAAGAAATACTTTTAAAAAGGGTTTAAGAATCCCATTTCTCACAACATTTTGATCAGGACTGTAAAAATAATAAAAAATAAACATGTTAAACATGTATATTGCAAGCAATGTATCATTAAAGCTTAAACGTTTCTATTTAGCATATAAAATTAATGCTTCACAAATAAACTCAAACTAATGTGTGTCCAATTTCTTAAACATGACGATGATATTTAATTTAAAATGTAATGGTATCTGTATGATGGGCATAATGCTTTTGTTATAATCATTATGACTAATCAGATATCCTACCTATGTGTTTAGGACAGGTATGTCTTGTGAAGTATGTATGTAACATACCCCAACCTGTATTACTCAGCTTATACAACTACATCCAGCTAAAATATATGTTTAAATATAAATACTGACTTTTACATAAGACTGCATTCTCAGGACTAATTAAAATCACATACATGCGGACCTCTCTGAAGGTTATCTACAGTCATTCTGAAATGAGTACATCTCTAATTTCCATGCTTAAAGGTAGTTTTCCTGTGGCAATGTCAATTAATAAATGCATTTTAAATTTGTTGCATAACTTATCACATGGGTTTGATTTTCAGGTGGTACAACAGTAATGTCACATTGTGTAAGCCACAACATTACACTATGTCACAATTCATCCTCTCTATCCTTCCAAACTACAAGGATTAAAAGCCATGCCATTAAGCATACCATTACTGAAGACAGGAGCATGTGTCAATAAGTTGAGCATCACCCATGGCAAGGTCAATGCCATTTTTCACACCTTTACTGCTAAGTGAAGTAAGAAGTGCAATGTGTCTGCCAAGGAATACATCAGCTTTCAATTGTGCAGATGCAGCTGGCAAGGCTTTGTATCCCTGCACACAATCAGTTACCAGCAAAATCTGAACTGGGTGCCAATTCAGACTTATTTTGTTAGCTTGACTTTTTCAGACATGGCTGCTGAAGGAAAGAATGGTACCAAATATAGAAGGCAAAGACAGAGTGTTGAGGAGACCAGGATATTTGTGGCACTTCTTGTGAAGTACCACAGATTTAGGCTGCTGCAGGGGGAATTATACTATCAGTATAAGTTTGAGGCTTGAAATAGCTTAGCCAAGGCTATCTCAGTGCAACTGGCATTCAATCCACTGGACAACAATGTTGTCACCACTATAGTGACCTTAAGAAGTGCAAGCAGGATCTCCTAAGCTGATGGGAGGCTGAATTTAGGACTGTGAACACCCCACAGTGGCATACATATACTGACTCAGGTGATGATCTAGCCAGCCAACACAAGTACTCATTATGCTTTTATATATATATATATATATATATATATATATATATATATATATATATATATATTTTTTTTTTTTTTTTTTTTCTGTACAGCTGCAGAGGAAATACCTGCAAACTGTGAGGAGCACCAGGAGAGATTAACTCATTATAGAGAGGCATGGGGTAAGTATGACCTAGGTTCAAATTCAAGTCAGACATTTATTTTCATTCCCTCAGTCAGTAGCATCTTGAGAAGTCATACTTCAACCTTCATCTCATGTATGTATGCATGCCTTTCCTAGTAATTCTGGCTTCTTGTATTAGGCAATGAGAATAGAAGCTTAACTGTGTGTGAGTTCAATACCCAGCTGCAGCAATTAATTTTAATTGCTGATTAAGTATTTATAAAATATTAACTGCAATAATATGTCAGGAAGAATCCAGACATAGGGAAATAAAGATGGCTATTTGTTATATCACAGCAGTGAGATTTGTTTATTTTATGACATGTTAATACCTTACCATTATATATGGATGCGACAAAGGTGTACAATAGTAAATTATCATGATTGTTAATGTATTAGCAAACAAAGTTTATTGCCAAAAATATAGTACCATGATATGCCATGTATCTAATTATCTCTTAGTTTGTCCAACACTCACGTTTTCTCTTTCGTTTTAAGTTTTGTTTTGAGGGGATATACTTTATTAATAATCTGCTGATTGCATACCTTGCTGCTGAAAAATAAATGACCAACAGCACAGAGAGGTAGACTGACCACTGTGGCTTGGTCTGCCATACCTCCACAGATGACAGTACATACCCCAAGCACTTTGGGGTCAAAATCTCTCAGTGTTGCCTCCACAAACCATGCTCTACCTGCTCCACCTATGTTAGATAGCTCTGCCCTGGCTGCTGTTACAGTGACACCCTCCAGAAGCAGCACCAGTGGAGGAGTTGATAAAGTCACCCAGTAGGAGTAGACAGGGTTGGTGGAGGATATCATGGAAAGGGGCCTCAGTGTACTGGCATGGTTGAAAAGTTCCTACATCAGATTACAAAGATGATGCCACATCTGGCACTGACCCAGGAAGCTGCTGCGGAAGACAGTGATTACAGTTCTGAGAGTGAGAACTAGACTCTCGCTGTTGTATTGCTGGACATGGGTGCACCTCTGATGTCCCTTACCTATCCCCAATCATGATATCCCCCAAACCTTTTTCTGCATCACCATTCCTGCCTGTCTTATATGTCCTGTGTGTTTACATGTTTCCTAACCTCCTACCTACCTGACCCTCTCATTACAGCCCGGACATAGCTCTCCACTTCTCCTAAGTGCCATCTTGACACACTTGATTTGGTCCAAGTGGCTATACAACACTATTCTACTATTGTCTGTTATCATTGGTGTGGTGACCCTCCAAAGTCATTAAATTGTATGTACAGTTGTACATTTATGTTGTGAAGAAATGGAAAGCTATGGTGGTCTCCCACTATCCTCCTGCAAATTTTTGTATTTGTTCTCCCATGTCCTACCCTCTGTTTGACAACCCCATTTTCACTACTATCCTATCCACCCTTTTTTCACATATTTAATCTGATCAAAAAAAATAGATTCACACACAACATACATGGTCAAAAATGGTTCAAGGCAAAGCCTTCACTTTATCTCCCCAACATTACTTGGAGTTTGACATAGCACAGCTATGCTGAGTGACAGTGAAGGCTGTTTAACTTCTTATTGCAAAAGCTGATGATTTCAGTGTAATCTGCAGTCGTCAGGTTAATTTCACACAAATGTGCTTAAATCTGCTGTGCTATGGGAATAGAGAGTAAAGGCAGATGAAAGGCATTACCATAATACAATTAATGTAACAGTTCTTAGGCTGCTGGATGTAATAAAATAAGAATTCCTGTGTGGTGTGTTTAGATAATTACTTTGTTTGTAGATTGATGTTTTTGCATAGTGTCATGGGTTTCATTATAGCTACAGGTCAATTTATTAATTCATGACATTTCAGATCCATATCATATGTTTAATTGTAAGCATCTATATTTCTCTGGGTATACAACATTCCATTGACATGCCATTTGAATAGTGCAGCAGGACATCATTTATGAAAACACTGCAGCCCCAGTAGGGAGACTTATTAAGCCATCTTTATCCTGATTATATCTTCATGTTTGTTGCACTGTTCTACTCCTTATCTGTAGCTATAGCAAGTAGTTCATTGTACAGACCATGACAGATTAATGATGACTTAATAAATTACATTAACACACCGTACATATGTTCCTACATGTTCCACAAGACACATTGTTGCAATTCCTCTCTGAATCTGTCTGTATTTCCCTTTTGTTTAGTAAGTTGTTACTGTGCTTCAGTTATGTTATTTAAATAATTTTGAATCTTGTTATAACAACATTGCCAGATATGCAACAAACTTACCTGCTAGAACTCACCATTGTATAGCACTCAAGAAACTCAACTGGCTAGAAGTTTCCCAACTCCTTCTCTATATCCAGCTAACCATGACCCATAAAATCCTCCATAAACCTGAGAAAACACGTGCCCTGCAAATATTACTGCAATCACATGCCACTAACAGAACCTTACATTGTACTAACAAACACCACATAAAACTCAGTGCATCCAAAAATCAAGAAGGAGATTCCCTCTTCAAGTCATGTAAGAAAATTCTGGAATGAACTACCAGATAACATTACAACCATTCTATTGCTAACTCAGTTTAAAACAACACTACAAATCCACTTATTCAACAAATGGCTGTGTCCTTGCTCTACGCCTGACTAACAGCTGTCTCTGACCTTGCTAGTATCTTGCTTCTCTCACAAACTACAACTCCCTTTGTAATTTCACACAAATGTGCTTACCTCTCTGACTGCATCACCTCCCTCTGTCTATTCTAACTACACATGCCTCAATACATGCTAACACTTCTCAGTACTATTACAATGTTGAGGTGTGGAAATATTTTGGCTTCTCATTGAAACCTATTTGAAAATATTTGAGGGTGCAGAATGTCACTTGGTTTCTTTATCTATTTATACAAGAACATATGATGTTGTAATATTCTTTATACTTGACTGTTTAATTTTGTGATTACCTTGCAATTGTTTAAATTTATCATGTATTATCTAACTTAGACTAAGCTAGTATTTTACTTGTTATACTACGTATACTGCTAAACTAGTTATTTCTATATGTTCAATGTGGAGCTTTTCTCCCTGGGCATCCGCTGAAAAAGGACATGTGTCCTATCAGACTTTCCTTGTAAACAAATATTAAATACAGTACAATAAAATAAAATAAAATACATCTTGTAAAGTAATAATTTCTTTGTGGAATGAGGAGCGAATGCACACATGTATAGTTCGATTTTTGACTGATTTCAAGGGTTCTAATCCAGCCATTAGATAAGTGTAACTGACTAATTTTGGTACACTATTTTATGTGTACCTGTTGGCTACAGCGTATTAGTAGCCAGCATTATCTTTCTTCTGTCATAGGCTACTTTATCTTGGCCTTCATCTCACCCTTTTAAAGTATCTTTTCCCTTCTGTATCATTATTCTTCCAAATCTGCATTTGCACGATGTCTAGTACCAGACACAAATGCAAACAAGGCTAAATGGAAATACACAGTGCATGACAACAGATTATGATTTTATTGCCTTCAGCTGCATTACTCTGTTGCACTTCATGCCACATTTATTTAGTGTAATGTACTTATCAACAAGTTGAAGATTTTGATGTACAGATTATAAGGTAATCAAGATAAAAAGATACATTCATATTTGCTGAAATCTGCTGTCAAACACTGAGCATCAGAAAAATGACTTCCTATGTGGTGTATTTAGATAACACTCTGGTATAAATGTATTTCGTGGAATGCTCTAAAGGTTCAAATCCAGATTGATGAAAAAAATGTTTGAGAATGTTTCATCTGACTCCTGTGGCTGTAATGCTGGCTGACCTTTTCCATAACACATCATTATCCTGCTGGTATATTATTGTGTCTGCTCACTGTTGTAAAGCCTGTCTTGTACAGATCTTTATGTAAAAGTCAGCACAGAGTAATATACTGCTAATTCTTATTCTATGTTTACTAAATCAATAAATTATTGCACATGTACTAATACTTTGCCATCAGTAGTGCAATTCAGCTTGCCAGTGTTGTGCTAAAAAAAAAAAATCACATAATTATTGTTTTAGATTGGACAACATTTTTATGTCTGTATTACATTTGTCAGAAGGTGATCTTGATTACAGAATAATGTTGACTCAGTTAATTAAGTCATTTCTTGTATGTCTGTTCTAGCATATTTATACTTCAGACTGTCACAAGTTTGTTTAACTTATTCTCATACAATCCATCACTGTTATTCTGCAGTGCACTGTCCTATATATGACTTGAATGTTTGTCTTGGCAATGCCCATAGTGCAAGTATGAGACAATACAAGTGACTAGTCTCCCCTATATGAAATTACTTGAAAGCTTGATTGATAATCCACTGGTGTACAACAGTAAATGTCTATGGCACCCCATAATGTGAAACATGTCAATATGCCTTACAGTAACACACTGTACATGAAGGACAGTATCTAAATATTAGTAGAGGAGTATGAAAATACATGCGCCAATCACAGCAATGCTATGATGCATTGTCGCTTACATGCATATGCATTTGTTGTACAACCAAACAGAGGGTTTTGAAGAAGTTCACGTGTCTGGTGTCACAGTGCTAATGTCAGTCTTCTCCTGTGGTGCTTGCAATTCAGGAACTAATCTTTAGCTAGTCATCTTGGGTAGTTGGTTCATATCTAGCCATTACTGCTCAGACTACATTGTGTCAGTTTAATTGTTTTTGTATATGTCACTAAAAGTGTTGTCAAACACATCTGCTATGTGGATATATAGATGTTGATTCTTTTTACAAAAAGCTGTGATAACTTCTCATTTAGCACTGCTTTTATTCAGAGTAATGATGATGTGTGATTACATTTTCCTTACATAACATATGCAGGAAGCCTTATTCTCTGGCATGAGGGAATGAGATGACATTCTGTATGTTGTCGAGTTAGTACAAAAATTGCAGACACACATACCCCTTGTTGCAATAACATGATGTAATGCCTTTACATACAGATATATCTCACATACAGATATATCTCACAACTGTAGTGACACTTTTACTGTGGTGCATTAATTCTGTACAATACCATGCATTTTCTATTGTCAAATGCTCATGTGTTCAATATCCACATTCAGTCCTTTTAACATTGTTGGGCCTTATACTATAATGCATGGATGGCATCCAGCACAGCTATAATGTGTCCATATACAGTGGGAGAGGCCTCCATCACCCCTTTTATCTCAAAGAGATTGTTTACAACACATACGTATGATGTAATAAGTTAGCATAAGTGGATTGTCACAGTTGTGTTAAGGCTTCCACTGTGGTAGTTGTGGTTCACCCATATGTTATTAGTCAGTAGAATCACATAACTTGCTGTTCAATTCCTAAAAGGGCAACATTATATGAATGTAATGATGTTACATAAACATGATGTCCTCTAGTTATTCTTATCCATTTTTACTTTGGACAATGATATATCATCAGTGGTTGATTGCATAGCAGTGAAATGGTGATTTCAGACATGTTTTTCTGTGAGCGCTCTTGTGACACATGCATTGAGTAGTGGCTTGTACAGCATACTTCCATAGACAATCTGTGGTTCGGTTTAATGTATGATGGAAACAGCTTCCTTGTCAATGATGCATTGATATTGCACTGCTCATTGTTGTGTGGACAGTAACATGCTTAGCTCCTTTCCAGCATTTGGACTAAATCTGATTGCTCATATTATTTATATTCATAACTCCTTTCTTAATGCACACTCTCAATGTTTTTATTTGTGGTAGCTTCCACTGCTATCTGATGTGGCATATACAGTCAATACAGAGGTCTGGAGAGAGCCTAGTATAATAGGCAGAGGTTTAAATCTGGTAACATCTATCTGCCAGGCAAATGTGTCAGACAGTAGTGGTTTATACACAGACAATAGTTATGGCACGCTCAGAGGGTGAACTTTTCCAGCCTTGTCCTACAAGGTAGAGCATCCTTACTCTTTATGATAAAAAAGTGCTGTAGGCCCTTAAAGGGTGTTTTTCATGATATGACTGATATGCATATTTCTGTGGCATCCATGGCTGTTATGCATTTCTCTGACATATTCCCTGGCCTGTGTTCAACAATGACATGATACAAAAGTTTAATATCTCATTTGTTGCTCACAGGTATTATCTGTTCCTAATGTAAGTATGTTCTGAATTTCATGTCTTCATCCAGACATTTCCTTATTACTGCAATTGTTTTCATCACACTATACAGCTTAATGGCATATGAGGGATTTCATACACTTTTCTTACTCTATGGCATTCTGCCAGAGCATCAGAAGCTGTAATTGGTCCTCTGTTACAACACTTTCTTGTGTGTTGCTACTGTTGAATTGCTGTTATGTTACAGTTTCCTGTAATTCCATGTGAACATGCCCAAGATAATTATGTCTGAGATGTTTGCAAATCTGCAATGTAAAACTTGAAATCATGATAGTTCATCCAATCTGTGTTGTCATTTATCACGTATGTATGTTGTTTGTTATTGTGTTACCATTTAGCATTCGCATGAACATACAATACTTGCTTGTCCATTTTATGTTTGTAGGTGATAAGCCCCTTTCCTATGGGTGCCACTAACATGTATTTGCAAAAAGTTGTCTATTTCAAATATACCTGACATTACAGCTATAAGGTCTAGTTGCTCTTGTGCATACATGCTGAGGTGGAGAATGCAGCAGTGGTGTTGGCTTGCATACATACATTCCGTGTATATATATTTCATATGCAATAACTGCAGTCTGTGCATTCCTCCCGTAACATATCTTCTCTCCTTGATAACTATCTCAACTCAGCATTTAATTAACATGTATATCACAATTTTACTCCCCTTTGTCACACTGCAGCTTTATATCCCTATCACAGCCTTTGTTAGCATGTCCCATTTTATTTATGTGCATATCTGTGGCATTGTCATTAATTATAATTGCATAAGTATCGCAAGGTTTATGTTAGACTAGAATTGTCCCTTTCACTTTCTCTTCTTTGATATTCTTTCACTGTACTTGCCATTAATATTTCTGGGCTACAGTGTGTGCTCGTATCTTAGTTTTGCCTGTAAGCAAGCCATTTTGTTTACATTCTGTGCTTCTGCTTGCAAGTGTCTTTCTATGGTCACAAATACTATTGCTGGCCATGAAAAGACACTTGCAAATATGTAGGGTCAATGAGCAGCATGTATATTTAGTTAGCACCGCTGCACATCACTTTAACATGCTTACAGCATGTAAGCTTAGTGCAAAGCGTGTTAATAAATGCCAGGGGCAGTCTTTCAACTGTTTATCTGTCATATTTCCCTGTACTGGTAACTTATTTATTATCAATCTCCACAGGAAATCCTGACACTACTATCTTGGTACACCACTTTTTCCTTACTTTAATGGCTTTAATCACTTCTTCCGATAAAATAATATTTTTTCATCACATTATTATATTGCATCCCTGTATCTTTCTCCATATCCCAATTTTTATTTATATTAGTATTTATCGTGATAATTTTTAATTTCTCAATTTATAAATTTTTTTATCTTATTCTTGTCATTTCCCAGATTTTTTATACTTATATTTAAATATTCTCACTATTAAATTCTCATTCTCTTCCTTTATTCATTTTAATACTCTATACAAGTTTAACGAAGCAGAATAAACTACTGGATTCAGTAACCCCAATCCCCGTTCATTTTTACTCATATATGACACCCCTCTTTTCACTGGGTTTAATCTTGACCCCATGTAAAAGAAAACACAAACTACAAAATTTCCTTTTAATATTTTACTTGAATCATATAAATATTCTACATATATAATACTTCCCATGAATACTGAATTCAGCAGATAAACCTTTTTCCTGAATGCTAAACTATTCTCTCTCAAAAGAAGACTTATTTCTTTCATTTTTTTTAATCGACCCCTTCCATTGCTTTGTAACTGCACAATTTTCCAAAATATTATTCTTGGTAAAGACAATTTGTTCATTCATTGAAAAATAAACATCTTGAGTTTTACCACATCACCCAAACCCTTACTTTTATCTTAATCCATGGTCATTCCTATTTCCTTTAAACATCCATCCAGACAAACCAGCACTTCCCTCATCCATAATTTGTTCTTAGCAACTACAACCATATTGCCTTTCTATGTCAAAGCTACTGGTATCACCACCTCTTTTTGCACCACATACCTACCATCTTTTATTTTATAAGCTACTACACTCAAAATCACATTCATCACCAATGCAAACAATATTCCTTTAACTGGGACATTCTTGTTTAATACCACACTTCATACCTATTTCTTTAGTTAGCCACCTATTTAGCAACTATCTAAGTATATTATTTATTCTGATGTGCTGACATATAGTCTCTTAATTCTATTACTTATTCCATACTTCTCCATAACATTCTACAAATCATCATGTCCTTCTGCATCAAATGCCTTGCTAATATCACCTTCCATAAGTTTCTATCACCTACTATAAATTTCGTATTCTCCCTTTTACTTATACCATCATCCACAATCTCTAATAACCAATAACAGTTCTTGACATCCCTTCTTTTTTATACCATATATACTTTCTTCTGTAATATCACTCATCCTTCCTTCTATTCTCCTCGGCATTATTTATATAAAAGTATAATCTGTATTTATGTGGCAGATCGCTATATTTAATTCTTATCATATTTTGTCCATTTAATTTTAATATTCCACTACATAACTCTTAATAAACAAACCCTGCCTTCAAGAATTCATTTGGTACATTTACAAAATACTCTCTTTGCCAGTCCATTCATTTCTTGTACAGTCCATACCTTATACCATCTGAGCCTGATACTGTATTAAACTTTACTTTCCTAATCCAATTCACTAATAGTAATTTCTTTTTCAAATTCTTCCTTAATTCATATTGAAAAGTTCTTTACTTTCCATTTTCTTCTTTCCATCCTTATAATCGTATACATATTTACACCATGCTCTACTACTATACTCATTGTTTGCTCCTGTTTTATTTTATATCTCCTTTTATATTGTTCATTTCTCTCATTATACTAATATCTTCCTTTGCTATTTTATCCAAATATGTAGATTCCTCCTCCTTTCTCCATTATATCTCTGCCTAAACATTAATGCTTCAATTTTCTCAGTTTCTTTTAAATGTTTCTTTTTCCGTGTCATAACACTCTGTTGTACTATTCTATCAATTCTCTAATACATTTCTATAAATGTTCTCATACTTTACTTTCTCTTCCTTTCTTATATCATTCTGCCACTGGAAGAAAACAATTCTATACTCCTTTTTAGGTTTGGTCCACCACTCAGACCAGTTTTATGGATGTTCTTCATGGTTTTATGATCCTTCCATAACTGCAATACTGCCCACTCTCTAGTTTAATCCTATAATTTCCTTTATTCTTTTAATTCACTTTCCTATTTTAATATACTCCCTTTCTTTCTTCATCTCTATACATATTGCTAAATGGTCTTAACAAAAAATAAAATATCAAAACTGTATCACCATCTGCTACCCCCAAGCCTTCTGATAATACAAAATAATTAGTTTCAGGACAAATGCCCCCTTCTATAAGTCCATTGACTTTTGTTTTGCACAGCTAATTTAACACATTTTATTACTTTCTGCATTTTTTACATCTTTCCCTTTAATCACAGACAATGTCCCCTGCTACTGTAATTTTCATGTTAACCACCTCTAATATTTGATAAAACAGATTCTCTCTTTCCTTGAAGTTATGTATGCATATAATGCTATAATTCCACAAACATGTTCTCTCCATTTTACGTCCACAACAATTAACCTTCCCATTCATACCAAAGTTATATCTAGTATTTTTGCTGTTTTTACATAACATAGCACCTCTAGAACAATGGTCAGTTCCTAAGTCCAAGATTATAATTCCACCCCACAATTTTGGCGTCATTCTTCACTTATCAGGAATTTTACATCCTCTAACAGAATAACATCCGCATCATATTTATCTCACCATTACAGTATTCTTGTCCTTATTATAGTGTTAGTAATACTGTTAATATTTACCAAAAGTACTGTAAAATTGTTGCTTTTTCCTTATTTTTAAGTTTATGGGAAATATTTTTCAATTTTAAAATCTTATTTTTCCTTTACTGAATATTTTCCTGAGTTTATGTATAAATAATCATTGATCCTCATAATCAGATTTTTCACTGGCTAGAATTTCAAAAAGTATATTAATGTCAGTCCCTTGTCCTGACCTTTTTTCCTGCATGGGGTTTCTCTCCTCATTTCCCCCTTCATAGTTTTTTCTAGTTCTGTAGATTCTTCTTCTTCACTTAGCTCACCCTCCCCCCTAGCCTCTTGTTGTCCTTCCTCATGTATGTTTTCTTGGGTCTATATCACTTGATCGAATGTTTAATTGAGCATATCGCTATTCATTGAACTTAATTCAGCGAAAGCTCAATTAAGTGAACAATCATTTAAGTGAAAAATTTCCTAGGGCAAAGACTCGTTTGCCCATCATTGGTAATTTTCCCTTTTCCACTCTGTAGTTCGATCTTGGAGTTGGTTTATTTAGTTAGGTTTGCTCCCCATTTTGCAGAGCTTTAAATTTTGTTGTGTTTGTTATTGTCATTTGCTGGCCCAGTAGGAAAGTTTTCACTTAAATGATTGTTCCCTTAATTGAGCTTTCACTGAATTGGGGTTGACGGATAGCAATTTGTTCAATAAAGCACTGGATCACGTGATACAGACTCGTTTTCTTCCCTTTTCCCTTTTTTCATTAACTGATTGCACTTGACAATCTATCCAAACGTGAACCTTTTTTTTACACAACCTGCATTCAGCCACACATATTTTTGCTGTATGTAATTTTTACCTACACAACTTACTTTGCATCTTGGTATAATCATAAATTAAATGAGAAAAGTCCCCAAAACAGAAATATGATTTAGGATGGCCAGCATATCTTAATATCCATCTAGGACCAGCCACAAAAATTACACTTGACAAGTGCTTCACTGTGTTTTTTTTTCCACATTTCAAAACAGCTTCCAAGCTCCGCCCTGCATCCATAAGCTTCTCTTATCTTTAACTTTCACAGTGTTATCAACAGTTTCACACAAAGCTTGCATGCATTTTTTGGCATCCTCTTCTTTCAATTCATCATTCTAAACCACAAAGTGACATTTTTTAACATATACGTTACTACCAGAAAACAAATAATTGCTCCATGGATTAACGTCCTTTTTGTTACACAGTTCCAGAAATGTTATTATTAAGTCCATCACTTTCAAATATTAAGTCACAAAAACTCCCTGACCCTATGTGTAACAGTTACTAAATTGTACCATACATATATGTCTATTACAGGGTAATTCTTTGTTGTTATTCTCACAGTTGATCTTCACTTCTTTTTAAAAACAGTTTTACTTACAGCTTAATGCCGTTCTCCTTTTTTGCCTGCTGTCACCGCTGTATGTGTTTTAATTATTGTATTCTCTGCTGCCACAAAACCAGACTCCATTGCAGTTTCTTGCTGCTTTCCTCTTTCAGTTTCTGTCACTGCTGCGTGAGTTATAACTGCCACATCACCTGGTTCCTTCTCCACATTACCATCCTTATCACTTCTGAAAAACTTATCTTCCATCTCACCCAACGAAACAGCAGAACTGCCACCTGGATCACCCTACTTGATCATTTTCAATAGAATATCATCGGCAAGCCCTCCTGATTTTAGTTCTATGTGACAGTACAACAGAGTCAAGAAATAAAACCTTCAAGGCGACACCACATTTTTGAAGGAAACGCTAACTTTAATACAGCAAAACCAATATCAACAGCACAGTCCACATTTTATATATCAACTGTGCTGCTGATATTGGTGCTGCTGTATTAAAGTTGGTGTAGCCTTCTAAAACGTGGTATCGCCTTGAAGGTGTTATTTCCTATATTGTTTGGTGTTACATCAGGGCGATCTATCCTTTGGCTGTTATTTGATATTGTAGTACAACAGATTCACTCACTTCATTCTCCACTGAGGCAGCTGAATGCTTGCTCATTTGTATCTTTCAGCACATAGGAATCTTTATCTGCATTCTCATAATCCATATCTTATACAGTTTTCTCCAAATTATCATTTCCACCTCCAAACTCTCCATAACTTTTCTCTCCCCTCCATGCTAATGTGTAGGCCTTTTTCTTGCTGCTGCAGTAGGAGACCTGTGGCACCATCAGGCAGCTCCAAAGTGTATGGGAAGTTCCCCAATGCCTTGGCCAAATTTCACTTATTAGAATAAAATACTGGCTTGGTTCTCCTCTGTAAAAAAGTAATTAGCCTACTGGAGTAACCCGCTCAAAAGGATAAATAAAAAAGTCATCATTTAAAGAAAGCTTGTGTAGTCAGCCAAGAATAGGGGGTATGTAATACTGGCGGGGAGTGAGGAAAAGGGAAGGGCACCACAAGTAATCTAAAAGGATTGAATGGAGAAGGGAACAGGATTCTTAGAGAAGTAAAATAATTTGGCAAAGGAAATAGCCAGCAAGAAAAATCAGGAGACAGACTGTAACGGCCTTGTGTTACCCTTAGGGTGAGGCAAACCAGATTATATTAGATGGTTGGAAGTTAGCACAGAATCATAGCCAGAGCAGGAGTGGTAAAAGAAATCTTATAGAGTATACTACACAGATAGGAGGGGTGATACCACCTGACAGACAAGATGAAAGCTAGGATGGCATAAGGGCAGACAGGTCATGGAAAAAAAAAGTAAAGGAGAGACCCAGAGGTAGTGCAGGAAAATGTATAACATCCAAATATTAAGAGACTCAGGTAGAGGATAGGGTAAAGGCATAAGATCCAAGAATAACTAAAAAGGAGGAAGGGGATATGGCTGGGCAGCAGAGGTTAATAAAGGTCTAACAATATGCACCTTAGGTAGAAGGAAAAAGGGTAACAGATGTACTAAAATAAATTAGAATAAGAAGCAGATGAAGAAAGAATAACCCTTGTGAAATGATGAGAAGTGGAGAAGGACAAGGACTAGGGTTACAGAAATAACAGTAACTCTTCGTGAAGGAAAGGGGGGACAAAGACTGAGCAACATTAAAGGGTCTAACTGCCAGGTGTGAGACAGCAAAACAGGAGAGCAATTGTGACATAGAGATATGAAATAAAGAGAGGTGGGTGAGATGGGATGGCATTGTGGAGGAGTCAAGCAAAGCAGAGGAACAAACACTGAGCAAAAGAAAAGTTCTAACCACAAGGAGGGAGGCAGGAAAACAGGAGAGCAGGCAGGGCACAGTGGGATGAACTAAAGAGAGGAGTGTGAGATAGGATAGCATTGTGCAATAGGAGACAAAGCATAAGGGGTCAAGTTTAAAAAGAAGCTTTAGGGCTTTAGGTAGAAGTAATGAAAACAGGCAATGTTGCATGGAGAACAGAAGCATGAGTAGGACTGGCCCATCCATAACAGGTATAGGCAAAAAGTGCCAAAGGGAAGAGGGACAAGACCTTGCTAACTTCGGCCGAAGGAGTGTTTAGCAGAAAAATGATGGGGAAGGAGTACAGAAGAAATGTGATGGATGAGATCAGACAGTGCATTGATGTTGAATGAAGGAGAGTTTCAAACAGAATTAAACAGGACAGAGTAAACCAATACTGATTATGCAAGGTGCAGAGAGCAATGACAGAGGAAACCATGTACAAACAAGAGAGGCAATCAAGCTGAGGGTAAAGGGGTACTCTGTAATGGCGGTTCAGTATGTTAGGGAAAAAGAGTGGTTGTTACAGGATTTAGTCAAGTACAATTACTGAAGATGGATGGAAGAGTAAATATAGGCAAAGGCAAATAGTTGATATGGCAGAAGAGTGAGAGATTGAAACAGAGGTTATTGAACATATAGGCTACCACTGAGTATAGAAAGAAGTTCTTACAGAAATTATTCTTAACATGAGAGGACATAGAGGAACTGAGAAGTGGAAATAACTAGTGCATTTTAATGTTCTGTTAGAAGAAAATAAATACATGAACTGGGTAAAAGGAGTGCATTGTAAACAAAAACAGAAGGAGATAAGGCAGATGATAAAATGGAGGTGGGTCAATATCTGGACAGACTTTCATGGGGAGGGCATGCAAATTATTTTTTTCATAGAAGGAAAGATATGCAGTAACAGGCTAGCCTGTCACCTTTTTTTGTGGGAACAAACAGAGCAAATACTATATCTCACAGCTGCCAAAGGTGTGCTTGGAAAGTGAAGAACAATGAGTAAAAATGCCAAAAACACAACCATGGACGATTAATCTTTTAATGAGACACAAAACAAATAAAATGAGATAAAATCCCCTCAGTTTAGTACACTATACCAATGCACATGTAAATATGAAAACAGATAAATTGAGAAACTTAAGGAGGAATAAGGGAGTTCCATATCGGCATAGAAATGATACTTATAGAACTGATAAAGAAAATTCAAACTGGAGCTATGACTAAGTGAGTTTTACTTTAACATACAACAATAACAGCCAGCAAGTGTGCAATGTTATTAAGAAGTATTGGCCAGTCTTAATACAAGAAGATAAATACATGAAATTGTGGGTGAAATACCCAGATTTACATTTAAAAATAAAAATAATCTGAAATGCCTACTATGTAGAAAAGATGGTGTAATGGTCATAGTATTGATGCCAGCAACCTATTTAAACATCCCATCACTGGAATTGAGTATAGACTTTCCTGCCAAGTTGACTGTCAAACCCAACATGTGGTATATTTGGCTACTTGTTCTGTCTGTTCTGCCAACTATGTGGGCAAAACTGACCAGATGTTCAAGAATAGGGTTTTGCGACATTTACGTGACATCCGAAATAAAGACCAAAAAAAACTGTCTTGCTAGTCATATTATACAATTTCCTTCCCATCGTTTTTGTTTTAAAGTTAAGGAGAACACATTTCTAGGCATGAAGCAAAGAGCTATTACTAATGATACAGAACGTAATGAGGTGAAATGGATTGTCAGTTTAAGAGCAGATAGACATCCAGGCTTAAATGCGGTCATTCCGCTACGACCCATTTTAAAGAACAGAAGGCCTACCATTGGACATTGAGAAGGTGTGTTCATTTCCAAATATTCTGATTGGCTGATAACTGATAGGACACTAAAAAGGCACTGGCCTGGAAGTAACTTTATGATTGGATAAAGCAATTTTTACCATTTATTTATCATCATTGGACATTGAGTTGATGTGCCCATTTCTAAGCATCTTGATTGGCTGATAACTGATAGGACACAAAAAAGGCGTTGGCCTTTAAGTGATTTTATGATTGGATGGAAGTATTTTTTTAACTAAATTTTTCCCGTTCCGCTATACTATCTGATGAAGGATAACGCCAAAAGCGCTTATCGTACTAAACTGAAGGGATTTTATCTAATTTTATTTGTTTTGTGTCTCATGAAAAGATTAATCGTCCGTGGTGGTGTTTTTTGGCTTTTTTTTTTTGTGGGAGGTGGACAGTACTGGAGAAAGAAAATAGATATTAAGGAAAGTACTTGCTAGTAATGATGTCAAATATTCTAAGAATGGCCAACCACTGTTGATTTTTTGCCACTCAGCAGATCATCATATCACATTAAACTAAATCCAGCATAAAAGACAAATGTATTTTCCATGGTATTTGGACCTCTTGCATCCCAAGGTGTGGAGTCTTTGCCCTTACACTATCATATCTATATATACTGCCTCCAAGGTTACACCAACTCAAAAAAGGGATAAATGCATTTCCCTTACTTCCAAATTGCATTATTACAGAGAGTATATGTAAAGCTGTACGGTATATGGTCTCAGGATTAAAGGTAACCATTCCCCTGTAAAAGACACTTTGACATATAATTTTTATACTAATAAATAACTTAGACATGATAGAGGTGACAAGACATTGGGTCATGTCTTTTGCATACTGTTAAGTTTGTTGTCAGTAGCACCAAGCACACACATCTCAAAAAGCAAAAAGTATTATGACATCCCAATGTGATACTGCAGTACTCAAAAATGCTGGAAGACTTGAAGCAGAGGATTTGGCAATGAAATCAAGGAAAATGGACAGCAGGGTGGCAAAGGAAATGTTAAAGAGAAGGGGTAAGTATACTGAAGGAGAGCCAAGGGAACAAAGAAGAGATACATTGTTAAAATGGGTTCAAGGCAGCAGTCCATGGATGGCTAATGCTGTAAGAAGAGAAATTCAGAATGATGGTAAGGGAAATAAAAGCCCTGGATGAGAAAGTCAGAGAAGATTAAGAACATGTTGAGGAGGAGACATGAATGGATAAGAACAGGAAAAAACAGTTATAATCTTTTGATCCAGGAAATTGCCAGCAATGGGAGAGCACTTCTAAAAATAAAGTATTTTTCTGGAGGTAGGCAATAAATCAGGAAGGTATTTATCATGGTGAGTGAAGAAAATGGAGATGACCAGAGGAAAATAACCTTAGAAGGAAAACAAGAACAATTAGATGAGAGGTCAAAGATGATTGGGGGAATAGATGAGAACAAATAAATCACATGATTAAGAAAACTCATATGCCACATGTACGGGTGACAGGATATTACAGAAAGGATGCTGGTGTTGTGAACAGCTAAGAAAGATCACAGAGACTAATACTAGTAAACTAAATGTGGACGTCACAATGGAGAAGATGTTGAAGGACATTCAGAAAATGAAGGGGGAAGTAGTTAGATGGGCTGGTACCCAGTAGATTTCTAACAAGTAATGGGTGAAGTAATGAGGGGGAAAATAGACTTTTCAAAATGAGCTAGGAATTAAGAGCTCAAATTAGATCATTTAGGGAGGCAAAAATCATCTTATTGCCCAATCCTGTGGCCATCAGGCCAGTTCTTCTTTTAAATGCACATTCAAAGAGGCCAGGCAGGATTGGCTCAGGATTGTTCATAAGTGGATAACTGGTGGATGCTACTGACATTAATGGAAAAGATGGAAAAAAGGAATAAGAAAGCAAGACTGGTATTTTTTGACAAAGAATGCCTTCAGTTTGTAGGAGCTGGGTGTTACAGTAAAGGTTATAAGGAATAGAAAGTAAGTGACAAGTTTAAAAGATGGGTGAGAGCTATGTACCAGGTCTGGATCTCAAAGACCTTAGTTAATGGAAGGATGTAAAGGGAGTTTCAGATTCAGAGGGGCACTAGACAGTGATGCTTAGATAACCCAGCTTGATTATAACATAATAGATGTCTTGGAAAGAGCTACAAGTGAGGAACTAGAATGCAAAAGGAAGGAGGATGCTCAGCATGCTTCTGCATGTTTATAGATCACAGCATCTTACTAATAGGAATACATGGTAGACTCAAAAGTAGGGCACTGTAAATTTTTCAAAAATATTGCCCAATAGTTCACTTACCAACACTCACTTGGCTTAATTGTTCCTCCAGGGGTGACAGCCAGGCTCTCCAGACAAGGCAGGAAACTTTGATCCATTTGTTCCTATACTAGTGAGACTAAACAGCTCACTCATTTCCGTTGTTAGTGAGAGGTCTGGTCTGTATACCCTGTGGAATTTCCTCACACTCTTCCTGGTTGCAAATATGCCAACCCTTTTCCTGAGGAACATATCACTAGCGTAGCAGGGAATCGCTAGGCCTGGTGCTGCAAGCAATACCACAGTAGAGCAAGCCCTTCTGCCCACAAAATGGCCCTCATAGGCTCACATTTTCTACAAATAATAAAGTCATAAGGCTGCCACACACTTTCAAGTATTTGGCTAAAAGTAATTTTAGCATCAAAATGTTCACTAAGTTCTTTCTTTTAGTAATTACCTTTCTCTAAGTCTAATACCTTAGCCCATGATCTGTCTTCCTCTAGTTATTGGAACACATATCCACAGACCTTTGCTAAATTTAAGTGTTGCACATATGCACTCTTCTGGTTTCTATTCTGTCCCCAAGCCATTCTTGTAGAATATATGCATTTTGTCAAGTAAAAAGGGGGGATTTTAGATATAATTAGAGTGAAATTCATTGCATTTTGTTATTTATAAACTTTTTATATAACAGAATAATTTTCTGTTCCCTCCAAGTTCAAATCCAGAAAATTAATTTTGATGCAAATAGAAATAGGTTATATATGAAGATGAATAGCAAATTTTAGTATTTCCAGTGAAACCTAGCTTAGCATGTCGATGTCTCACCCATGCATTCACTCTGATCTGAGCTAATTTGAAGGAAATTGTTGCATTCAGAAATATGAATTAAGTTGTCAGAAAACTTCATCTGTCATATTTCTATCATACTCCTCTGGGATGTCCTGAAATAATTTTTGTTTTCTTGCACTTTGTTGTTCAGACGTCAGAATGCATGATACCAAATGATTATATTCTTTATAAAGGCAAAGTACAACTCAGGAAAGAACACTTCTGTTACCTTGGAAGACCTTTTTTTTTATATGAAAAAGTATTTGCAGCCCTTTGGATTTGAATCAAATATAAATATTATAAAAGGCAGTCAAACTTTTCATAGTCAAAGAAAGTTTGTTAAAATGGAAACATCTGTAAATATAGGTTGCAAGCCTTTGTTGTTCTTCACTAATAAAAATAATATTGTAGGTGATGTGCTTAAAATTCCTCTTAGTGAACTGATAGCAGGAACTGCAAGATGTATAGATAACTTCATAGGTTCATAGGTTCATAGGTTGTTACTAGGCTATCAGCCCTAGGGCCTACACAAACCTAGCCATAACAATTCCCTGGCTATTTCTTCCCACATTATTTACTTCCCTGGTCCCCTGTCTAGCAGGGCAACTGACATGATCCCCGGGGTGAATTTCCTATCTCCCATCCAATCATCAAGGTTCCTTTTGAAGAAGGCCAAAGAGGTGCTCAGCTTGACATGTATGGTCTATTCCAGAGTATGGGGAGTCTCTGGGTCAGGAATCTATCCCTCCAGCATGTTTTGTTCATTGTGATGACCAGGTTTAGAGCCCTGGAGTGTGTGGCTCTGAGGGATTGGGATTTCTTTAAGTGTCGCATGTCCAACAGCACTGGGTTTGACATGGCCTTGTATGTTAAGCAAAGATCGCCTCTGAGTAGGCGATATGTGTCAGAGTATAGGTGGAATTTTTTTAGACGGTCAGCATAGGGCATTTGCTTTTTGCCTGTAATTCTTTTAGTGAGGTATTTCTGTGGCATTTCCTGTTGTTGCAGATGTCTTGTGAGGTACATACCAAATGGGGTGTTGTACTCTATAATGGGTCTAAAGAGAGATGAGTACAGTGGGACAATGACCTCCTTTTTTCTGGATGAAAAGCCCTTAGTGATGAGATGTGCCACGTAGAAAGATTTCCTGACTGTTGTGGCTATGTGGTTATTGAAGGTGAGACCACTGTCCACCTGTGTCCCTAAGTCCCTTATCACACTTTTGGTGTTTAGTGTACTAACACATATGTGGTACTTCATGGGCACATGTTTTTTCCCAAAGGGAATAACCATACATTTCTTGGCATTGAGCTTGAGCCCATGGCTCTGGTACCAAGCATCTGTTTCTGTAAGGCCCCTTTGTAGAATATCCACATCATTTGGGGATTCAATAATGGCTCCCAGTTTGCAGTCATCTGCAAACTTTGTTAGCCAGAGTCCCTTAATGCTGGCCTGTACTTCAGAGAAATAGATGCCAAACAAGAGTGGTCCCAGGACTGAACCCTGAGGTACTCTGCTTGTCACTTGTCTGGAGCTGGATTTTGAGTCGGCTACTTTTACAGTGTGGGTTCTGTCAGTAAGCCAGTTGGCAACCCCATCGGTAGAGATTAATGCCCAGCTTAGTAAGTTTATCTATAATTCCAGAGTGGGGGATAGTATCAAAGGCATTGGCGAGGTCCAGACAGGCTGTGTGGACTGCCTTACCCTCTTCCACGGCTCTGGAGACTGATTTGCAGAAGTCAATCAGGTTGAAGAGACAAGATTGGCCCTTTACGAAACCAAACTGGGTGGGGTCCAGTGTTTGAAGGTTGGCAATGTCTTTCTTTATAAGTTCCATGATAATGCATTCCATGGCTTTGCAGATCAGGCTCATCAGACTGATGGGACGATATTTCCCAGAATCCAAGGTGGATCCCCCCTTGTGGAGTGGGATAACTGTAGTTGTGCGCCACTCATTGGGCATGAAGCCTGAGGTGAGGCTCTGATTAAACATGATACTTAGGTGAGGTGCCAGTTCATTTTGTAGTTCATGTAGTACACAGCCTGGGATGTTGTCTGGTCCCATGGATGCTGTATTCTTACCTTTGGAGAGTGCATTTTTTACCTGTGTGGCCGTGATTACCAGAATTTGGCAATCTTTTTGTATTGAGATGGGCCCTTTAGGGGATGAGAGTGGGGTGAAGTTGGCACTGAATCGATCTGCCAGGATATTGGCAATATCCTTGGGATCAGTATATTTAATGCCATTCTGTTGTATCTCAGAGCAGATTTGAGCATTGACATTTAGATTCTTGACGTAACTATAGAATGCCTTGTGGTTGTCCTTGGAATTTTTGGCAATTTTATTTTTGTAACTAGCTTTGGAGGATTTTTTGAGGGCTCTCAGCTTCTTACTGAGGCTGGTAAGGGTGTTTTTTGCATCCTGGGATTTTTCTCTTTTCTGCAACAGTTTCTTCCTTCTGTTGTATAGTTTGCTTATGGCAGGGGACCACCAGATTGGGTTCCTTTTTTTGGAGGAGACCATCTTGGTTCTCTTTGGAATGGCATGATTCTTGTACAAGTGGATATGCTTGGACAGTGCCTTAGTGTAGGATTCAGTGGTTGAACTTTCAGTTCCTGTCTGCATGGATGTCATGACGTTTGTCACTTCTGACTTGAGTAGCATGAAGTTGGCTTTTGAGAAGTTTTTTATGGAGGATACCCTACTGGGGGGTGGGAGTGGGATGTGAATGTCAAGGGTGATTAGCTTATGGTCAGACCTGACCAACAAGGGTGTGACCACTGGTGTGGAGCATCAGTCTCCCATGTTGGTAATGACCAGGTCTAGGATATTTGAGCCCCTGGTGGGACTATGGATTAGTTCGTCCAGGGCGTTGGAATTTATGAATTCCAAGAACCGTTGGGCAGAGGTGTTGGCACCCGAGTAGTTTTCCCAATTAATGGCAGGGTAGTTGAAATCACCCAGTATTAGCATGTTTGATTGTATCTTAATATTTTCTAGTATGTTTAGAAATGTGTAGTGAGAATCTTGGGGCATGGTGGGGGATCTGTAGCAAGCTACAATTTGGATTGCAGTCTTACCTAGTGTTAGTTGCACCTGTAGAATTTCAAATGCATTGTGTTGGGCAGCTAGCCTGGAGGTGTCAATATACTTGGTGAATATGGACAATCCTCCGCCTTTAGTACTTTGGTCCTGGTTTGGTGGCCGAAAAGTCTGGTAAGAGTTGTAGCCTGGTATTGCAGGGGTGCTCCCTGCAGCCTTGAACCAGGTCTCAGTTACTGCACAGATATCATTGTTCTCCATTGTTAGGAGTGCCTCGAGAGAGTCCATTTTGAGGATTAGACTTCTAGCATTGTGTAGCATTACCGCCAATTTAATCCATTCTTGAGAAAATGTTTATGCAATGAACAGCAACACTGGCTATTCCTTTAGAGAGACTCATTTATATTTTAAAGTACAGCTTTGGGGTGCAAAATTCTTTAGAATGTTAAACTGTGACTGAATATTTTGTATTAAAAAACTGTGACTGAATATTTTGTATTAAAGATTTACTGATACATTTTCCACAGTGATATAAAACCAATTTTCCAGATGTCTCCTTGTACATTTAAACCTGTTTAGTATTTGTGCATAAAGGTGTTATCACAGTGTTTGCATGCAGAACGCAGCCTTTTTGTTGTACACGAACATCTCCTGTTTAGCTGCATTATAAAACTTACAGTTTAATACTTATCTGTTGTTTCAGACAGCTCATGCAAAATTGTTTTCAAACAAATCCATAGTGTCACTGCATCTTGACAAAATATAAATGGTTTCCTGAAGATCTTGTCACTTCTAATTTGCACAGTTATTGAAGCATTCACCTCAGTTAATTAATGGAATAAAGAATCAATGAGTTCATATTATAAGGGGCACAATACCTGCCTTCGGCATGACTGATTCACCAAAATCCAAAATTTCCTAATCTTTGTGATTGCATATCTATGTCTCTGAAGGACTTTTTAAATCAATAAAGACATCACACATTTTATCCGTAGTTGCTGATATGACAGATCCTTCTTTTAAAGAGTTAGACGTGATCCCTATTAAGATATGTCACACAAATCTATAACACAAATGTTCTTATTTTCTTGTAGTAAACTAGCTTCATTTTGTGTTTTCCCCTACCCACATTGCACTATCAAATCCATGAAGTTATGCTGCCCTTCTATTTCCTTATCTTCTTAAATATATTGTTGACTTTATGTAGTTGTGTGAAATGATTCTGTCTTTAACAGGTGTAAACAACCTTTACAATTGTGAACCAGTGAGAAGGCTCACATTTTATAAACTTGCTTCACCATCCTACTGGTCATATTGCTTGCTGAGCAATGTCCTTGCATGTCATATCACTTCTGTTCCACAATCTGTAGGGCTAAAATAAAATGACTAAGTGTGAGCTACTTGCGGTAATGTATACTACAAACACATTACAACAATAACATAATTATAACAATCAAAGACTATACTCAACAGCAGAGCAATGACAGATGGCCTAATGCACAAGCTACTGAAAAAATACCCCTTTTTCAGTTCACGGGTTATATTTCTTGACAGTAGATGCTGTGAAATTTTCTAGGTTATCTACCAAATACTCAAATAATCTGCTTCCAAAATCAGCTATCAGGGTATTAATGGATCTTCTCACCTTGTACTGTCACCACAATGACAATATGTTGCTTGTACCATCTGTCGTTGAATGTAGCCAAGTTTAAGAATGTGTTTCTACAGGAGCTTTAATTGCAATTGTTTCATTACTCGAATATTCAAAAGGCTTTTTGTAGATGACTGCCATGGTAACATTTATTCATTTAGGACATGGACCAGATGTCATGCCATTTCAGAACAGGAGGAGTTCTAGAAGATGTACATATATATATATATATATATATATATATATATATATATATATATTGGTTGTCACAACTGTTAACATAAACTTGTTTTCCAGTAGAAGGCATTCCTTGTGTTTATAGATTTTATAGATCCCAGCTAGAGGGATCCAGTCATCAGTTATATTTACCAAAAATATTATTTTGAAACAGGTTCACCACAGGATATACAACTGTGATGACACTATAAAAGCAATGGCAAAGCTTATCGTAAAACACCGGTTTATTATAACGAACAAAGTGATTGCTTTCACAAATTTACATTTGCTTCATCAGACCATAGTAAAAACCAATCCATCTTACTTTTAAATACTATAACTTTTAAATACTATAACGCCTCCCTTTCAATTTAAAACAACTAGTCAAGGTACTACTATCATTAAGTAAATATGTGACATAATTTAAGGTAAAAAAATCACACAAACTGAAGTTCTCAATAGCAGAATCTAACTCTCAATAGCAGAATCTAACACTACCCAAGCGACGCATAGCTCACAAAACCAGTGTGCCACACAACCTCAGCCCCTAAGGCAAAACAACGTACCCAACACACTAGTCATAGGTGACTCTGTTGTCAGGCACACTGATTTCCCACTCACCAGGCTAAACAAGGAGAAAATTACAGTCAGCTGCCTGTCGGGTGTCAGGATTCGCTACATAATGCATGCACTCAGGTCACTCCACAACAAGTACAAATACGACTCTGTCATTGTCGATGTTGGAGTGAATGACCTGAGACATACCTCCCTGGAATACATGAAATGAGACATGGAGGAGCTCTTGGATCTTATATCCCAGGCAGGTATGACCCTAGCCATGAGTAGCATCCTGCCATCGCCCAGAATGATACCACAGTACAAGGATACAATGATTGACTTCAACAATTGGCTAAGTTTCTGGTGTCATTCTAAGGGGATCCTGTATCTGTCTGCCTGGGATGACATGATTGACAGACCACAATGCTTTGCCAGAGATGGCCTGCACCTGTCGCCCCTGGGTTTCCGGATACTGGCTAAGGCTCTTGACACCCCTATTGTGCCTTTTTTAGGCAGGGTTCAAATGAAAAAATTACCACCGTAACAGGTACAAGCAAGCAAAATCTGAGGGTAATGCTACTCAATGGTAGAAGTCTAAACCTCAAAATGCACTCACTCGAGGTACTCCTCAAAATGGAGAACATCGACATCTGTGCAGTGACAGAGACCTAGATCAAAGCTCCAGAGAGCACCCCTGCAATACCAGGCTACAATTCATACCACACCTTTCGGCCACCTAATCTGGACCAAAACATTAAAAATGGAGGTGTGTCCATATTCAGCAAGGATATCCACACCTCCAGGCTAGTTGCCAACATAATGCAGCCAAGATTTTTCAGGTGCAACTAACACTAGGCAAGACTGCAATCCAAATTGTAGCCTTCTGCAAATTATCCACCATGCCCCATGATTCCCACTCCACTTTTCTTAACATACTGGAAAGTATCAAGGTACAACCAGATACCCTAACACTGGGCGACTTCAACTACCCCGCCATTAACTGGGAAAACTACTCATGTACCAACACATTTGCACAACAATTCTTGGAATTCATAAATTCCAACATCTTGGATCAACTTATCCATACCCCCACCAGGGGCACCAATATGCTAGACCTGGTCATTATCAACATGGGCAACTGATGCTCCACACCATAGGTCAGCTCCTCGGTCAGATCCAACCATAAGCTGATCACCCTAGACATCCACATCCCACCCCCACCCCCACCCCCCATTAAGGTAACCACTGTAAAAAACTTCTCCAAAGCCAACTTCATGCTTCTCAAGACAGAAGAGGCAAACTTCATGACACCCATGGAGACGGAAAGTAGAAGTACGACTGCTGAATCTTACACCAATGCACTGTATGAACACATACACGAGTGCATGGACCGTGCCATCCCAAATAGAACCAAGATGCTCTCCTCCAAAAAAGGAAGCCAATCTGGTGGTCTCCTGCCATAAACAAAGTCTACAACAAAAGGAAGAAACTGTTGCAAAAAAGAGTAAAATCCCAAGATTAGAAAAACTTCCATGTCAGCCTCAGTAAGAAGCTGAGATCCTTCATAATTTCCTCCAAAGCTAGTTACGAAAAAAAATCATCACAGAGTCTAAAGACAAACACAAGACATTCTATAGCTATGTCAAGAATCTCAGTGGCAACACTCAGATCTGCTCTGATTTACAGCACAATGGTACTAAATATACAGAACCAACTGATATCACCAGCATCCTGGCAGATAGGTTCAGTGCTAACTTCAACCCCCTCTCGCACCCTAAAGGGCCCATCTGAATACTGGAAGAATACCAAGTCCCAGTAATCAAAGCTGCACAGGTAAAAATCACACTCTCCAAAGCCAAGAATACAGCATCCATGGGACCAGACAACATCCCGGACTGTGTTCTGCATGAACTACAAAACAAACTGGCACCCCACTTAAGTACTGTGTTCAGTCATAGCCTCACTTCAGGCTTTGTGCCCACTGAATGGTGGACAGCTACGGTTATCCCACTCCACAAGGGGGGATCCACCATGGACCCTGGGAACTACCACCCCATTAGCCTGATGAGCCTGATCTGCAAAGTCATGGAATGTATCATCATGGAACTTATAAACAAAGACATAGGTAAACTTCAAACACTGGACCCCACCGAGTTTGGGTTTGTGAAAGGCAGATCATGTCTCCTAAACTTGACTGACTTCTTTGAAGCAGTCACCAGAGTTGTGGATGAGGGTAAAGTGGTTCACACAGCCTATCTAGACATCTCCAAGGCATTCGCCACCATCCCCCTCTCTGGAATCATAGATAAACTCACTAAACTGGGTATAAATCCCTATGTCACATGATGGGTTGCCAACTGGCTCACTGACAGAACTCACACTGAAAGCAGCCTACTCCAAATTCGACTCCAGACCAGTGACAAGTGGAGTACTACAGGGGTCAGTCCTGGGTCCACTCCTATTTGGCATCTACTTCTATGAAGTTCAGGTGAACACAGAGGGTCTATGGCAAACAAAGTTTGCAGACTACTGCAAACTGGGAGCCATTATTGAATCCCCAAATGATGTGGACATTCTACAAAAGGGCCTCACTGAGACAGATGCCTGGTGTCAAAGCCATGGCCTCAAGCTCAATGCCAAAAAATGCATAGTGTAACCTTTGGAAAAAACCCTGTGCCTATGAACTACAACATAGGCGGTAGTCCACTCAACACTGAAAGTGTGATAAGAGACCTAGGGACACAGGTGGACAGTAGTCTCTCCTTTGATAACCACATCGCCACAGTAGTCAGGAAATCCTTTTACATGGCACACCTCATCACAAAAGGTTTCTAATCCAGAAAAAAGGAGGTCATTGTTCCTCTGTTCTCAGCCCTCATTAGACCTATTATAGAGTACAACGCCCAGTTTGGTATGTACCTCACAAGACATTTACAACAACTGGAAAGGCCATAGAAATACCTCACAAAGAGGATCATCGGCCTCAAACAGATGCCCTATGCAGAGCATCTCAAAAAACTCCAGCTCTACTCCATTGCATATCGCCTACTCAGAGGCGATCTCTGCCTAATATACAAAGCCATGTCAAACCCAGAGCTGTTGGACATGCTACACTTACAGAAATCCCAATCCCTCTGAGACACATGCTCCAGGGACCTAACCTTGTCACCACAATAAACAAAACATGCTGGAGGGATAGGTTCCTGTCCCAGAGACTCCCCATACTTTGGAACAGACTACCTATTCATGTCAAGCAGAGCACCTCATTAGCCTTCTTTAAGAAAACTCTTGACAACTGGATGGGAATTAGGAAATTCACCCCAGGGATCACTTCTGTGGCTCTGCTCGACAGGGGCACAGGAAAATAATTTTTGGGTGGCATAAGCCATGGAATCTTTATCTCTAGGCTTGTACAGGCCCTAGGGCCAATAGCCTAGTACCTACCTGTGAACCTATGAACCTAAATCATGACACTTTATGACATCTATAATTATGTACTAAATATATAAAATATATACATGAGGACATACTAAAACCCGCTTTGCTATACACATTAACCTTTTTCTTTGCTTTCTGTTTTTCAAAATTGGTCCAATGGAGATGTGTTCATTGAGCCCCCTTCCCAAATGGACTCTCAATTAGTAATCCATTGGAATTCTGATTCTTCTGTTTTATTATGTTTCCCATCCTTATCCCTTCATATAAAACCTCTAATACTCTAAATCTAAACTCATGTTGTGTACCCTGTTCTATAGTGTGTTTAGCCAATGCACTATACTTATGCTCTTTTCGGGTACAATAAAGATGATCCTAATGCACTCTCGCAGATGCCTGTTGGTTTTACCTACATAAAATGACCCACATATTATACAGTGGGCTAGATACATCAAAATATTGTGTCGCAGTCTGCTAATGTCTTCATCTTATATTCATTACCTGTGTCAGGATGCATAAAAACATTAGTTGAATCTATAAATTCACAAAATGTACAATTGTTGAATTTTTTAGTCCCTACATCTTGTTTTTTATGGCTCAGACAATTTTTCCCTTTTGGGTAGCATATCCTCTGTTTCAGTGACCTGGTATTCCTATAACAAACATGCAATTTCATCCCTACTATTTCATCTATGTCTTTATCTACCTGTAACACATGCCAGTTTCTCTCAATAATTCCTTTCATTTCCCTATTATCACTTGAGTAGGTAAGGGCAAGAGCAGTGTGCTATAACTTTCTCTTCTATATTGCATCTTCAAGCATATGTTCTAAAAAATATGGCCTAGCCTTTGTATATCTCAGTTCTCTAGCCTGATTACAGGCTGACCTTATGTCACATTGTTTATAACCTCTTCCTTCAAAATCAATAGTTAATTGTTTCAAATCATTCTCAAAATCTTCCTCCCTATCAGCTACCCTAGAACACCTCATTGTTTGACTCTTCAGCACATTATTCAAAGCATGTTGGGGATGCATGCTAGTTCTATGAATATATGCGGGGCGATAACATTCCTTTCTGTACCTACTAGTATGAAATATATCCCCTCATCTCTGGTTATTCTAATGTCCAAATAATCAGTTTGGTGATATGAATGTGTTTCTGTAAATCTGAGGAATGTACTACTGTTATTTAAATACCTCACATAGTCAAACAGTTGTGTTTCATCACCATTCCATAAGAAAAAGAGGTCATTGACAAATCAACGATAAAAATCTAAGTGTTGTTTATGCAATTCATGACTAGCACCTCATTTTCCCATACTGCCATAAACACAGCTATATTTATCAAGCAGAATCTAAGAAAGGTATCACAGCAGCTAATATGCCTAAGGTATTCGTTTTGGTCAGTGTAATCTGAAGCAGTTGTTATCTATGTATTTCAACATTTAATTTAAGTAGAACTTTATCTGTCAGTATTTTTGTCTTTCATTAATAAGATGCAGTCAAATTACTCTATAGTGTTTACAAACAATTGTTGTTAGTGTAATCAGATGAGACAAGCAGAAAATCCAAAATTATGTGAAATGCCTGCCCTACTTTGGGAATGAAATATTAAAATGTGGTAAGAAGAGCGTGCAATGCATCAGAATGCAGAGGCAATGATAGCAATGGCAAAAGCCAAAGAAAATATACAACTTTGTACTCTAACAAATACCAAAAGAGCAGCATTAGTGTTGCACTAAAGTATTTTGTAAAAGGAAATAATGCACAGTTGTTTGGTAGACAGCTGCAGCCATAGCAGTAGTGGTCAGTTTACATATTGGGAATGGGGGAATTTTAAAATTATCAGACAGGAAATAGAGGATGGTAGCTCTGACTGTCAGTTAGACGACAGTGACTGATACACATGTAATTGCAGTCTGTGAGTTAGGCAGGTGAAAACATCTGCAAAGTAATATGTTTAATGCAGTGACTGACATCTAATAACTGGTAAGGTTTAAAAATGAGGCAGTGGAGTGAAAGAAGCTGAATGGTCTTCTTTGAATGACAGATTATTTAACAAATAAAGAGTGTTTCCTGAAAACTTGCATTCATCTGACATTTGCACAGTAATGAATTCCAGATATTGTCATGACAGGTATTTTAACTGATCAAAGGTAAGTTCATCCCCAGAATGCAGGAATTTTAGATTTATAAAAATAAGTCACAAGGATATTTTTTCACTATCATATACTAGGATTTCCCCAATATATCTGAAATGCACAGACACTCACAAATATGTTGTAAAGGGAGATGAATAAACAGAATAAAACATGTTTAAGTCATAGGCAATAAAATGCTAGTGTATATGAACCAAATGAAATCTACAAGGTATGTTGATAAACATTAAATGCAGGCATATATCAAAACCTATACATTTTTTCTAACTAGCCATCTCTCTTTCAATATATATCTCTCAATCTTTTCCTGTCTCACTCTCTCTCTCTCTCTGTCTTTTTTTATGTGACTCATATGGTATCATAGGAAACACAAGGTTATTTGACCAACAATCATATGTGTCATGCCCACAATCACCTCATGCTCTATCACCCTATTCAAGGAGGACAAGACCTTTAAATTTTGGAGTGAACTTCAGGATACCCATCCAATTGTCTAAGGTGTGTCTGAAGGTCCAAAGGCAATCACACTGCTTGTTATGCAAGGAGAACCTATTCGAGAGAAGGGGAGGTGTGTGGTGATGAACCTATTCTCCCATTTAGTTTTATTTATTTCCTGAGGTAGAGTGAGATCTCATGTGCTAGTATTGGCTATATTATTAGACTTATGAAGAAAAAGGAGGTCACATACAGTAGGATCCCTGAGGATACAATATGTTAGGCACAGGTCTCCTCTCATGATGCTACATGACATGGAGTACAGGAACATGGATTACAGCCTCTCGTGATGCATCTAGTTAGCCCCCCCATTCACCTTAGTAATGTATGTTAACCCTAACCCTAACTCTGCCCCTGCCCTAACCCTAATTGTGAATCTTATTTTAAAAAATACTTTCCATAAGACTACTATTATAAAAAAAATCTTACACACCACACTCAAACACACACACTCAAACACACACACGCACACACACACACACACACACACACACACACACACACACACACACACACACACACACACACACACACACACACACACACACACACACACATACACACACACACACAAAGCACACACACACAGTCACACACACACACACACACACACACACACACACACACACACACACACACACACACAGTCACACACACATACACACACACACACACACACACACACACACACACACACACACACACACACGCACACACACTAACTAACCCTTACCCTAATCCTAAAACACACACTCACACATACAATATACCTATTCCCTTACCTAACTCCCTACTCTAACTCTAACACACATACTTGCACAAAAGCTCCTAGCCTTACAAAGAACCTACTTATCTTAGATGACCATATGACAATCACTCAAATACATGTTTGCACAAACTGATGACCAGACAAAATGCATACAGTTCACTCTGTCACGTTGCCAAACAAATAAGCATTTGACCGATTGAACTGTAAATCAATCTATCTATCTATCTATCTATCTATCTATCTATCTATCTATCTATCTATCTATCTATCTATCATCTATCTATCTATCTATCTATCTATCTATCTGTCTGTCTGTCTGTGTGTGTGTGTGTGTGTGTGTATGTGTGTAGAATAAATATTCAAACAGCATCTCCAACATTCAACAGCTGAAAAGATAGGCAAATCCCATTCACTGTTCCACCAACCTCAGGTCATGGTGTTGCAAACAGATCACCTTGTCAGTGAAAATCTAGCACACAATGCAGTGGCAGAGTCTTAAATAGTAATTAATGATATGATCATAAATAATTAAGTAACAATGCAAACATGATTCACAAGCAAAGACAGAAAAGAAACTTGGCTGTGAATAAGATTGAAAAAATATTAGCATCTCATTTAATGACAGTTTCAAAATATTAAAAACTGAATTTACACCCTAAAGAATCAACATTTAATAAGTATAAACTAAATCAATATTGTCATCATCTATCACCACATTAAAGAAAAAGTTTTCTATAAACAATTAACAAATATATTATGTATATGCATATTGAAATTAACTATAGTAGACTCCCTTTTATCTGGTCTCGCTGGAACCGGACCTTAGGCTGGATAAACGAATGGCTGGTTGATCAGAAAAAGCATACAGAATCATATTTATAGGTTATAAATCAGCTAGAATAACAGGATTTGTGTTAGTATACATTTTTCTAATGGATATGAAATCTAAGACTCAAATGTCTGTCATTATTTAGCTGAGAGGAGGCAGAAGTGTTGTTCTTCTCTGTTGTCTTTTGCTAGGGCTACAACAGAAATTTTATGGCTGGTTAAAGAGGAGGCCAGTTAAAGAGAGGCCAGATAAGTGAGAGTCTGCTGTATATAGTCATAGAATTCACATTACTAAATATCAAAGATGCAGAAAATATATAGTGAGATCAAATTATCAGACTTTAGGTGGCTATACTAAATATTCATTTCTGAGGGAAACACCATAACCATTATGCCAACCTCCACCCCTATAGGTTAGTACTAGACTAGTTGCCCTTGTGGGCCATTTTTCAGCCTAGCCAATTTTTCTCAAAGGTGAGAATCAAACTCTGTACCTTGTGTCTGTGAGATACATCTTAACCTTACTTCATTTAAGCCTGTACTTTGAAGGGTACCCACATTAATAATCCATGTTGTTAATAATGCTGTTCTCAAAATGTTTTGCTATTTAGAAAGGTGGAATTTACAAGTTTCTTCTTTATCAGTCTTCAAGAACTGATACTTAGCGTTGGCATTTGTAGAGTATTTGTAAAGTGACTGTATTCATAATGTCAGTGAATATCTTTAAGATGTAGAGATATCTGTTGTTTTCACTGACACTTAGTTTACTCAGCATAGAAGGTGGTACAGGAGCAAACTACAAAGTAAACAACCCACTAGGTGGAGCATGTAATGAGATTCTTAATTTCAGTTTATTTAACAATAACAGTAGTAAAATGTTTAGTTCAACAAATTTGGCCACATGGACTACATCCCCACTGTTTTTCCCAAGATGGACTTTATTTAGTATAAGTTTGATTTTTAAAAGCAGAACATTTTTGGCCAAGATATCTGTCTTTTTTTATAAGAGAAATTACACTGGTCTGTTAGGACTGAATTAAAACATCTGTGCTGTATAAGTACTGACCAGTGTTTTTCAATGACATATTTAATTCTAAAAGTATTAGATGAATGTGTTATACTAGGTCTAATATTATCACTGGCCCTAGTATTCGTAACTTAGTATTCCCATAATTCTTGATCAAGTTTACTTTTCAACAATTGAGAATTATAACCTTTGTTGTGAAGCTACATACTCAAAAGTATTCGCCTCATTTTCAAATTGTACGGGCTCACTACAGATATGTTTGGTCCTAATAAATCTTTATTTATTTATTTATTTTATTTTACATTTGTTAACCGGGGGTGTCTGACTGAGCTGAAAAGGCCCTTTTTCAGCAGAGGCCCGGGGAGAAAAGCTCCACAAAGAAAAATTACAGACACATTTAGTTATTTAGACAATAGTGTTTTTCTACTGATGAGTGTGTGTGACAACTAGAGGCAGACAATAAAGATTTTTATTTTTGTAAATGGCTTATGATATACTTGAGTAGTAAAAGATCCATCAATTTATTATTTTATTTTATTTTCCATTTGTTAACTGAGAAAGTCCAACTGGGTCAGTGCAGATACAGCGGAGGGCCTGGGAGAAAAGCTCCACAGATACAATATTAGCATAGTACAAAAGTTGCTAAGTGTTGGTTACAGAAATTTATCAGCTTTCAGATTGCAGTCATAACAGAGCTAGACTTGCACACAGTAGTATAGATACAAAAGAAAGTATGTTGGAACCTGTACATATAATAAAATCTGAGTGAATAAACTATAAGAAATGGTAAAGTAAATACCATATCTATTGGGCTGTAAGCGCTTCACAAAATCTTTGAGCTGTGTTTCTTTTCATTACCATACCAGATGAGTTAATACTTGTCATGTTACTGTCTCTGTATCTCTATGTATTAGAAAAAAGATATTGGCATTTTTAAAAAACAACCCATAAAAAGGTCTTAAAATCTATGAACTACAACCCTACCACTAATTGCAGTCACACTTTGTGTGAAAAGTAGTAGTTTTACTGAAAGTTTTTTTTCCTAAGGTAAGGTATATGATCGGAGTTAGGGACATTGGAAGGGTTAGGGTTAGCATGCATTAGTAGGGTGTCACAGAGGGCCTGCTCATCCTTTCTAATGCATGCTAACTGTAACCACACCCTAAACCCAACCCTACACCTCACATTACAAATACCCTTTCCTTAGCACTGTCACTAGACAAGACACTCGGATACATACCAGTTAAAGCAGCAGACATGCACAGTACTAAACCTATCCCTTATCTTGCTCTTACTCTAACTGTAGCCAGCAAACACTTGCACTCCCACTCCTACCCCATAATGCCACATTTTTGGTATAGCCAAGGCTTTTGTTATCAAAATCCCAAGTCTACTCTTATTTTACCCACCTGCACTCAATCTTCCTTCTTTTGACACATACAACACAAAATAAGAACTCTTGAAGAATTTCCCATGTGGTCCAATTTGACAATCAACTGACAATTCAGCAGGATGAATGACACCCCCAACAAAACAAAAAGAAAAAAAAACCAATATATCTATCTAAAAAAAAATATATATATATATATATATATATATATATATATATATTCTATACATTTTATTGAATGCGCATTTGTTTGCAAAGTATAATGAAGGAGTTTTTTGCTGAATGTTCATTTTATCAAACATCTATATTGCAGAATGCCCATGTTGCTGATACAGGTAAATGGGTTTGAACTAGGGCTAGGAATGGTTGTGAATGTGTTTGCTTTTTACAGTTAGAGTTAGAGTTTGGAAATGGGACTAATTTTGTGCATGTGCATGTGTGAGTGTTTGCAGGTTAGGGTTAGGGTCATGCATAGATAAGGGGATACATTTAGTGTGTGTGTGTGTGTGTGTGTGTGTGTGTGTGTGTGTGTGTGTGTGTGTGTTTATGAGCTTGTGTATGTGTTTGCACATAGTATGTGTGTGGCCACGCTGGCTTGTGTAGTGGTTGTGTCATGGGAAGAGTTTTTGTAAGGTAAGGTCTAGGGTTAGGGACATGGGGATGGGCAGGGTTGCATTAGAGGTAGGGTGAACACATATCACTGAAGTGGAAATGGGGTGTATGCTAACCCTAACACTAACCCTGTCCATAACCCTAACTCTGCACCTTACCTTAAAAATCCCTTTCCTTACCTCTACCACTATTCAGACAAATTAAGTTTTAGTGCTACAGAAAGGTTTTGTTTTAATGATTGCAAAAGGAAATTGCTTTCTTTTTTAAATCTTTTTCAGACAACTAATGGACAGGACAAAATACCAAACAAAATATGACAAGCAATCCTGTTATAACATCCTCCAAAGTAAACATCAGAACAACTTAAAGCTCTTCTGGACATCCATAAACAAACTTTTAATTACCCCCCTCCTTACATCCAAAAGTACTGCAGATTCAATTCCCACACAGTTTAATGTGCATTTTATACTGACTGTATTGTCCTTCCAAGAATGAATACGTCTACTACCTTTTTATTACCTGCAGCTTCTGCTAAATATCCTCAGCTATTTGATTTCAGCCCAGTATCTACCTCCATCATTAAAAAACTCCTACATAAGTCAAAACCACCGTAACTGCTGACCAACTCCCCTTGGACTACTTAAAAATGGCTGCAGATGCAATTGCTTTTCTGGTCTCCGTAATGATAAAAAGATCTATATCTGAAAAATATGATCCTTCCATCTGGAAAACATCCTTTATTATACATTTACACAAAGGTAGCACATCTACAAAGTTTAATAACTACACATCCATTGCAATCACTCCCCCATCAAAAATACTTGAAAAATGTGTTCATGTTCAGCGTGTACATCATCTTAATTCAAGCAATTTGCTCTCTGAAACACAGCATGGTTTCAGACCCCACCAGAGTACAACCACCACCCTCCTTCACTTTACCAACACTATAAACCAGAACAGGAACAATGGTAACCCAGTATCAACTGTGTTTCTAGACGTATCCAAAGCTTTTAACACTGTATCACACCAACATTTACTTACTGAACTCTCTTGTATCAGTTTATTTTAATCTTCACTTAAATGACTCCTTAGTTATCTATTTAAAAGTTAAGAAGCAGTCAAATGGCAAGAGGACCTCTCTTTTCTCTCTCCCAGTTACCACAGGGCTCTATACTAGGACCTCTTTCTATAAACAAGCTTCACATTCCCATAGACTAAGCAAATGTAGTACAAGACACAGATGATTTGACTTCAATATGTACAGCTCTCCACAATAACCAGACCAGAAGAAATCACTCGGATTTTATTTCTCAAATTGAAACCTGGCTGAAAAATTTACACCTACTCCTTAATCCAAATATAACAACACAGATGATCTTTAACACAAAACATTATATCAATAAAAAACAATATTTTTTGTTTACATCTGTAAATAATACTAAAATTGAGCTAGTACCACATACCAAATTACTGGGTATTGTAATAGATGACAGTCTTACATTTTATCAACATATTCTTCAAACAGTTAAAAAGACCCACCAAAAACTTATCTCTCTTTACAGGGTAGAGAGTACCTTACAGACCCAGCAAGAAAAACCTTAACATCATCCTATTTGCTTCTAACCCTCTTATATGCCATACCTATTTTTACAAACCTCTGCTTTACACTAAAATCCAAACTAGCCTCCTGTTACAACAAAGTAGCTAAATTTGCTACCAAAACTGTACACCAAACTCATCACTGCCAACCCTTAAAGCAGCTAAGATGTCCAGAGCTTAATAACTACATAACATGCTGTCGGCTAGTTATGACATACAAACTGATATGTTATCATGAAAAATGCTCTGCTTTAAAACATATTATTGTCCTACACCCCCACAAGGGATCTCCATTCTAGTGATACATTTCTACTAAGCACTATTAAAGCAAATAATTAATTGTGGGACTTATATACTCCTGTTACATCTCCAAACTATGGAACACCATCCCTATACAAGTAAAATTTGCTAACAAACTCACAAGCTATACAATCCACCTTAAACAATAACTTACCCAGTCTTGATCACACCAATTTTCTTCACCAGGTCGAGACCTCTAGTGATAGCATAGACTGTTAGGGGTGTAGTGATTCAAGCAGAGATCAAAAGGTTAGTGATAAGCAATATGAAACTTTCCCTCCTGTACTTGAATCAATAAATTCCTTTTAACTCTCCTTTTAAACAACTCTTCTCATCTTTCTCTTTTTCTAACTGCCCCCATCTGCTGCTCTACCCCTCTCATACATACCCTGTATACCTAAGTTATAAACCTTCTAGATACACCAATTTGAAACAGGCAGCCTAAATAGAAATAATCCTATGCCATGTTCTCAGTCACATGCTATTACCACTGTCCTCCTATACTGTACTAATAACTCCCATCCCCACCTGCATAATTTTATAACTTACTTCATTATATCTCTTGAATCTTTACAAACTTATGCAATACTAAAATCTCCCTTCCAACATAATTTTATAACTTATTTCATTACCCGTCTTGAACTTCCTTGCGACCCTTTATTTACTGAACTTCTTTACAAAAATGTTTTTCCTTCTACAATAACAATCCATTTACATCCTGCAAGATTTTAGAGCTACAAGAACTGTATAGACTTGTAATTATTGATGTCAATATGTTGTTTTTCTGAGAACTGTCTGAAATTCACTTGTTAATATCACTATAGTGTGATGAAACTTTTCTCCACTGACCTCTGCTGAAAATAGGCTCTGCACAGTCAGACTTTTCCAGTCAATAAAGACTAATAAATAAATAAATAAATAAATAAATAAATAAATAAGTTCAGTGTTTAGGATGTTTGGTAATGTGAATGTTTGAAAGATGTTTGTTGGAATTTGGTATTTAGCATATCTACCTTTAGAACATTCCTGTATGTGTGTATGTGTGGATAAATGGATGGAGATAGATAGACAGATAGATAGATAGATAGATAGATAGATAGATAGATAGATAGATAGATAGATAGATAGAATGATTAGTTAGACAGATGGGTATAGAAATGTATAGAGTCTTTCTAGGAGGGTCCAGTGTATGTCTGCATGGGATGAAATGGACAACAGACACAACTGATTTGCTAGCGATGGCCTACATCTTTCACTCCTTGGTTTTCTCATACTAACTAAAACTTTTGCTACCCCCATAGTGCTTTTTTAAGAAAGGTTTATCTGATGGACATTCCTACAGATCAAACTCCCATTTGGATAATACCAATGTAGCACTGCTGGATGCTAGAAATCTACATAACAAAATCTCTGTCTTAAGACCTACCTTAACCATGAAGACATAAGCATTTCTGTACTTACAGAAACCTGTACCCATTGTAGTGATAGAACTTCCTGCTTTCCAAAGTATATTGCCTACCATCATTTAAATCTACCAATCAGCTGTGAAGTATCTGTATTTATTCATAACCACATTGTTTGTAATCAGATTTCTTATGATACAAATTTGGAATTAGTCAAAGTTCTATTTAAACAAAATAATATTAATTATTACATTGTTTCCAATTATAGTTTTCCATCTATGACCTTTGGAATATTAATTATAAGCATCATTAACACATTAACTGGTTGGAAAAGTCAACAATGAATGCAAATGCCTTCCTTTTGTGCGACTTCAACTATCCCCACAGGAAAAGATATATTAGCAACAGTAAATCTATCCAGAAATTTCTGGACTTTGAAAATGCAAACACACTTGACCAAATTATCCCATGCCCACCAGAGGTATTAATCTTCTTGAACATGTGTTCACAAACATCCATCCCAATTTTGCGATTATAGTTGTCACCCCCCAGTCAAATCTGTCCATCTCACTATGATCTTCTATATGGAAACTTGCTTTGTGGCCATAAATAATTCTGTTACATTCATGTGTGACTCCTAAATCAATAATTTACTATTTTTTGATCTTATTGGTAATCACAAAAGGTATAGCTCATCAATAATTCTTCAAACAGAGCTCCTCCTGGATGGACTTCTTCAAACTTTGGTTGCTGAGTGGGGGACTCAAGTATATGCCCTACGTCATTATATGTCATTAATGTTCAGAAAAATGCTTTTGGGAGGGGAAGAGCGGGGAGAATGCTAACTGTAAGTAAAGAGAAATGTTCTTTTCTTAATAGTATTGTATCTGTGTTGCATGGTTTTCTTTGCATGCTATTTTGGGGTGTAATGGGGATTGTAAACAGGTGTTATTTTTGTTTTTATCCCCTCTTCTCTTTTTCTTCTTGTGCAGTTTTGAGAAACATAGGCAGTGTACAAAATAGAAAAAAAAGGAAAAGGGGAGCCTGGTTAAGGGGGCAAGACAGAGTTCAAATTTATGTGTTTTTTTCATTCTTACTTGGGGAAATGACTGATTAAGGACCTTTGTTTTAAAACAGAGAGTAAGTAAATGAAAAAGAATATTGAATATTATAAGTTTTTTCTAGCACTTGCAAATATGTATACTAAGTAGCATTTCTGCAGCTGGTCTTCAGGCCTCCATGGAGACAATCTGATAAAGATAAACTGGAGACAGTCTGGTGGAAGGGGATTGGCTGAAGGAAAGAAGAAAAAAGAACCAAGAAATTGACTAGGACATAATGTTCCCTGAAAACAATTAGGGGTTTTCCCAGGTGTGACAGCTTTAAATATGATACAAATTGAGCTCCTCCTCCTCCTCTGAATTTTACTACCTCTTAGACAGATGATTGAGACACCCATACCAGTTGTGTGTAAGCATAATGTCCATGTGATGGAGCTATAACAGCAATAAACTCTATAATAAACAGCAAAACGTCATGAGCATCATTAAAAGATATCCATTTTATCATTATTGAATTGATTTAAAACTGATAAGTCAGTCTCTCAAGCCTACCATTAGGAAATGTAAGGCCATCTATGAACTTAGGGTTGCAACATACTCAAAAGACAATCATAAGGCCTCCTTCAGCTATATTAGGAGGCACGTGTTTGAACTCCAGAGGTGTGCGATGCTGTGTCCTAGAATGTGGCAACTGAATGACTGAAAATCTCTGGATTTATATATACTAGGTCTGAGATTTTTATTTCTTAGATTATTCTATTTTCTCTGAGTTATGGTGATCTTAGAGTTGGCATATATAAGTATGGAGATGTGGGGGTTTGCCCTACACAAAGATTGCAGGAAATCTTGTCTCCATGCAAAAAAAAAAAAAAGTTTAAAGGAGAAAAACATTGTTCTATGCTGATTGTCTTAGTGTATTTTCAGTATTTTACGGAGGAGGTAATTTAGTTTTTGACTTTGATGTCCTGACATTTCATTAGTAAGTCATGGTAGGAAGCAAAGTAGTAACCAAAAGTTATATAATGAACTTATTACTAATAATATCTCCTTCATTGATCAAGGACATTGCTAATATTCCATCCACAAAACCTTTTTCCAGTTTTGCACATAAGGCCAGGGTGTCACTTCACCAGTGACAATCATCTAAAGCCAGAGTTTACACCACCTGGTAGCTAGTCCTGCATGTGGTAGTTCTTCCACACCACACACACACACATATATATATGGACAATTTAGAGTATCCAATCCACCTACTGCATGTCTTTGGAATGTGAGACGAAACTGGACCACCCAGAGGAAACCCACACAAACACAGGGAGGACATGCAGACTTTGCACAGAAGGTACTCTAGCCAAGAATAGAACCAAGGATCCTCTTGCTGTGAGTCAACAATGCTATCGTCTGTGCACTGTGCCAGTAGTATTCTCCTAGACAAATTCTTTTCAATCTTCAATCCATCCATCCTACTCTCTGTCCCCTCAATTTCCCCTCATCACCTTCCCGCAACCAAGTCTCTTTGTCACATTTCAAAATTAAAACTACAACTTCCTTGAGCCCTGGCAATACCACTGAATACCAGTTGAGAAGTGCAAAGTTCTACCTAGCAAACTCATCTGTTAACTCCATTAATTCCTCAAACAGAGTATCTCCACTGGTTGTATCCCCAAGTTGTGGAGAATGGCGGTTATGGTGCCCTTTCAGAAAGGTTGTCCCTTTACTAACTAGGAAAGTTAAAGGCCTATTTATCTAATATGTACTATTTGCAAGGTTATGTAGAACATATTATAGCTGAACTATAAAGCAACAATGTAGGTGATCATAAAAAACGACAGTAGGATTCAGTTCCACAGTAGAATTTATTACACTGACTTAGCACCTCGGCCATAACAGCCTTCAAAGAGTACAAAATTACAAAAAACACATTCCCCTATTTATACATCATAAACAGTCATTTAATAAATTAATCAATCAATTAAACAGATACTTTAAAATTTAAAGCAAACTTCTCCAATTTACTTCTCTATTCAGACCTCTTGGTGTTAATGTGTCAAACGTCAATATAAAGACAGTTTCTTTGTATAATAAAACATTTTTAATTCATTTTTCATCCCCCTTCCTGATAAACGCTTCTTCCAAAATTGTAGCTTGTAATAAATTAGCATCATTATGACGTTTTTCCAAAAAATTAGATGCTACAGGACTTTCCAGTCTCCGTTTCCTGATGTCTCTGATGTGTTCCTGCAACCTGATTATAAATTTCCTCTTAGTTTCCACAATATAGAAGAGATTGCAGGGACACCTCAAACAATATATTACACCTGCTGTATCACATGAAAAATGATTATGTGGTCTAAATTTTTCCTATTAATCCTAGGAAAACTCAATATTATATGAAAACAAAAGTGCAAGACAACATTGACAGTTTTGAAAAACTGATTTTCCGTGAAACACATTGTCATTTTAATTTGTTGGGCTTAGTCAGATATACTGAACTGAATATCGACCCCCCCCCCCAGCTACTCCATTTGATTCATCGCACACTACAGATGCAGCTTTTAAGGAACGCTGGTTAGCTGCAGCATATACATGTGCTATGGAGTGGGTAAGCATTTTGGTAGAAAGGGAGCAATTGTTACATTCCAAACTTAAAAATTACTTAAATGCTATGCATACATAACTTTTGAACCAAGTGGGTAATTTAAAAGTTAATGACGTCTTTAAAAATTTAAAAGAGAAATTAAATAAGTTTGAAAATGAGCAGGTCCACCTTAAATTACATAAAATCAAACGTGATCTACATGATTACAGTAACGATGTGCTTTCTTATGGAGAAATAAACAAAATGTTAGTTTTGGACATAATGTTAAAACTGCAGGTAATAAAAAACAGTTGTCTGTATCCTTTGCCTCCTCAGATGGGGTAAGTTATACTACAGACTCTGAAAATGATGTCCGTGATTTTCCCCCGTTGCCTGTAGCACAAGAACATGAATCTTATCAGCAGCGTTTTTGCCATAATGGAGAAGGCACCGAAAGGGCAAACAAGAAGAAAGGAACTGGTTTCAATCCTGCAGCAAGTGAAGGACAATTTAAACAGCCTTACAAACGAGGTAGATGGAACTGATTTTTCTCTTTTAGGTTGTACTTTTTCAAGTACTGTCTCAAATGTTTCAAATGTTGTAAATTTATCTGGATGTGCATTAACTGATGAACAGTTTGTCTTTGGGTACTATACCCTGTAATAATTGTAACATATTTTTTCATATAATATTGAGTTTTCCTAGGATTAATGGGAAAATATTTAGACCATATAATCATTTTTCATGTGATACAGCAGGTGTAATATATTGTTTGAGGTGTCACTGCAATCTCTTCTATATTGGGGAAACTAAGAGGAAATTTAGAATCAGATTGCAGGAACACATCAGAGACATCAGAAAATGGAGACTGGAAAATCCTATAGCATCTCATTTTTTGGAAAAACATCATAATACCAAACAATGATGTGTTCTGTATGGGAGATTGTTGGCAAACCTGGCTATTTTGTTGTAGCAGGCTTCCAGTTTATTTTGATTTGTTTTCTTTAAATTTGAGAAAATTGGGGAGGCATATAACAGATTGGATAGTAGATGGCTTTGAGTAATGGAGGTTTTGGTGGTTTGGGTAAAGAATAGTTTGGATCTCTAAAGTGCCCCAAGTTTTGTGTGGACCTTTTTAATTGTTTGGGATTTGTCAATGGTGATACCTCATAATTTGGTGTGGTCTACTGGCTCTGTTTTGGTATTGCTCATTAAGTAGATGATAAATGGGATAGGGGGGTTGAGCTGTTTTATAGTTGGTAAATTCTAGTAGTTTGGGATTGAGTATTAGCTGATTGGTGGAAAAGTAGTGTTCCAACATCTGTAAATGCTTTTTGTGTTTTTTGCAAGAGTTCAGGGATTGACTTGGCTGAGCAGATGAGTGTAGAATCATCTGTGTATTGAATAATGCTAGCTGATGTAGTGTCTGATTAAGATAATTTGTTAAAATTGTAAAGATATGTGGGCCAAGTATGGAACCTTGAGGTACACCTAGTGAGACTGGTATGAGTGAGGATACATTGTCTTGCCATTTAACAGCTTCCTGTCTATCTGACAAGTAGCTATGGAACTAGGGTGGATTGTGAGAAGTTTAATGTGGCATGTTGGTTCTGAAGTTTTTGGTGTAAGACAGTGTCAAATGCTTTTGACATGTTTAGAAAAACTGGTAAGACATAAAGGCTGTTGCTTCTAGAGTGGTTGACTATGTCTGTGAAGCTAACTAGGATGGATATGATGCTATGATTGGATCTGAAGCCATGTTGAGTATCTGAGAGGAGGTTGCTTTCTAGGAGATAGGGAAGGATTTGTGAGTGTATACATTTCTCAAGGATTTTGGCAAGGGGAGGGAGTATTGCAATTGGTCTATAGTTTGAACATAGTGTAGAGGTGTCTCTTTTGTGTAGGGCATGATATGGGATATAGTTCAGAGTTTGAGGATGCATTGCTCGGAGGTGGACTGATTTATTAGCAGGGAGACAGGGTAAGTAATGGCATCAGCTGCTAGCTTCATGAATACATTAGGAAGCAGGTCGGCAACTAGAGTTGATGGTTTCATTTGATGGAGAAGTTTGTTAATGTAGCTCATAGGTATTGGTTTAAGGCTAAATGATGTATGATTGATAGCAGAGGTGGTGGGTACAATCTGTGGGCTGAAAGTATTTTGGTTTAGTAGGTACAGTGTAGAATTAGTAAAGTGAGAGTTCAATTGAGTGGCTACACTTTCAGTGGTGTTTGGGGAGGAGAGGTTAGGGGCTGAGGGATGTTTGGGATTGAGTAGTTGATTTATAGAGGCCCAAAATTTTGGGGGATTATTTTGATGTTTCAGTTGGGTTGTTGAATAGTAGTTTTTTTGTCTGATTTTATTTGTGCGTTGACTGTGTTTCTTAATTGTTCATAGTTTTGGAAGGTTGTTTGGTTATTGACGGCCAGGTAGTGGGACCATGCCCTGTCTCTTTGTTTCATGAGGAGTTTAATGTGTTTTTGTTAGCCATGGGGTTGATTTAGTTTTTACATGGATTTTCCTGATGGGGGCAACTTTATCTAGGATCTCCAGAAATGTGTTGTTAAAGTACTAAGTTGCATTATCTAATCGGAGGTGATTTAGTGGGGACCAGTTATACTGTTTCAAGAGGAAGTTAAAATATCTGTGGAGAAATTCTTTGTGTTATGGGTGTACTTGTATATGATGGATTTTTAGGGTTTACTTTTTGTCTTATGCAGTAGGTGGGCCTGTGATCACTGACGGTGTCTTGGAATAAGGAGGGTCTATTAGTGAGAATTCAGTCAAGGGTGGATTGTTTTTTGCTGTGTTTGTCAGTCCTAGTTGGGGTGGTGGTGATTTGGGTAAAGTTGAAAAGGTTAATATAGTTGGATGTGTTTTCAGAAGAGTAGGAAGACAAGACTAGGTTTAAACCTCCTGCAATGATAGTTTCTTGGTTAAAGGTGGTTGCTGCCAAATTAAGGAGATTTTCAATTATCGTAGAATTGTTACATGGGAGATATAGACTGCTAGGATGATCTTGTGCTTGTTATTGTTTAGTCATAGTCTGGATACAAGTACTTCTGACCTATTTGGATCAGAGGTATAGTGATCTAAATGTCCCAGGTTAAGTGTGTCCTTATAGATAATTGCAATGCTACCACCTCAGTTGTTAATTCTATCTAATCTATGAATATTGTAAATCTGGGTTAGCAGTTCATTGTCTTTGATGTGTGGTTTTAACCATGTTTCAGTTAGTATGACTATATCAGGGTTATAAAGGCTGAGGGTAGCGTGGAATTGCTTGATTTTGTTTAGGATACTCCTTAGGTTAATATTTAAGTTTAGGAGTTCAGAGTTACTGTGGGGGTGGTTCACATAGTTTTGTTGGTTGGGATTTTGTTTTGGTGGGATTGGTTGAGAGTCTGACTGTGGGCCAGGGTTATGTGGTGCAATTGGTTGGGATCCTGACTGTGGACCAGGGTTAATGTATATGTCACCATCTTGAATAAGTAGAGATAATATGCATGGGAATTGGTGGGCAAGTTTTGTGAGTAATTTTAAATATTTACGAAAAAAGTAAAATGTTGGTTGGGTGGGGGAATACTTGATTGAGAAGAGTTCTCTGTGGGAGTTGTTCTAACGATATGGTGATATTAAAGTGGTCGGGTGAGTGTCTGTTGTTTGGGTTATACTGACTAATGTGAGTGGGGAGATAATTGTAATGTGTAGTCCATGGTATGAAGTAACTAGATAGGTCATTATTAGAAAGGTAGCTGAGACTATGTGTAAAAGTAAAATTGCTAGTATTTATGGGATTGTAGTGAGTTTGAATATGGGTTTGGTGTGAGATGATTGTTTTAGTATTACAATTATTTAATGTGTTAGATAAATAAAGCTTTTGGCCTAATTTTCTTTGTGGTGTTCTACTATTGGACTTTTTTCCTGGTGGATTTTGTTGTTGGTATGAGATGAAGTGTGATAGGGTAGCAGATAACTATTAGTTGCCTGATAGGGAATGATAAGTAGTGAGGAGAGATGTAGTAATACGAAATTGGTTAACTGGTGGGGAGAGGAGCGGATAGTATGTGATTGGCTGAAGGGAGAGATGGAAAAGAGCAAGGAGGGTATAAATGAAATTGATGAGAGAGTGAGCAGGAATGAGGGTAAGGTATGGGGAGCAGAGTGAGGCCAAGCGGAGCACGGGTTGAATGGAATGAGCAGGACCCACTTTGTCCCACCAGCACCAAAAAAGAAGATATCTATAAGAAAGAAGGAGACTGGAGGTGAGTGGCTGCCTTTTAGACTCAGCAGAACTCAGCTGTGCTATTATCCTGCAAGAGTAAATGGCTATTAAGTAAGCCATGAGCAGCCAGTAATTAAAATAAAAGCCCAGAAATATGCAGTAAAGTATTTTGAACTACTATCCTATTTCACCTATTAGAAACTGCAGCTGAATTATGCATTAGATATGAGGAGAATATAGCCTAAATTTGGATGCTAGCCTAGCGACTATCGTCCCTGGTAGACTGCAAGCTACTTTTTTGGATATATAGGATACAGCAGTAAGGTGTAAAATTGGGTTTCTGTAATGAAATAAGCCTACACTTAAAATCTGGACTTGCACAGGTTCACGTTGCTGGGGGTTTTGTTGAGTCTTGAACAGCAATTGCATGGTGTTTTTTCTTGCAGTTAACAAACACTACAAAGAGAGGGGAGCACAGACACAGTGTCTTTTATGAGGTTAGAAAAACTATAAAGAAAGTGGTATAAAAAAGACATTGTTTAGAGGGGAAGATGGAACAGTCAGGAACTAACTTGCTAGGGGGCCTTATACTATGAGACAAGAGTACATAGCAAACCTTATAGATGAATCTTTGGAAAAGGAACAGCATTAAATTAAGTAGTAAATTATCACACCAGTGTACTATGAGACATTAATTAAGCAGTCATATAGCATAAGACACAATGCTGTAACATTAAACTGGAAAAAGGAGGCAATGGAAATATCTAGCAGTTATAAAAGATTATAATTCAAGCATTAAAATGACAGTTGCAATGTATTCTTGATATCAGTAAAAAAAAAAAACTTCATAATTTAAATTACACCAAAGTACATATATGTGTGTGTGTGTATGTGTATATATATATATATATATATATATATATATATTTATAATTTATAGATACACACACACACACACACACACACATATATATATATATATATATATATATATATATATATAGAGAGAGAGAGATAGCACGAGCACGAGAGAGCTGTATATATATATATATATATATATATATATATATATATATATAAAATATATGTATAGAGACAGACACACACACACACACACACACACACACACACACACACACACACACACACACACACACACACACACACACACAGACACACACAGACATACACACACACACACACACACACACACACACACACACACACACACACACACACACACACTGTATACTCAGAGATAGAGTGAGGAAAAAAATTGAGGATAGCAGTGCAGATTTTTATAGAGTTAATGTGCAAAATTATAGTGGGAATTTAAGTAATAGTCTCTGTGCCTTTATCACAGCTGCATTAGAATCGATTAAGAAACATACCATGCTACAGGATAATGCATCTTTCAGTGTCACACATTTATTAAGGGCATGTTTCCATAGCAATGCAGCTTGTAATAAAGTACTTTAGGAAATTGTCAACAGTCTCGGTAAGCCACGGACTTATCCACCTCATTCTTTTCCTCTTTTAAAAGCTCTGTACACTTACATTTGAAGAATGCAGAAAGAATCTATGCAAGCCAGCTTCTAGTCATTGATGATGTTTTATTATTACTTGTTATTGCATTTATATAAATCAAAAACTAACAATAAGTATGCAAACTGATCGTGTAGTAAATTGATGAAGAAATAAACATCATGAGAAAGATTGCTATGGACTAAAAATGATAGAGTCCATGACAACTGCATATCTTTCTAATACTTGCATAGGCCAAATTTAGGATTTATTTTATTTATTTATTTTATTTTATTTAACATTTGTTAACCAGGTTAGCCGAATTGACTTTGCAAACAAACCCATTTTCAGTGGAGACCGGAGGGGAAAAGCCCCAGCAAAGATAAGTAAAGATAAAGTGACAACATACAAATATTAAATAACAATCACAATACAAAATAATTGTAAAAAGAAAACGTTATTAGCTATTTGCATTGCAATGATAGTAAGCAACCCATTTTCAGTAGAGACCCAAGGGGAAAGAGCCCCGGCAAACATAAGCAAAGATAAACATACAGGACAAAAACTATTAAAAATAACAATGCAAATACAAAATTAATTATAAAGAGAAAAACAAAAGAAAAAAAATTCTGAACATTAAGGGTTGCACTGATAGCTGTGGTCTAAAATGTACTACATATGAGAGTAAAAACAAAAAGATAATCGTTCAAAAAAAGAGCAATGTATAGACATTGATAGGAAGTGGGAGGAAAAAAGATAAATAGTGTGGAGAATGGGGGGGGAAGGAGGGGGCTACAGTAGGGCTATAATAGTAGAGCTGAGGGTTTAGGAGGTTAGTTTTAAGCAGAAGTTAACAGAGAAAGAAAGTTAGGAGATGCAACAGGTTATACAGCAGGTTAGACTGAGTATGTGTGGTCAAGGCAACGGCATAATTTCAAGTTTAGTAGGTAGGATTTAAGCTCCTTTTTAATACAGGGAAAGGAAAGGTTGGATCTAATGTGGAGAGGTAGTTTGTTTCAATTTAGTGAGACAGAGTGTTTGTAAAGTAGTTTGCCAGTATTCCTTTTGGGTTTATAAACTGAGAGAAGATGCTGATCAGCATTCTGGAGAGGCCGGGGGTGGGGGGGTAGAGAGTAACATGGGAGGCGAGAGCAGGGCAGGCAGAGGGGTTGTTGAGTATGGAAAAGGTGGTGTGGAGTTGTGATTGTAGGAGAAGGTGTGGAAATTCCAGCCACTGAAGTTTGTTTAGTGAGAAGCAGTGATGCAAAGAGAGTGGTTGGTTTAGAATAAATCTGTCAGTTTTGCTGTATGCTTGTTCCAGTTTCTGCACTGAGGTAGTTTGGATACTGCTAAGGATGGGGGAAACATATAGAAGACTAGGTAAGCGACATTCCTGTACAAGAGTGTGTTTAGTGGCAGTAGTGAGGAATTTTTTGTTCCTGTAAAGTAGTCCAAGTTTTTGGTGTTTTTTTTTGATGGCCTGTTGTATGTGTAAGTCATATTTTAGTCGGTCATCAATTACCCCAAGGAGTTTGGTGTGTGAGGCAGGGGAGATAGTGGTGCCATCTAGGGAAGAAAGAGAAAAATTGGATTTAAGGTGAGAGAACATCTGAGGTAGGAAGAGAAGAAGTTGAGTTTTCTTGGGGTTAAGTATTAGTTAATTGTTTCTAAGCCATTTCTCAACAGAGATAAAGGAATTCTGTGTTAGTGTGTGTAGTTCAGAGATAGTATTGGAGATAGATAAGATAGTAGAGTCATCTGCGTATTGTATTACAGATGACAGACTGCAGGATGAATGTAGGTTCTTGGTAAAAATGTTGAAAAGGAGCAATCCAAGTATGGAGCCTTGGGGTGCTCCTGTTTGAACAGCAAGGAAGGGTGCAAAAGCCTGCTGCCATCTAACAGCTTGTTTTCTGCCAGTAAGGTAGGATTGGAACCAGCCAAGAATAGAAGGAGAGAGGTTTAGGTCTGAGAGTTTGTTAAGAAAAATGGGATGAGACACAGTGCTGAAGGCTTTAGAGAGATCAAGGAATAGACAGGAGTCGAGGAGGTTGTTGCCTCTAGCTTCTGCCACCTTTTGAGTAATGGACAGTAAGGCAGTTGAGGTACTGTGTTTAGAGTGGAAACCATGTTGCAAGGGGGTGAGGAGAGTTTTGTGAATGAGATAGGGCGGTAGTTGAGTATGTATGCATTTTTTAAGGATCTTAGAGAGCGGTGAGAGAATAGCGATTAGTCTATAGTTAGAGTGTTCAAATTTCCTGAGGAAATGGAAAATGCTTACCTCTGCTCATTCTCCAAGAAGGAAGAAGTCATTACACCTGTTTCTCAGATACAGTCTTAGTAACCTTTTGGCCTCATGACTAGAATATTAATGACAAATCTGTAGCTGAAGAGGTTTTAGCTGGAATTAAACTTTCCACTTTCTATCACTCTCTGCAACGTTGCCAAGTAGATGTTAATTTTTTGTTTTGCCTTTATAAAGCCGAATCACAGTGGTGCGATTATTCATACGAGCAAATCATAACCACAAAAATGAAAACAGCGACAGTTTTAAATGTTCAAAAATCAGCAAATCGAAAAGCAGATTTGCTGATTTTCGAACATTAATGTCGAACAAAAAATGTAATGAAGTGTAAAGCAGGGGGGCTGTGCCCCCACACCCCCTTCTTTAATATTCTAACTCTGAGATCACACTACAGTGGGGAAAGGGACAATTTTCCGATCTCCACTATAGTGCAATCTGCCCCACATTGTCGAATGTGCAATGAGCGAATGTCATTGTGCATTTGCTCATTGCACATTCAAACCTTTTTCCGTTCGGCGTTTGCAAACTTTGCAAACTGCCTTTCGGACAATTGCTGTTCACCCGTGTGAAATATGCGCATATGAAGATAAACCTAATTTTTTATACATTTGTCCCACTGACCACTCCATCCCACAAACCTCAGGAAAGTAATATTGAAGTCCTATAAGTGTTACAGGAAAGTGAACACAGGCATCACAAATAGTAAAGTACAAGAAAGTAGTTTTGTGAACAAAATTCACCAAAACTTGTACACCTTCATCTGTGTGTGTGAGTTAGAGCCTTTATCATTATGGTTTAAGGCCATAACTTGGAGGGATGCCTGTATAAACGTAGCTCTGGCATACACTTTCTTCTGTTCTTCTTCTTCACAGGAAAAGTCTTAAGAGAATCATGGTGATTTATGTTTAATAAATAACACTGCCACCATTTCCTTATGTAACTGAAGAGTGAAGTAAAAATATGACTGTGGAATTTTTCATAACCTAATTATGCCCCGTAATCAAGTTACATGCTGGGTAACAAAAGGGATTCAGCAGACATTCTGAACTACTCTACCCAGGGAGAGGATGTTCTAGGCCTGCTGCAACTCTATCTGTTTCTTCTTCTGCTACTTTAACAGTGATATCTGTCTATATAACATGGGTATTCTTCAGCTTAAAATACCTTTATTTGTTACAAATTTACTTAGCTGTATCTGAAGTTGCAAATTTTGTTTATATGGAGCTTTTCTCCCCGGGCCTCTACTGAAAACGGACATATATCCAGTTAGACTAGCCTGGTCAACAAATGTAAAATAAAATAAAATAAATAAATAAATACTATGACCATCCCTCTAGGATCTATTAATGCATACATCAATAGGCTTTCTGTAGTCTTCAGTGTATGTCTGAGAAGTTTCCTAAAGGTAAATGCTGATCTTTGGCCAGACTTTTCAGCAGTTGGATATCCCCTAGTATGCATAACTTTCTTTTAACCTATAGTCGTCAAGCTTGCAGCCTGTCTGTAATGTAGATGAACCTACAGGATCCTTCTAGTTCCTCTTTGCAGCCTGAAGTAATCAGTCACACTGTACATTTCAAAGTGTTGTTGTGTTTGATATGAATTTAAATATACTATTAACATGTGTCCTGGTTAATACTATATGTCCCGGTAAAGCAGTATTTTTGAATATTGAATTGATAAGCATTGATGGGAAGGGCATGAATACAAGGTTGCACAGGAAGTCTACTGCATGAAGAAATTCTCTGCATAGTAGTAATCTCCCCTACTCCATATTTTATGGTCCTTTCCTTATAGTGAATTATTACAAACATGTAAGATCATAGGATCATAGGATTACAGGGTATTTTGACAAGATGCCATGTGCGCCATGCCAAAATCCACCTTCAGGCTCCACCACTCCCTTCAAGGAAGCAAAGCCTGTAAGCCCTGGAGTAAGTGCACATGCACCTGTCCAGTAATTTAGGCCATGTTTGAAGGATGAGAGGGAGTTATACTACTTGACCTGTGGGGGGATTCTATTCCAGAACAGAGGAGGGCACTGGGTAATGAACCTATCCCTCCATCTAGTTTAATTTATTTCCTGATGCAGGTTGAGATCTCTTATTCTAAGTGCTGACTGTCTTATATGACTTATCAAAAAAGGAGGTCAAGGATACATTAAGGGGTGCACAGATCCATGACACTGAGTACAAGAACAAGGATCCTAGTCTCAAGTCTTAGCTAAGATTTTTGAGGCCAGAGATCATCTTTATTAGGAACCTTTACAGTTTTTCATTTTTTTTTTCATGTGTATGGTAAAATACGTGCCTAAGAGTGCACTAGATTTTACAATGGGTCTCACCAGGGCAGAATATTAGGTAACAATGAGTTCCTTGGTTTTAGAGGAGATGTCTTTGGCAATGCATTGCAAGATATAGAGGAATTTTTGGCATAATTGTGCCCTAGTAGCCACCCCCCCCAGGATGTGTAGTAGCAAGGCCCGCCCATACCCCACCCAGAATATTCATGGAGAAGTCATTATGAATATTCATCAGGTATTCAGTATGTTAGTTCTGGGAACTAAATATTGAGCTAAATAACAAAATATTGAAGTCAACATTGCTTTTTACATTCATTTCTTAAAAGTAATGCTAAAGGAACAGCACTATAACTGGACCTTAAACAAAGCTACCCAAATACAGACCACACACTACAAAAGGAAATCATGAATATTCATTGGGTATTAGGAACATTAGTTCAGGGAAATAACTATTGAACTAAATAACAAAATATTGAAGTCAACATTGCTTTTAAAGTCAATTCTTAAAAGTAATTCTAAAGAAATCAATAAAGAAGTACTACACACACACACACACACACACACACACGCACACACACACATGCACGCACACACACGCACACACACGCACACGCACACACACACACACACACACACACACACACACACACACACACACACACACACACACACACACACACACACTCACACACACACACACACACTCACACACACACACACACACACACACACACACACTACTACTACTGAAGCAATAGCACTATAATTGTTTACTTACAACTGAAAGAAATGTACACCAGATATATACCCCAATCCAGGTCCCACCACACTTGGCCTTCCCCCTACTCCTATCAACAGTACCTCCAAAAAGTCTCTGTATATAGTAAACCTAAATCTCCAAAGCATAAACAACAAAATCTCAGACTTTCATGCATGGGTCACACACCAACAACCCAACATTATTGCAACCACCTGGCTAAAACCACATATTAAAGACAGTAAATTTCTCCATCCAGGATATCAAACAATAAGGTTAGACAGGACCCACAAAAAAGGAGGCGGAGTTACTTTTCTATTTTCTAGCTCCTACACTCTAGTGCCATTTACCAACCCCTTACCGCAGTTCTCCAGGGCAGAACTTCTCATAACATTCTTAAATATGAACAACAGTAAAAAACCTCTGCTTAGTCACCCTTTATATACCCCCTGGAAACAACATTCCTGTATTGGAGGACATCCTAGTCTGGATATCATCCAGTATTAAGAATGAAACTATCATACTAGGCGATGTAAATATCAATTGGCTAGAACTCAACTCCAAACATCCTTTTTCAAATATCAATCTCGTCAGCTTCACCCAGCTAATAAAAACCTCAACCAGACCCAACAAAGGGAATGATAATGGATCCGTTTTAGACTGGATCCTGGTCACAAACCCCAACAAGATATCCTCTGCCATCACACTCCCTAATTCCCTCAGTGACCACCTCCATACCTTTTTTAACTGAGCTTCCTCCCCCTGTCAGAGTCAGCACATATACAAACAAACCAGGAATCTAACCTCATTCAATCCCACTACCTTTAACAATAGCCTAAAATCAACAGATGGGCGTTTACTAAAAACTGCCCCACTAGATGAAGCTGTTGAATATATTAAAATACGACCTTTATGATTACTCAAAATAGTCTAGCCCCACTACATGTACAGTGGATAAAAAATAACCATACCCCCTGGCTATCCAAACCCATTAGACTTCACATGGATGCCAGAGACAAAGTATGGAAGCTATGGCAGGCACACAAAAACAGCTCTGACCTACAAAAATTCAAAGCACTTTGCAACCAAGTTAAGAAACAAGTCAACAAAGATAAAAAACAACATTACCTAAGACTTCAATCTAATCACCAGCAGAACCCCAAAATATACTGGAGCTCCATTACCTCATTACTTACCCTAGGTAAAAAGAAAATCCCTGCCCCACCCTGAAAAATGTCCTGAAGCAAAGGCCTGCATTTTCAATACCTTCTTTATTAACTGTATTGCCAACATTGCTGCAAAATTACCTCAAACTAACCTTTCCACTTGCCACACTTAGTTCACTCACTCTTTCCAACACCCCTCCCAACCCCCAATTTTCATTGGAAACCAATAGCGACCCCTCCTCTGTCTTTACCCTAAAACCCACCCCCACCTCAACCATAAAATGCCAACTAACTCTGGGCAAGACCGCAATCCAAATTGTAGCTTGCTACAGATCCCCCACCATGCCCCAGGATTCCCACTCCTCATTTCTTGATACACTGGAAAATATTAGGGTACAATCCAACACCCTAATAATGGGTGATTTCAATTACCCCACCATTAACTGGGAAAACTACTCATGTACCAACTCTTTTGCTCAACGTTTTTTGAAATTCATAAATTCCAATGCCTTGGATCAATTTATCCACACCCCCATCAGAGGCAGTAATATCCTAGACCTGGTCATTACCAACATGGGCGACCGGTGTTCCACACCAGAGGTCAATTCCTTGTTGGTCATAACCGACCACAAGCTAATTACCCTAGACATCTACATCATGACCCCATCCCCATTAGGGAAACCACCATAAAAAATTTCTCCAAAGCCAACTTCACGCTTCTTAAGACAGAAGTAGCAAACTTCACGACACCCGGCCAGATGGACAATAGAGGTACAACTGCTGAATCCTACACAAATGCACTTTTTAAGTACTTACACGAGTGCATGGATCGTGCTATCCCTAACAGAACCAAGATGCTATCCTCCCAAAAAAGGAAGTCAATCTGGTGGTTCCCTGCCATAAACAAACTCTACAACAGAAGAAAGAAACTGCTGCAAAAAAGAGTAAAATCCCATGACTGGAGGAACTCCCTGGTCAGCCTCAGTAAGAAGTTGAGATCCCTCATAAAATCCTCCAAAGCTAGTTACGAAAACAAAATCCCCACTGTTTCTAAAGACAACCACAAAGCATTCTATAGCTATGTCAAGAATCTCAATGGCAATACTCAGATCTACTCTGAGTTACAGCACAATGGCACTAAATATACAGAACCAACTGATATTGCCAACATCCTGGCAGATAGGTTCAGTGCTAACTTTACCCCCCCACTCCCTAAAGGGCCCATCTCTAAACCGGAAGAATGCAAAGTTTTTGTAATCACGGCTGCACAGGTATAAACGACACTCTCCAAAGCCAAGAACATAGCATCCATGGGACCTGACAAGAACCCAGGCTGTGTTCTACATGAACTACAGAATGAAATGGCACCCCACCTAAGTACCATGTTCAATCATAGCCTCACCTCAGGCTTTGTGCCACTGAATGGCACACAGTGATGGTTATCCCACTCCACAAAGGGGGATCCACCACGCACCCCGGGAACTACCACCCCTTTAGCTTTATGAGCCTGGTCTGCAAGGCCATGGAATGTATCATCACGGAACTTATAAACAAAGACACTGGTATTCTCCAAACTCTGGACCCCAACCCAGTTCGGGTTTGTAAAAGGCAGATCATGTCTCCTAAACCTGATAGACTTCTTTGAAGCAGTCACCAAAGCCGTAGATGAGGGTAAGGCTTTTGACACCATCCCCTACTCTGGAATTATAGATAAACTCACTAAACTAGGTATACATCCCTATGTCACAAGATGTGTTGCCAACTGGCTCACTGACAGAACCCACACTGTGAAAGTAGCAGACTCCAAATCCGACTTCAGACCAGTGACAAGTGGAGTACCACAGGGTTCAGTCCTGGGTCCTCTTCTGTTTGGTATCTACTTCTCTGAAGTACAGGCTAACACAGAAAGTCTTTGGCTAATGCAGTTTGCAGATGACTGCAAACTAGGAGCCATAATCGAAACTCCTAACGATGTGGACATCTTGCAAAAGGGCCTCACTGAGACAGATGCCTGGTATCGAAGCCATGGCCTCAAGCTCAATGCCAAAAATGCATTGTCATCCCTTTTGGTAAAAACTCTGTACCCATGAACTACCACATAGTTGGTAGTCTACTTAACACCGAAAGTATGATAAGAGACCTTGGGACACAGGTGGACAGTAGTCTCCTTTGATAATCACATCGCCAAAGTTGTCAGGAAATCCTTTTACATGGCACACCTCATCACAAAAGGTTTCTCATCCAGGAAAAACAAGGTAATTGTTCCCCTCTTCTCATCACTCATTAAACCCATTATAGAGTACAATGACCCTTTTGGTATGTACCTCACAAGACATCTACAGCAACTGGAAAGGCCACACAAATACCTCACAAAGAAGATTACCGGCCTCAAACAGATGCCCTACGCAGACCGTCTCAAAAAAACTGCAGCTTTACTCCGTCACATATCGCCTACTCAGAGGCGATCTCTGCCTAACACACAAAGCTATGTCAAACCCAGAGCTTTTAGACATGCTCCACTTAAAGAGATCCCAATCCTTATGAGCTACATGCTCTAGGAACCTAAACCTTGTCACCACAATAAACAGAACATGCTGGAGGGATAGATTCCTGTCCGAGAGACTTCCCATACTCTGGAACAAACTACCTATCTATATCAAACAAAGCTCCTCATTAGCACTCTTCAAGAAAAATCTTGATAATTGGATGGGAGATAGGAAATTCACCCCGGGGATCACTTCTGTGGCTCTGCTTGACAGTGGCACAGGAAAATAATTTTCTTGGGCGGCGAAAGCCAGGGTACCTTTTGGCTAAGCTTATATAGGCCCTAGGGCCAATAGCCTAGTACCTACCTATGAACCTATGAACCTAAGGCCACATTGGCATGTACACACCTTGTTTCAACTCTTGTCTATGCCTCCCCTATCCTAATCAATGTCAGAAAAACAGATATAACAAAACTAGAGTCATGCTACAACAAAATTGTTAAGTTTGCCACTGATACCCTCTACAGAAATCACCACTGTCAAGCATTAAAGCAGCTCAGCTGGCTAGAACTTACCTAGCTCCTCCTTTACAACCAACTTACATTAGCCCACAAAATTATATACCACCCAGATAAAATTCCATCACTTCAAAATCTACTACAACCCTACACTAGCAGCCGGGTACTACGATCAAACAATAAACCCCTTCTCAAAGTAACTAAAGTAAACAATGCAGCAAGAGCATCTCTCCTCTTTTATTACATTGCCAAAAAATGGAATTAGCTACCCATCAACATAGCATCCAATAACTCCTTGGTATACTTCAAAAGTTCACTAAAGACACACCTGGCAGGAACATGGCTCTGCAACTGTGTCAACTCTGGCAAGATTAACACCCACTTCCCCTTCATAAACCTATTGCTCTCTTTCTTCTATCTATTATAGCTGCTATCATATGGGCCTCACTAAGTTTGTTTGACTATCCTAACAAAACTGCAAACAGTTTACTCTATCTTTAAGTGTCCTTAATTTAATTGACTCTGCCCTATTATAAACTAATTCTCTATAAATGGTGTTATTGATTGCCAAAGTTATAACTTCATAAACCTTAATATGTAAAAGTTGTCAAACTCATGTTGAAATATCAACCAAGTTCAACCAGAAAGACAAACTGTAGAAAAAAGAGCCAGCTAAACGAGAGGTCTTCCAGTTCCACAAGACCTTTATTTAAATAAAACTTAAAGTGTGGCAATCAGCATACACTTTTCGTTGCACCAAAATCACGTCAACTTCTTCAGAAGAACAGCGAGCATTTCATTTGCTGGCTGCTTATATACCTTTAGTATCATAATCAATTAGTCACTTAAACAATCACCTTTAAAATTAAATTAAATTAAATTAAATTATTCAAACATTTAAAAAGACGTACTATAGCTGCAAGCACTAAAATTCTCTAGAGAATCTTCAGAGAATTATATTTTCGTGCAGCTGACAGCGTTAACACCAAAATAAACATCATTCTTAGCTGCTTCATATTTAATACACATTGCAGTACACACTTTTAAGATTCAATGAAACAAAACATTAGTTGTTACCTAATGAGAAAAATTAATTCAACAAGCCAATCTATAACAGCAAATGTCCTGCTGTAGGAACTAGTTCAACAAGCAAATTTATTAATAAAATATTAAAACATTAAAACATCAAGTGTCCTACTAAAGGAACTAAATGCTCGTGGGTTTCTAAATATTATAATGTCATAGAATTTGACGTCTCGTAAAAAATTAACATTTCACGAAAAATAGTAATGATCATAAAACTAATAATAGGTGCCCTCACGCCTAATAAAGGCGCTAATTTCGAGCACTATTTTTAAACATCGAATTCGCTAACATAGCTTAAAATTAACATATAAAACTATCGCGTTTAATAAACATATGTAAATAAACATCTATAGAAAACAAACTCATGACCCGTGGATAGAACAAAATATATTCTACTTTAAAATATTAGAACCTGTAATAATCCAATGTTTTTATGGACCTACTTTAAACAATAAAGAATAAGAATAATATACATGATGTGAATAATTAGAAAAATGCGAGTGACTAACATAATTCATACCCATAATCCTCTCCTAATAAATTTTCTCCTAATAATTTCCTAATAATTTCTTATTCATGTCGCACTGTTATCATTATCAAGAGTAATAAAACTAATGATATTGGATAATATATCTAATAACATCTAATAGCATCTGTTTTCTAAAAATTACCATAACTATATGTATGTATAAAATATACATTAACCTTTTTAATCCAAAACATTGGATTATTACAGGTTCTAATATTTTAAAGTAGAATATATTTTGTTCTATCCACGGGTCACGAGTCTGTTTACTATAGATGTTCATTTATATATGTTCATTAAATGCGATAGTTTTATATGTCAATTTTAAGTTATGTTAGCGAAGTTGATGTTTAAGAATAGTGCTCGTAAGTAGCGCTTTTATTAGGCATGAGGGCACCTATTATTAGTTTTATGATCATAACTATTTTTCGTGAAATGTTAATTTTTTACGAGACGTCAAATTCTATGACATTATAATATTTAGAAACCCACGAGCATTTAGTTCCTTTAGTAGGACACTTGATGTTTTAATGTTTTAATATTTTATTAATAAATTTGCTTGTTGAACTAGTTCCTACAGCAGGACATTTGCTGTTATAGATTGGCTTGTTGAATTAATTTTTCTCATTAGGTAACAGCTAATGTTTTGTTTCATTGAATCTTAACAGTGTGTACTGCAATGTGTATTAAATATGAAGCAGCTAAGAATGATGTTTATTTTGGTGTTAACGCTGTCAGCTGCACGTAAATATAATTCTCTGAAGATTTTCTAGGGATGTTTAGTGCTTGCAGCTGTAGTACATGTCTTTTTAAATGTTTGAATAATTTAATTTAATTTAATTTTAAAGGTGATTGTTTAAGTGACTAATTGATTATGATACTAAAGGTATATAAGCAGCCAGCAAATGAAATGCTCGCTGTTCTTCTGAAGAAGTTGACGTGATTTTGGTGCAACGAAAAGTGTATGCTGATTACCACACTTTAAGTTTTATTTAAATAAAGGTCTTGTGGAACTGGAAGACCTCTCGTTTAGCTGGCTCATGTTGAAATATAATGTGTCTTAATTGTGGAGCTTTTCTCCCTGGGCCTCTGCTGAAAAAGAGCATTTGTCCAGACAGACCTTCCTGGTAACCAAATGTAAAATAAATCAAATATAAAATATTTTTTTTTCATAAGCAGTGTTACTGGTAAATTTCTACATAGTTTAGTGGCTTAGACTGCAGTAGCATTGCAGTAGTGGCAGTACTGTAAACTCTGCTGCAGGATTTGTGTTTCAGTGCTTTTACAGTTGTTTGCATTCCAGCTTTGCTGCTAGTCATATCCTGCTTATCAGTCACATGCTTAAAGTTGTATTCCACTGCTTTTCTGTTTACTTTGCTACTGCTTTTCCCCCATTCTTTGTGTCTGATTATGCACTTTAGATCATTTTAAAGGTCTCTAATATTGCACTGTTTACTGATTGCTGAGATCTGCACTTTTGAGAAGCCTTCCAGACAGCGTTACTGTCAAATTGCCACTTTGTGTTTGTTGCTAGAACTTATTTTTTTTGCATTCCTGCACTTTTGTCTCAGCAGGAGTACCCTTTTACTAAGTAGCATGACGAGAAAGTAGCTTCCACAGGGACAAGTAGTGCTCCATGTGCTTAGGAATAGACACTTCCGTTATTACTCTTCACTCCTACAACAACTTAGTGACCATCCAAATAGGGACAGAAACCATGGGCATTGACTTTTCTGCTTCTTAGCCAATGTAACAACTGTCTTATGTTTACTGACAGCCAGCTTATTCTCAAATAAACTGATTAGGTATGAGAGAGAGATATTTACACAATGTCACTGGGGGCAAAGTTCTGACATCCAAGCACACATAATACCACCAGGTTGTCAGAAATGCACACACTATACCCACCAAATGCACACAATATAGGTCAGGCACACAGTCCAGCATATGGTGAGGCTCATAAAGGTAATCTTCCTAAACCCCAAAGACCTCCCAGACATTGCACCTAAAACCAATATCCACAGCAGACCCAAAAGCATTCTATGATAACAACATTCACTACAGCTCACACAATCACACCGCATGAAGCCTCAACTTCAAAGCCCATAAGGAAAGCCAACACACAACCCAGTATTTTAGTCATCTGAGACTCCATTGTGAGACACACAGATGTTCCACTCACCAGGCTGAACAAGGAGACAGTCATGGACAGTTGTCTATCAGGGGCCATAATCCATCAGCTCATGTATGCACTTGGGTTATTGGACCACAGGTACCAGTATGACAATATCATAGTCCATGTGGGTATAAGTGACCGGAGATGTACCTCCCTGACCTATATGAAACTAAATATTATGGAGCTCTCAGACTATGTGTCCCATGTTGGTATGTGCTTAGCACTGAGCAGCATTCAAGTTTCACCAAGGATGATGCCACAACATGAAAAGAAAATGGTAGACTTTAATGACTGGCTTAGCTGCTGGTGTCATTCCAAGGGGGTGCAATATTTGACAGCATGGTAGGATATGGTGAACAGACTACATTGCTTTGCCAAGAATGGTCTGAACCTGTCCTATCTGTGCTTTTCAGTATTGGCTAAAACTTTTTAGGCAATGCTAAACTGACAAATCTTCTGACACAGCAAAACCAACAGAAGAGAATCTAAAGGTGTTTAATGCTAGGAGTCTAAACAAGAAACTCCACTCCTTCCAAGCTCCCTTTACTCTGGAAATGCAGACATCCATGCAGTTATTGACACATAGCTTAAAGCCACAGACAGCACCTTGACACTCCAAAGTTACAATGCCTTCTACACATTTAGGCTAGCTACTGCACAGGCAGGGACTACATGCGGAGGTGTCTCAATCTACATAAATAACAAGGTCATCTCAAGAGTGGACAAACAGGATGATGAACTTGAGCTTCTCCATTTCCAAATTAGCATAGGATAGCATCGACACACCCACTAGGTGAGCAAACATATTGGACCTGGTCCTCACTAATATGGGAAAATGCTGCACCCACCCCCCAACAGTGTAATGTCATGTGTGGTAAAATTGGACCTTAATGTTGTCTCCTTTGAAATTAAAATGAAACCCCTGGCCTCAACTAAACCTGTAGCATTTAGAAACTATTCTAAGGCAAATTTCCAATAATTGTGTGACAGCATGACAACATTTTAAGCCCCTCAAACCCTGAGAATACAGTTGCCCATGCAAAATTGTTTGCAGATGCTCTATACCGTTATATTGATAAATGCATAAAGACAGCTGTGACCACTAGAAATAAGCTCTGAACAAACTCAGTAAACAAGCCACAGGTGGAATCGAAACATCAATATGCTGTAAAACATAATGAAGAAAGTCATAGCAAAAGTCAGGAAATACAATTTTCAGCAGGATAAAAACTCTCTCATCAATCTAAGCAAGTATAAATCAGGTCCACCAAAGCTAATTTTGAGGTAAAACTAGTCTTCCAGGCCAAGGACAACCACAAGGCTTTCTTTAACAATGTCTGTAACCTCAAAGGCTGTACACAACAGTGTCAAGAGCTTATTGTGAATGGTGCTACCAACATGGAGTTGTAAAATACAGCAAATCTACTGCCTGACAAATTCAGCTCTAATTTTACCCTCTCTCCTCCTGGTCACCACTCAAGAAATACCATTGAAAATAACCCCCCAACATTCACTAGGGAACTGTCTAATCCAAGAGCACTACATCAATGGGGCCTGATATTATTCCAGGATGCCTCCTAATAGCATTTAACATGACCTATCAGGACCACTGGAGTCACTATTTAACCGTAGCTTCTAGTCTGGCTTCATGCCACACAAATGGAGAACTGCATCAGTCATTCCTCTGCATAAGATCAGGCTTTCTACAGACCCCGGAAACTACAGACCCATTAGGCTGACTAGTCTCAAATGCAAAACCATGGAAAAAATATCATGAAAATTATTAATAATGACACTGGAAACCAACAGGCACAGGATCCAACCCAGTTTGGTTGTGTAAATGATTATCATACCTACTCAGTCTGGTTGACTTCTTTTCGAAGGTCACCAAGGCAATCAACAACAGCAAAATGATGATTACTACCTACCTTGACCTGGCCAAGGGATTTGATACAATACCTCACCCAGGCATTGTAAAGAAACTCACAGAAATAGGCTTAAACACCTATGTAACACATTAGATTGCCAGCTTGTTGTCAGATAGAACACAGAAAGTTAAAACAGGAGGGTTCAACTCTACGAAGAAGCAAGTCACTAGTGGAGTCCCTCAGGGCAATGCTGGGTCATCTCCTTTCTGGCATCTATTTCTCAGAAGTCAAGGATATGTCAAAGGCCACTGGCTGACCAGGTTTGCAGATGTTTGCAAACTGGGAGCAGTCGCAGAATTCCCCCAAGGTACTAATAGCCTGCATAAAGGGCTAATACAGACAAATAACTGATGCCACATACAGTTTAAAACACAGTGCGAAGAAATGCATTAAAGTACTCTTTGTGAAGCCAGTTATACAAAGAAACTACCTCATTAATAATACATCTCTAAGAGTAGACGCAGTAGTCATGGATTTGGAGATATATATAGACAATAACCTGGCTTTTGACCAACATGTGTCTAAGGTAGGAAGGAAATCATTGTATGTTGCTCAACTTATAAGCAACAATATGGCCTCTAGGTCCAAGAAAGTCATCATTCCACTGTACTCTTCATTAGAAACATCAAAGAGTACAATGTACCCTTCAGTATGTACCTGAACAGGCACATGTAACATTTGAAAGGCCACAGAGGTTTGTCACAAATAAGGTACAGGCATTAGCAACATGTCCGATGCAGATTGACTGAAGACCCTGTCCTTATACTCTGTCTTCTACAGACTGTTGAGGGGTGATCTATATTTGGCATACAAGGCATCTCAGGATCCCACTCCAAAGGACCTCTTGCATACACACAAAACAAATAGCATTAGAACTACCTGATCCAGGGACATAAACTTTGCTGGTGACATAAATAGGACATATTGGTGGGATTGGAATATGTCTTAGAGAATACCACTTCTTTAGAACAGACTTCCCGTTAATTAGAAGCAGAGTTCTTCCCTGACCATATTCAAACATATAAAACCAAACAAATACGTGATGCCAGAGAATACCCACGCAAGTAAAGGAGCAGTCCAACAACAGAAGCTGAAGTCAACTAAAAGTTTTAATAAAAATTGGTTCAAAATCATAAATATATTCAATGAATACTTTGCATCCATTTACCTTTAATAAGGATATGAAGGAGAGAAAGTACGGCATTGGTTTCACAGTTAGATGGCTTCTACTTCTAATAGTATTGTAGTGCATAGACCACCATGATTATGTTCAAAAAATGGTTAAAAAACTTCTTGGATGAGTGCTAGTATAGTGTAAGACCTGACCTTAACAATCCTTGGAGGATTGTAAAGCACCCCCTAGATGCTGTTCACATCGAGTCTGCACTAAAAGTAGGCAGTGCTGACCAGAAAACAGCAGCAGTATGACATGAAATAGATTTGCTTTGACTCCTGCTTCTGCTTTCTGTCTGCTAAAGTACACTCAGTACTTTGATTAGAACTGCTTCCCTTACACTGAGAATACATAAAACATCAACCACTTCCCTGCTGTTTTATCAGGTTTCAAAGCTGCTACAACACATCATGTTTTTACCTATTTTTTTCCTAACTAGTAGTCCATGGAAAAGATAAATCTGCATGAACTACAAAGAATTATGATCACATCTCCGACTGTAATGAAAAATGATGTGATCCAAACATAGATGTCACGATTCACCTCCTAAGTCCATTTCTTGGCATCTATGTCACAAATGCATAATATGCTTGCTATGATCAGCAACCCAATCATAATCCTCTATATTACGAAAGTTTTAGATTACATTAAGAAAAATACATCTGTCAGACCAGACATGATTCCAGGAATCTTAATATACAATATAAAATATGTTTTGCTACCAGTCTTAGCGATTACTTTCAATAACGTATCATGCAACTGTCTTGCTTCTTATCTATGAAAGATTTCTGACATCACACCAGTCTATAAGAAGGAAAAAAGGGAAATGACATCAAACTATAGGCCAGTAAGTCTGGCTTCCATACTCAGAAAATGTTTTGAAAGGTGTTTTATAGGAAGGTCAGCTCTTACAAACTTTTTAGAATTTTATATCCAAATATATCTATCTATATCTACATATATATATATATATATATATATATATATATATATATATATATGGGTCTATATTAGAACATCGACTTTTTAAAATGTCGAATGTTCTAATATCGACCCCTATTCAGCGAACGCTGACAATATCGAACATGCAGAACACTGGGAAAAAATGTGCTGTTCCAACACACATACACACAACACAAGCATACCAAACAAACAGCAATCCATACACATACACCTAAAATCCTACATCTAACCCTACACTAAACTGTACATACACCACTAGCTATCCCCTTATCTTAACCCAAACCCTAACCCTAAGGTCCGTCACTATCGCACACTCACCTCACCCGTGCCCTAACCCTCACGTCCACACAATTGCACACTTACCTGATCCCGACCCATAACTTTCCACCACAGTGCTGAAAATAGCAAAGCCACAGGAACGGCCAACCGAATTCCTTCCCTAGGAATAAATTCGGTGTTCTGCAGCTTCACTATTTTCAGCATTCACTGAATAGGGGTCGATATTACGACATTCAAAGTTGTGAAACTTTGATGTTCTAATATAGACCCATATATGTATGTACACACACACACACACACACACATATATATATATATATATATATATATATATATATATATATATATACACACACACACACATATACATATATATATATATATATATATATATATATATATATATATATATATATGTGTGTGTGTGTGTGTGTTTTGTATAGGTCCACTTTCAAAGGTCATTATCTACGCCTTATGTCACCATGGAGCTTTTTTTTAGAGAGATTTAGAGGCGATCAGTTTGCCTGAGATAGGATATGGCAGCAGGTGGTCAACGACATCAATATTGTTGGAGGACATGGGAGAAGTTCCCCTCAGATAACACATAGTGCAAATGATATGATACCCTCTACTTGCCATAGAGCAGCTGCATTTGCCCAGTAACTGGTAGCTATGGCAGGTGGTCCTGCTATCAAAACACAAGCTCCTGTCCACAGTCAGAGAACTAGATAGCTTTTCAGGGGGTTCAGACAGAATTCTTGACAATGGTGCTGATGTGGATGACAGACTCAAAGTGTCTCAAGCAGAACTTCCAGGTACTCAAAATAAAAATAATTGTGTCATTGCATATATCTTTATATTCATACATCATATATATCTAGAGCCAGTGCTAAGTGTGAGTCATATGGCATAATATCTGAGAGGGTCTATATTACAATGTTGAACTCACAGGAGTCTGAACGTTGTAATATCAAACCCAAATGTTCCAACTATGAAAATAAGGAAGCCACGGCACACTGATTTTTTTCCCAGGGAAAAGAAATCGGTGGGCCATTTTCGGGGCTTTGCTATTTCCTTCACTGTGGTGTGATCTTGGAGTTGGTATATTTAAGTAGGGGGGATGGAGGGCCCAGCCCCCATGTTGGGGGGTGGGGGGGGCAAAGCCCCCCACATTAGTTTCAGTTTAAAGTGTGTTTTTTTTTTTTTTGTAACGGAACAGCGATTTTTTTCCCTGGGAAAAAAAATTGTTCTGTGTTTTCGTAGTTATTGGGTTAGGAACTTCATAGGTTCATAGGTTCATAAGTAGGAACTAGGCTATCTGCCCGAGGGCATTTATAAGCCTAGCCAGAGTGTGTCAGCTTTCGCCGCCCCATTGATTAATTAACTGAGCCTCTGTCAAGAAGAGCCAATGAAGTGATCCCAGGGGTGCATTTTCTGTTACCCATCCACTCGTCAAGGTTTCTCTTAAAGAGTGTTAGTGAGGGGCTCTGCCTAATGTCGTTAGGAATTTTGTTCCAAGGAATGGGGAATCTGTGACAGGAATCTATCCTTCCAGCATGTTCTATTTATTATTGTGACGAGGTTTAGCTCACTAGAGTGAGTGGCTCACAGTGACATGGATTTCTTTAGGTGGAGCATGTCCATCAATTCTGAGTTGGACATGGCTTTGTAAGTCAGGCAGATATCACCTCTGAGTAAGCGATATGCCACTGAGTACAGCCAGAGTTTTTCCAGTCATGCTGCATAGGACATATGTTTGAGGCCAGTAATCCTCTTTGTGAGGTACTTTTGTGGTCTTTCATGGTTCGATATTACATCGTTCGGACTCCTGTGAGTTCAACGATGTAATATAGACCCTATCTGAGAGGTAGAAGAAAGTGTTTGGGAGGGAGAATTCAACTGGTCAGTCAATTTTTGTATGAGATCATTCTTAATCTACACATATAAAGGTGATGGTTCTCTGTTTCCTATTTCATTTGCATTGTGGTAATTAACAGCTTTCTTTCCTTTCCATTCTTTATATGTAGGAACATCTGGATTGCAGCCTGAAAGGACACATGCATATGGTAAGCACACATGTGTGATTGTTATTATTGTATATAAGGTAGATTCAAGTTGAACTGAGAATACTTTTTGTATTGCTTTAGCATCTATTAGACTTGAACTTACCTTTTGTATAAGAAAAAGGTTTTATCAATTTCATTCTCTATTTCTTTTTGTTGTGTTTATTGTTTGTTATCATAGATGACCCTGACAGTGGCACTGTGGAATTACTACCACCTGATGTCAGAGTATCAATAACCTGTTGATGATGGTGACAATGAAGAGGCACAGTCTGAGGGTGCAGAGGGTCAGTCTGACAATGAGGTTATGGCTCCCACATCACCTGATCATATTTCAGAGACAGTCAGCATGCCTATGCAAACCCATGATACAGAGCCATCTGATATAGGATGGGTTGAGGGTGAAACTGTTGAGCAGGCTAGTGTGGTTAGTCTAGTTGCTGATCTGGTTGACTCTACTCATAGCCAGTGCGAGAGTGAAGTGCCACTCAGGAGGGTTGGTAAAGGTAATTGGAGGAGGCCTGCTGTCAACCATCCTCCTGATGCTAGTGTGTTATTAGGTACCATCAGGCATATGTGTAGGGCATTAGTGAAGGCACAGGCATGTTTCATCAGGGCCTCAGAAGAGATAATATGAGTGCTAAACATCATACATTCTGACATGCATGAAACCCTGAACCATGTGGACAACTCCATGGACAGGAGGAATGGCACACCGGATCAGGCAATGTCTGTGATGGAATGTCTGCTGGGAGAAGGTGGGCATCCCTATGGCTAGAGAGCTGGTACATCTTCTGGTGGCCATGCCAAATCCTGCTCCCATAGTGGCACTACTTCTACTACTCCATCAGTGATTGCGGTAACCACATCCAGATGTGGTTGGCCATGGGGTTGTGGTCCTGGATGTAGTCATGAGAAGAGCTTATCCAGCAGACATCACTCATATTCAGGTAGCACCCAACTTCTAGCCCGGGCCAAAAGTGTCAGTGCAACTCCTAGCAGATATAGTTCTCATGGTTGTGGCAATGACGCTAAACTGACTGTTTATACAATGCATGGCTCTCATTTGTCTGGGATGCCAGGATGTAGTGCTAACAGAGTGCTTGATTGTGTTCATGCAGGCACATACACATTGAAATAGAAAATCACTTGCCCATACCACCTCACACACATCCAAGCTATCTAATCAGTACTGCTGTGTGTTTTACATCACTTGTTACTGGTCCTAACCACTGTATACATTGATGGATGCATGTGTTTCTTACTTGCACACATTCACTTCTTTGGTATCAGCCTTGCCCTCCTGCCCCTCCCACCCCCACCACTCTGGGCAAATGATGATGACTGTACCCTGCCCTTTGCACATGTATTTGTGACTTACAGTTGCATATATGTCTGATGCACACAGTGGATAGCTAATGCTTGCTTACTCCAAATTCGCATTTATGAAGATAGTCTGCAGAAGAAATGTTTTTGATTTTTTTGTTCCTACTCATTTGTGAATGATTGCTTATATGATTGTTAAACCTTATTGATGTTCAGTAAGTTTTGTAAGCATACCAGTTGATCAGTAGGCACTTCAGTCTTCCTTCTTGATGTACTTGTGCAGATGAGGGTATATATGACCTGTTCCAAGTTTTATAGACAGTATTGGGTTGAATACATGGCTGTATATTGCAAACATCTGTCATATAAGCTTTTGCTGACATGACTGTACACCTCAGAGAAATGCTTGTCTTAGGGATATATACATATTTTCATATGAAAGTATTCTGTTATGTAACCTTTTTATTTTCATTAGAGGTTCCTCACTTACCTTGTCCTTACTGCAGGTATAAATTGTGTCCTTGGGATTGTTCCTGCCCGATGCTATCAGAACACAGACATTACATGGTTAAGTAAAGGTTCTGGAGTTTGTCATTCAATGCATTTCCCATTTGTAGGTGAATGGAGTCTTTGCCTTTGACCTAGGTAATGAGTGTGTGTGCCAACTTTTGCCTCTTAGCCAGAGCCAGGGTATACAGTGCACACCTCTATCTGCCAGCACCATCTGCATCTGGTGGTTCTCCCTCAAACAGCTCATCTGTATCTGATGCTGCCTTGCTCTCCTTCTTCAAGTTGTTTCATGAGAATTATATTGTTTAACACGGCAAAGACTGTGACTATTTGGCAGAGTTACCTGGCTAGTATTACAGTGCACCTCCTGATGTGTCTAGATACTAGAACCTTGATTTGAGCAATTCAGCCACACATTCTGTGAAATTCCTAGTTTGAGCATGGGCGTTATTGTATCCTTGCTCAGTGGAGTTATGTGAGTTTCTCCTGGGTGTCATGAGCCTTGGCTCCAGTGCATAACCTGCATCCCCTACTAGATGCCCTTAAGAAATGTCACCCCTAACAAACCTGGTGTGCAACTCCCATGTGTGCCATATGTATGAGTCATGAAAAGTGCCTGGGTTACCTGCATAGACACTATAGATGATCCCTTAGCAATTACAGACAACCTGACAACATACAGTGGTAACCTTTTCTGTTGCTGTACCTCCTTCCCTGTTTACTGGATGTTGCTTTTATTTCTAGGTCTGTGCAACCTACTGCAGGGAAGGAAATGTGTTACTGCATAAAATCCTTGCATGGTTCTTGCTTTCTCTTGTGGAGTGCATAGGAAACTGATGTGATCCTTTGCATTCTGTAGTGCAATATTTTAAATGCTGATGCCTCCCATAATATATATACCCTGTGGGTCTCTGGAAAGTATCACTAGTTAGTATATGTAATGCTACACATACCTTTGTTTCCACTGGCAGGCAGAGTTCCAGGAGGTACAAATCACAAGAGTGATGTTGCAAATGAAAATTTAATGCAAAATAAAAACAGAAATAAATCAATACATGAGCTCTTTTGTTAAACAAGTGTTAACTTCATCAGACACCATTAAAATACAAGACAACCATATAAATGCACATAAAGTCAATCTGATTGGATAAGAAAAGGGGGGAGGCAGCTTAGTAATTACTAGAATAAAAACATTAATTAACCTCTTGATGGCTAAGTCACAACTAGAACTGTTATGTCTCAAAAACAAGTAAGGCTAAAATTTATGATTGTGCGTATGTTACTGTTCACATACATGTATCCAAAAATAACTATAGCTAAAAGTAAAGCTAAAACCAGTCAATTTAAAACCTTGTAGACATTAGTGATAAGAAGCCCTGGGGTTGGGGACTCCAGTTGGAGCTAAAGGAGCTTAGGTGACAAATCCTACTACCTACAGACAGATGGCCTGGAATTAATGATAGAACGTCCATCACGCCTGTATTAAAATTAAAAGCTCTGTAAAGGAATAAAATATCTTAAAGCATATTTGTAAGCACAAGCACATTTACTTGTATTAATTCCTGACAAAGTATATTAGTATCATGTGAAGAATTACTATAAGGTTTTAAATTGACTGGTTTTAGCTTTACTTTTAGCTATAATTATTTTGGATACATGTATGTGAATAGTAACACACGCACAATCATACATTTTAGACTTAACTTGATTTTAAGACATAACAGTTTTAGTTGTAACTTAGCCATCAAGAGGTTAACTAATGTTTTTTATTTTAGTAATTGCTCAGCTGCCCCCCCCCCCTTTTTCTTACCCAATCAGGTTGATTTTACGTGTATTTATATGGTTGTCTTGTATTTTAATAGTGTCTGATGAAGTTAACACTTGTTTAACGAAAGCGCTCACGTATTGATTTATTTGTGTTTTTATTTTGCATTAAATTTTCATTTGTAAAATCACCCTTGTGATTTGTGCCTCCTGGAACTCTGCCTGCCAGCATTCTCATTCATTTATTTGGCTTGTTTGCCTCTTCTTTGTTTTTGTTTCCATTGGGATGAGTTCTCCATGAGTTCCCTGGGTCCTAAGGTGGGGGTGGCAGAGGTTGCATAGTGCCTCAATTATTTTTCTGTTCATCCTGAATCACTCAACAAGTTCTGGGTCATGCAGACCATGATAAGTAAAAAGGGTCTAAACACCTTCCTTCTTTTTGGCTGAGGTCAGGCAGCAGCAGCAGCACCCTGATTTAAAGCCTGTTGCCCATACAGCATAATGATAGCTGCAGCAACCCCTAGCATGTTTTTTCTAAGCGTACTCATGCCTGTATTCCAAAGAGTTTAGAAGTTCAGGGCAAATGGCCGTACTGAGTGTATACGATTACTTTAGAGATTTCTGAATAACTCCACCATGTTGGGTTGGTTAAGAAGCACTTACTTCATTTCTTTATGGTATTATTAGCATATTCTGCCATTTACCTTTGCTCTGCAGTCCTACACAATGTGTAGAGTTGTTTAATGAATACCAAATAGCAGGCTATAGGATAACAGTACTTAGTGTATCTGGAAAGGAGTCTGACCCTTAGTTAAAATGTTCCTCTTTCAATAGAAAACAGTTCCTGAGTTGTGGTCATTCATGGTGGGCAAGGTGGACACACTCAGTTGTCTATTTCTTTGTTGAGATTTGATTACCGAGAAAGTCTGACTAGGTAGGAGACCATTTTCAGTGGAGGCCCGGGGAGAAAAGCTCCAAAGTATTACAAAACATTTTAAGAATAATAATTTTACAGCCATTAAAATAAATTAATACAAAAAACAAATACAGTTTAAATAATTATGCAAAGTTAGATATAATATGAAAACATTGGTTAAGAATGGATATGTTATATGACAATGATTTAACAGTTAAAGAAATTTTGGCCCATTTATAGAGAAATATAAGTTAGTATAATACAAACAGGAACTGCAATATGAAGTGAGAGAAAAGCAGGCTTATGGTATATTTGGAGAGAAAGCCGGGGAAGAGACATTGATAGAAGTAAGCAAGTGAGTGAAGAAGGGAGAAGAACGAGACGTAAGGTATGAATAGGTATTTGTCCACATTTAGTGATATAGTCATTCCTGGTGTTGAGCAAGAACAGACTTTAACTAGGAAGTCTTTCAGAATGTTTTGAAAGATGGGAGGAAGGGTATTGATCTGATATATAGACATAAGGAGTTCCAGGCCTTAGCAACATGGTAGAAGTACAGACAATGCCCAGCAGATCTGATAGGTTTTTGGACAGACAGGAGTTTTTGGTCATTGAATCGTAATGACTGCCTAGGAACACAGTTGTATAGAATGTTATTTAGTGTTGGACAAGCAGACCAATTTTGGGTAATTTCATAGATGGTAAGAAGCTGTGTATGTATTAGTTAATGGGGTAGTTCTAACCATTTTAAGCGTTTAGTGCTATATAGTGGTGGTTTCTGAAAAGGGTATTTGCTGTAAATTTACCAACTTTGTGATAGCACTACTCAAGTTTTGATTTTTGTGATGGCTGAAGGTTAATAAGGATGACAGCACCATAAAGAAGTGTGGGAAGGAGTTAAGTAGTAGCAAGGGTAACCTTAGTTGTGTCAGTGAGAAAGTTTTTGGCTTTATAAAATATTCTTAGTTTTTAATGAGTTTTTCCTATGCAAGCTTCCTGAGTCATTTTCTGGAGGTGTGCCATGTTGTCAGATGTGTGAATGAGTGTGGAGTCACCAGCATACTGCATTAGGGAGGCCTGCTGCGTGGATGTGTGGAGGGTGTTGGTGAGAATGTCAATGAGGAAGGGAGCAAGGTTAGAGTCTTGTGGCACACTGGTGCTGAATGAGAGGTATGGAGGCAGGGCGGACTGCCATTTTACTGACTGATACCTATAGGATAGGTAGCTTTTAAACCAGAGAAGGGTGGGCTAAGGACATTGGAGTAGAAGTTTGCTGTGACAAACTCTGTTGAAGGTTTAGACTAGTTTAGAAACAAGAAGACTAGTTTGCTGTTATCTTTAGCTTTATTGACAGTGTCGATATATGCTAGAAGTTTAGTGTTAGTACTATGGGATGGACAGAAGCCATGTTGCTTGTGGGACAGGAGTTCTTCCTGCAGGAGATAGTTTAGCAATTGTTTTTGATTACATTTTTCAAGTATTTTGGAGGGGGGGTTGCTATAGGTCTAAAGTTATTCATGTCTGTTGAATTTCCTCCTTTGTGCAGAAGGATAGTGTATGACTTTTTCCAGAGAGAGGGAATGTAGGATTCATAAGAACTGAGACAAGGTAGGCAATGCTGTCAGCTGCTATTTTAATGTATTCACTTGGGAGATCATCAACTGAAATAGAACATGGTTTGAGTTTGTTTAAGTATAGTTTTATTTAGGATGTGAGCACAGGTTTGAAAGTGAAAGTGGATGTGGTGGCACATGGCTGCTGGGAAGGGTTAGGATTGCATATTGGGGAATCCTTGGTTATAGATGCTATAGTATCTATAAAATAAGAGTTGAATTGTATTGTGGTTTCAAGTGATGAGTTTTTTGGAGAGGGATAATGGTTGAATTTATGGCCAGGATGCAAGATTTCTTTAATGGTTGCCCATATTTTTAGGGTTGTGTTTACTTCTTCTTCTGGCTTTTCCCAGTTAGGGTTCACCACAGCAGATCATCTGTCTGCTCATGATTGGCAGTGGAGTTTTACAGTGTCGAGTTGCCAGTCTGGCACCCAACCTTCCACAGAAGGCACACACACACTCACACCTAGGGCCAATTTAGAGTGCCCAATCCACCTACTGCATGTCTTTGGGATGTGGGAGGAAACCGGAGCACCCGGAGGAAACCCACATGACCACAGGGAGGACATGCAGACTCTGCACAGAAAGCACCCCAGCCAAGAATCAAACCAGAGAACCTCTTGCTGTGAGGCGACAACTAACCACTGCACCACCGTGGCCGCTCTGAAAGTGATTATAGTGTACTTTGTTGTCTTCATTGATTTGCTTTTTAGTATGATTATGAAGCATTCTGAAGTTTTCAAGATATTGTAGCATTTTATATTTTTTGCCATCCTTTCAATGTTTTTATTTCAATCCTGCATTAACATTCTACTCATTTTGGATAGCCAAATTATATTATTTGCTTTTAGTCTCTTCCTTCTAGAAGGTGCAAGGCTATTTAGGATATTCAGGAAAGTCGTATTGAATTCATTTACAGTATCATCTAAGGGGAGGATTTTTAGGAAGTTTCACTTAATAGATGATAGGGCAGTAATGAACATTTCTGGGTTAGACTTGGAAAGGTTGCATATTGTTTTATAAACATGCTGTTTAAGTAAATGTAGGAGATGTCTGGTGTAATTTCTCCAAGTCTTTTGGGTTTTTATTACCATGCTGGGAATGGACCCCATTCCTAAGTCAAAGTATGATTAAAGTTCACGTAATTAGTATTGTTATAATCTTTGATGTTAGACAGATGTATTTTTCACAGCACCTGCAGTATGCCCAGAATTGACTCCTTCTGCAATTCACACAGAGTTACATTTATTTAAGTCTGACTGTAAATTCTTTTTTATAAGACCCATTGCTCCTACTATTATTGGAACTGTCTGGATTTTCTTCTTCCATACTGACCTTGTAAATCCTGGTATTTTATAACTTTTTGTTTCTCTGTACGTAAGACACTGCAGTCACTGGGTGTAGCAATTTCAATGATCAGTGCTACTTTTGTCTTCTTTCCATGGACTACTATATCTGGTTTTCTCACATCTATTTTTTGAACTGTTAGTAATAGGGGATCCCATGTGCTATAAACCACATCATTTTCTGTAATTGTTTGTCTTTCATGTTTCCATTGTTTTTCAGCTACTTCAATATTATAATGTTTGCACAATCACCATTGCAACATTCTTGCCACATTATTATGTCTTTCTGTATACAGTCTTTCTGCCATTAGTATATCACAACCAGTAACAAGATGTGCAACTGGTTCCAATTCTGTTTTAAAAAACCTGCATTTGTCTGTTTCTCCCACATGTTCGATGCGCCCATCAGGGTGGCACAGTAGTGCAGTGGTTAACATTGCTTCCTCATAGCATGAGGTTCTCCAGTTAGATTCTCAGCTGGGGTGCCTCTTGTGTGGAGTCTGCATATCCTCCCTGCATTCATCTGGGTTTTCTCCTGGTGCTCATGTGTCTGGAGCATTTCTCCCTGGGCCTCTGCCCAGTAAACAAAGAATAAATAAAATAAATGCACTTTGTAAACCAATATGTATGAAGTCCACTATCCTGGGCTGCCAATATTAACCTTTCATCTTTTGGTATAAATTCACCTCTCCTTAACCATTCTTGCATTCAATCTTGAATGACACAAGGTTTTTCTAAGAGTTTTCTATACTTGCAGCTATATTTATGCATTTCCCACATTTCTTGCTTTCTCATCTTATCCTTCACTTTATATTTTTTCTTTTGTTTTTTGTTGTTTTTTTTTTTTTTGGAACATTCAGTTGCTTCCTGATTTTTATCTGCTTTTGGTTTTGATTTTCATTCCTGCTTGACACTGATATGCTTCTGCTAAACTAAGTAGAAACGTCATCTTAGACTTATTCTCCTCATGTTTTAAAACTTTCACTGTGTTTGGGTCTTGTGAAGCCAGCAGATATGTATGCATTCCTACGATTACACATCTCTACGTGTAGTCAGTTTTGAGGAGGCCCATACCTCCTTCAGAGTGGGGAATATATAATCTTGGTATACAATGATTTTTATAAATAATTTTATAAAGATGGAACATTTTTCTTCTTTTAATATCCATCTGATCTAATACATTTGGGGGCCAGTCAATTACTCCAAAACTGTACGTCAGGACAGGAAGACCAAATTGGTTTCTAGCTTGGACTTTGTTCCTAGATGTCAGAGCTATTTTCAGTATAAATTTTAGTCTTCTAAAATATTCCTTACTAAGCTTTATTCACATTTATTCATGTTTTATTGTTGATCCTCATTCAATTCCCAAATATTTATAGACTCCCTCTTGCTCAAGTTATTTTACATCACATTCCTGTCTCAGACTGGCATTTTATTGGTGCTGCAGGTTTTTTGCTTTAAAGGTTGCTTTTGCATGTTTATCAAGACCAAATGACATTCTTATATCATATGAAAAAAGTTTTAACCAGTTGAAGTTGTGCTTTCAGTTCTTCATCTGATGAACTATACAGTTTTAAATTATGCACAAAAAGAAGATGAGAAGTCTTTACAGTTTGTTTTCTGGAAGCCAAATTATAGCCATGACCTAATCTGTTAAATAGACAGCTTACTCGGTTGAGGGCAAGATAAAAGAGCAGCGGTGACAAAGAGTCACCCTGGAATATCCCCCTTTTAATTTTTATCCCTGGATTAATAATATGTCCTTAATCATGGATTAACTGCAAAATGGTTTGCCACTTTTCATGGTCACTGTAATATAATAAATCAGTATAGAGTGTATCTTATTCATTTTAAGCACTTTTTTATCTAAGCATGTGGGATACACCCAAATGCTTTTTTTATATTCTATCCATGCCACGCTTGGATTCTTCCCCTTTTTACAGTTCTCCATTATGACTTTAACATCAAATGATCCTTTGTTCCATATGACTTTCTATTGTTACCCTTTTGTTTTATTACCATGATTGAGTTTTCTCCTAAATGACTATAAACTCTGTCAGCATCAATTCCAGTGCATAGCTTATACATTGTCGGGAGGCAAGTTAATGGTTTATAGCTTTTAGGATACTTTGCAGGTTTGCTCTTAAGAAGGAGTATTGTTTTTCCTGTTGTTAACCAGGTTGGCATCTGTTCGGCATGCACATATAAATAGTTCTTACTCATCAGTTAATCTTCATGTAAAGATGTTCATACTTTTAGCCAGAAGTTAGGTACTGCATCTGGGCCTGAGAGTTTCCAATTAGGAGCTTTTCTTAACTTTGTTTCAATTTCTCTGTCCATTACATCATCCCATTTAATATCCTGTACATTTGAACTTCTTATTTTTTCTTTTACCTCATTCAGCATCTTTATGTTCCATAGGATCTTCATAGATATCTCTCCAAAATGTGACTATTTCTTCTTTTTTTTTTGGTGGTGGTGTCTCAATTCCTTTTGCCTTGTTTACCAATTCTCTAAAAAACATTTTTTGGGTCATCAAAAATTGCTTATTTTGTACTTTTCCTTTATATTTATCGCATTTATATTACGTGATCGAACAGTGAAATGTTTGAAAATGTAGTAATCGACCCCTAAATATCAAAACACTGTAATGTTGAATGACAAAAAAAACCCACCCAAACAAACCATTAAAATGGTCTAAGGAGGGAGGCAAGCCCCCCTGCACCCCCCACACCCCCTGCTACTTAAATATACCAACTTTGAGATCGCACTACAGTGCAGACATTGGAAAACTTCCATGTCCGCACTGTACAGAGATCTCCATTGAACCGTTCGACATTCTGACGGTTTGATATTTAGGGGTTGATTATTACGTGTTTGAACATTTCACTGTTCAATCACGTAATATAGACCCTATTTATCTGCATATCTTCTAAGCTTTTCTACCTGTGCTGATATCTTTAGTTTATTATTTCCAATAGTGTATGATAGACCCTGATCTGCTCTGATACTACGGGCTGGTTTTATCACCTCTATCATTCTGAGTGTCTGTTTGTATAGATTGGGAAATTATCACTGAGACAATCAGACATTGCACCTGAGGTGGTGTATTTGATGGGTCCAATACAAGGATCCCTAATAGGGAATTTGATGTGTTGCTGTAATGTGTGGGGCTATTACTTAGTTGTGTGAAACCAAACATGTTCATGCTAGATGCAGGAGAGTTAGAGTTTACATCCAAGCAACTGACATTCACATCACCTAATAGTATTATTTCTTGTGAAATTGTTATGGATGTCCAATGTAGGATACCTGCCAGAAAAGCTGTATTGCACCAGCAAGGATGTAAAGAAGATATATACATATTTGTTTATAGTTGTTTAATTTCAGGAACATTATAAGAAGCTCTGCTGAACTGAATTTTGGAGTTGGTTTGTTGTAGGGGAAATGTGGTAGTTGGTAAATATTAAAGTAATGCCACCACTTTTCCTCTTTATATGGTCATTATGGATGATATTATAGATGGGAGGTATAATTTCATAGTTGCTTATCCTGGTTTTATGCCTATTTTCAACTACAGTGAGAATATCAGGCTTATGTTGGGTGATCTAGACATATAGTTCAGGAATTTTGTTTCCTATGTGTCTAACATTTGTGGCAGCAAAAGTATGATTACCAGGGATGGGTGTTGACATCGTAGGATTAGGGTGAATATCTCCTTCTAGAAGGGTTTTAGTTTACTGGAAAATTACTGATTCTTGATTTTTGGAGAGTATTTTCTTGCTAATTTTGTTTTAGTTTGAGTTGAAATGTAGTTAATCAGTATATATTTGGAGTAAAGGTGAGGGGCATCATTAAGTAGGTTTGGGGTGATGTGTAGAGAGTGTTAGGAGGAAGCATGAATAGGTGGTTGGGACAAAGTTGCAGATATGTTGAGTGCTATTATAGAGTCATGGTAAGATGAAAGATGGCCCAGTAGCAGGAGAAGAATAGAGAATAAGCTGAATAGTAGCACAATTACGTAAATGGATCTGTATACTATAACTGGCAGGTAGTGGGATCAGGTCAAAGTATAACACAGAATAATCAGTTTACAGGCAATAGAAAACAATTAGCAGAGAGGTACCAAACTAAACAGTTTTTTTCTTTCATTTTCTGAATGCAGAAGCCTGTGAGCCAGGAAAACTAAGCAGCTGGCATTTACAGTATAATATATTGGTCAAGAGGAAGGATAGTAGCCAACTTAGTAAGATGTCCTTAGAGTGCAAGCACAACTGTCAGAGGGAAGGATGTTAAAAACTAACTTCCAGCAATAGACAGGCATGTATTTAACTAGATGATGTTAATACAAAGCAAAGATCTTCAAGTTAAATTTGCATACATTGTACAAAGACAAAAATATCAGTGCAAATGTTTGGGAGTTGGCAGAGCTTTTGCAATATCTAGGTCAAATATAGTGACCAGAAGCATTGAAAGGAAAAAAAAAGAGAAAAAATCTGCTAGATAGTCATATTATATTGAGGCAATAACATTAGTACTTATTATAAAAAGAGATGAAGGAATGACCTTATTAAGTTAGAGCAAGAGAATATGGAGAAAGTACATAACAGAGAGATGGCAAAAAAGCTGAAGAATGTAAGCTGATAATAGGTTAGCAGGAGGTATACTGATAATCAAAGTAAAACAGTATATACATATATATATATATATATATATATATATATATATATATATATATATATATCTAAGAGAGAGATAGAGTATTATTAAACTATATATATGTATGTACATATATATAATATGTGTATGTGTGTGTGTGTGTGTATATATATATGGGTGTAGGTTAGAAGATCGACAGCTGGGATTACCGACAACGCATGAGCGGGCGCCAGATGATCGACACTCGGAAGACCGACGCTACGGATGAAAACTCCGACGCCAGGGATAGTGAGTTGGAAAGAAGGCTGTGTGAGTATGCGGTGGTGACGGACGTTAGGGTGCGACTAAGGTAAGTGTGGATAGTGACAGTCTGTGGGGATAGGGGTGGGTTAAGTGAGTTAGGGTTAGGGCGCGGGTTGGGTAAGTGTGCGGTAGTGGTATGTTTTGGGTTAGGGGCGGGTTAAGTGAGTTAGGGTTAGGGCGGTTATGTAAGTGTATGTAGTGGTATTTTTGGGTTAGGGGCGGGTTAAGTGAGTTAGGTTAGGCGCGGGTTATGTAAGTGTGTGGTAGTGGTATTTTTTGGGTTAGGGGTGGGTTAAGTGAGTTAGGGTTAGGGCGCAGGTTAGCTGAGTGTGCGATAGTGACGGACCTTAGGGTAAGGGTTTGGGTTAGGGTTGGACGAGTTGTGTGTGTGAGGTTTAGTGTGGGTTTGTGAGGATTTTGGTGTGCTTGTGTTCTGTGTGTGGTTTTTGGATAAGGGGATGTGTTTTGTTAGTTGATTGTTGTTATTGTGGTGTGTGCAGTGTGTGGGGTTTCGTGTTTGTGGACCGTCGGTTACTTGTTTGTCGGGCATGTGAGTTGTCGTGTTTCTGGTTTGTCGATAATGTGGTGTCGATGTTTTTGTTGTCGGTGAGAGTGGCTGTCGAGCTTATGACCTAGAACCTATATATATATATATATATATATATATATATATATATATATATATATATATATATATATATATATATATACACACACATATATATATGTGTGTGTGCATGTGTGTGTGTGCGCGTGTGTGTGTGTGTGTGTGTGTGTGTGTGTGTGTGTGTGTGTGTGTGTGTGTAAACTGTATATAATATTAGTATTCCTCAAACAGTTAAACATAAAATATAGAGTAATCATCCAAACTAATGTATAATTAAGTAAAAAGAAACAGTAATCTTATTACAGCAGCCATAACTCTGTCACTTAGCTAACACCTTTTACCCAGTAACATATACATAAATGCTGGCTTTTGTATAGCAAATGAGGAATATCAATCAGAACTAGCCAGTAAAATAAATTACATAATTATCTAATCACAGGAGGTATTCAGAGCTTTAGTTTCAATGGCTGAGCATGGTTGTCTATAAGTGGAAACATCCATTAAGCTGAGTAATGTTGCCACATTCTAATGTTTTGGAATGTAATTTGCAACAAAAAATAATAATTTCCCTCAATGTATGTTGACCATGGTGCCATATCTGGCTTAAATCCACTGAGTCTTCATTTTAGTTGATGCAGTAATATTTTAAATATCTTGTAGCCATTTTTCCTTCTTTACCTGCTGTACTGAGTCAGAATAAACAAGGCAGACAGCCATACCTGTGAGGCACATACTATCTAAACTATGTGTTTATATGAATTAGCATATTACACACTGGGTCACTTATATGCATGCCTTCTTCTGGCAATACTCTGAAAAGCAATAGCTTAATACACCAAGTGATAAATGTCAAATACAAAAAGACTATCCCCGGGATTCAATAAAATCCATACAGACTCCATGTACAGTTCTCTCTCGGCAGAGTACCATGCATATTAATTGTGGAGTGCTGCCACAGGAGATCACAGTAACACGGATATTGAATCTGTGTAAGCAATACTGTAGAAATTGTCCCATAGTTGTAGATTATTCAGGAAATTCCTGGACAGATGTTATGCACAGGATATGAATCTTTGTAATGTATCCTGCTAGTGTAGAAATATGGTTGAAGTTTAATATTTTTTTTGTGTGTTGCACGGTGCAGCATGAAGCACAGCAGTGCCAAGCTGAGCTCACACATACACAGCTGACACCTGCAACACATCTAAAAATAGAAACCAGGTGTAATTAATTATTTAATTCTGTCTACTTTTTTATTTTATTTGTTTTTTTTAATGGCCATTTGCATGGTGCAGCATGGTGCTTAGCAATGCTAACAGGTAGCTTAGTAGTATATGTGAAGGTATAGTGGTTTTCTCACTATCCAAGTAGCTAGATAGGTGGTGTCATTGCATAAAGTGTAGTAGATCCTGGGTTGGAGTCCTGAGAAGTCATACTTTTTTACATTTATTGTTGTGAATATGTGAGTGGTGACTTAAAGGGTGGTTTAATTCAAAAACAAAATTTTTATATTTGGAAAAGCTGCATGATGTTAAGCACTGCTTAAACATGGTCAATGGCTATCCCTGTTTGTGCATTGCTAAACTCCACTAAAACACGGTTTTGCGAGTTTACCCAATACTCACCTCTGAAAGCTGGCTTGCACAATGCTGAGCAATGTGTCACTTTTTTGAACATTATACAATGACATGTAAGAGCAGGAAAGCAGCCTATATTATGGCCATTAGGCAGGAATTCACAACATTCATTGGAGTCCATAGCAAACTGTCAATATGCACGACGGTGTTGGTGAGGGAGCATACTTTTGGGTCCAGAGGTGGGGTGTACAGGAGTCCAGAGTGTTTGTTGCACTCCTGGCCAGAAGTATGAACCCCATCTGTTGCAGGGCAATTACCAGGACTCAGAATGTAAAGCTGAAGCCTGGGATTGGTTGGCCAGAGATCTTTCTAGTTCTGCTGGTAACCCCCTGCACTGGTGAGCAGTATTGTCACCACTATGACAACCTGAAGTGAAGAAAGTGGGGGACCTTGGACACCTGGGTCCAAGAGGCAAGAGCTGGGCATGCCTCACAGATATAGAAGTATGCTTGCTACTACTTTATTAATATATAAGCTGAATCTTTGCAAAATTAGTTTGCATAATGGTTTGCTTCTTTTCCAACAGCTACAGCTAAATAGGCTTCCAATCTCCAGTCTCATGCAGGGTGCCTGGCCAGGATGTGCGGTGAGTGTGGGAAGAATGAATAATTTCTGATAACTGTAGTGCAATAAACAATACCAATAATAATAAACAATAAAGTTTAAAGCAGGATTGTGCTTTGATAACTAATGTATGCAAATAACTGCAGAAGGGAAGTATTCACTGCATGTGTGTTGTAATGTGACTCCAGTGAAATGTCCAAATCAAATTAATAAAGAATGCAGACATGATTGCCTGATAAATGTATTGCACAACCAACAATACTGTTCAGGGCTGTTTTCAGGCCAGTTTGGGTCAAATAATGCTCTGTTTCCTCAACTCCAGGAACAACATATATGGGTAAGGTAGCCCACGGTCTGAGCAGATATCATGTGTTTAGTTCCTAGATTCTAAGGAACAGTAACAATAAAGTGTAAAGCAGGATTGTGCTTTGATAATACATGTGTTCAAATAACTGCAGTAAGACTGTATTAATTGCATGTGTGTTCTAATTTGACTGCAGTCAACTGTTACATTAAGTGCACATGTCCCCTGGAGTCACAGCTTTTTGCTTCTACTCCCATGCCAGCCAACTAAGATATGAGCGGCTGTCTATTCTACTTAATGTACATGAACATACCTCTCAACTGTCATGATTTTTTGTAATGTAATGACAACTGCCCAATCTGTCTAGTCCATGAATAGCAGATAGATGATTATCTGGAATGCAGTGTATCTATAAATCCATTTACAGAACTCCTTGGTAGTATTCCATGAGCACAGGGTGTGAAACCGTTCCATGTAGTTGTGTACCTGTATCTGTTAATGCTTGGCCCATACTGTCCTATGCTATCAGGTTGAGAGTTATGTACGTGCAACATCATGTATAAAATAATTGGAGTTACTGTACTCACAACTGACACTGCACACTTTAGAAGTATGTGTTAGTACTCTGTGTAGTAATATCATCTGCAAGTTTACTAATGTTATGTTTTTCTCTCTCTCTCCCCACCACTTACCATCTTTAATTTATTAATGTTATTTATTATTATGAGTTAACATTAATATATTTTTAAACTCACTTTTTTGTTGTCATTATGGTTTATTTCATACTTGTTTGCTGTTAACATACTTATTGTTATGTTTATTCTTGTTGCATTCCACATAATATACTTTAATATGTATTTGGATTATTCGGTGTTATATTCCATTATGTTAATGCTAACATTGGTTTGGTTATTACTAATCTTAACTTAGGTTTGCATTTAATTTGCTACAGTGTGACAAGGTAGGCCAGTTCCAGGTGATCCATCTACCTTGGCTCCTCCAGCCATGGCACTGGTGCCCCCTCTGCTGTCTCTGCACTACCTATGGCATAAGGTAGTTCTGCCCCATGGGGCAGGGCTGGGCCTCCCTCTGGGAGAAGCAGTGGAGGGGTTTGGTTTTGTCCCCCACGATGAAATACCAGGTATGATGTGCAGGTTGGTCTTTCGAACTTTTGGACATTGCCTGCACTGGATGGAGGGCATGCTCACCACCCTGGTGGGGCAGCCTCAGCCTGGATGCCAGCCTCCACTGCTGCCACCACAGGGTCAGTGAAGGAGCAGTGTCAACAGTCCCATGGGTGGGGACATGAGTCATGCTGCTACCTTGTGGATGCACCTGAGACTGGGATTCCACAACATTCTCCCCAACCAAGGTATTGACCCCTCTCTTGTGTCACACACCAACCATGTCTGCTGTCTTGTCTGTCTTGTCTGTCTTGTCTATCTGCAAAAGCTTCCTCATCTTCCCAACGTACCTCCCCCACATGTACCTATGTCCCTTCCCCAATATACCATTCTCATCTTAAAAAAAAGAAATGGGCACCTGTCCCCCCAAAAAATCACATCCCATACATAGCTCTCCACTTTGCACATGTGTCCACTAGAAACACATAATTTGATCCAATTGGCTTGACAACACAGTTATGTTATTCTCACCCCTCTCTCTGGGGGTGACAGTCCAAATTCATCTACAAATTCTGACAAAGTACACACTTGTTGCTGTATAAAAAATGGATAGCTATGGTTCCATCCTACACCCTTCCTGCAAATACCTACCTGCCTTTAAATATGTTTTCCCCCTGCTTGTACCCCATTTCACCATTGGCCTGTCTCCCTAGTTTTATTATCTTTAAAGATTTTTTGCATGATGCCACATTGTGCAGTGTCACTGAGCACAGCTAAATTGGAGCTATAGTGATAAATGTGTTTGAAATGATAATAGACATGTACAAAATGTACACTTTTGCCCTATGTCGAACCCAAGACCATTACACCTGCAGACCAGTGCATTAACTTGTCACGCCACACAGCTGTTAAATAAAACAAGTGGTTTAAGCAAAACATAGTAATTGCAAGTTATCGTAATTAAGGGTGTTTAAGCAGAGCTGCAGATTCTGCCATGTTGCGCAAAATTGCTCAAAGATTAATGGAAAAACTGGGAGTGTACCTTGTAGTATAATACAGGACTATAACACTAGAAAGCCAGACACATATTAATGGATGTGAGGTCTCTAATAGCAGTTAAATGTGCACTTTAATCAGCAACATTTAGAAATACACCTGCTAAAACATTAATGGCAAAATACATATTCAACTGGGACTCTGGTGGACAAATAAATCCCTATAAAGCCATGAACATAATAATGGATGTACTTGAGGTATGTCACATGCTTTATGTGTGTACATGTACGTTGACAAACACAACTACTGTAACAATGACTCAGTAGCTCAGTCTGCTAAATGCTTTGCAAATAGTAATTTTTGCCACAGATGGTCCTGAGTTCACATCCAGTGATGTGTAGCATTTATCAGTGATAAATGATTAAACAATACATAACTGTAATAAAAATAATACATAGATAATAAATGAAAAATGCTTCATTTATCAATGAATGACTGAGATATTCACTATTTATCCATCCAATACATTTCACATGCAATGTCTGCTGTTCAATGATGGCAGTCAAAGGCATGCAGATAGGAACACAGTTGACATATCCCTATAGCAACACTATAAAATGCATAGACTGTCAGGTCATGCATTAATATACATTCACAAAGGATTTTAACTTAGGCAATGCAAAGGAGGCCCACTAATATCAGACTGCAGCACACAATCATTTCATAATGATATTACAGACTAGCATGGCTTCACAACTAACATACTCATATTGAGGTCCTGCTAGCAGCAAGGACTTCCAGCACACACATTCCAAATGACTACCAGAATGTAATACATGGCCTGGCAGTTGCCCAGATGGTTGACATAATGGTATATTTACCCCATATGTTGTTCAAGGACACAACAAGCATGTTATCTATTACTCTGTTAATGATACCTTCAACTAACATACTTACCTTACACACATACCTCCATATCCTGTGGGATGGGTTGCCCCAGTGTGGCTCTGGTTGTACACTGGAGCTGCCAGTGGTCACATCTTTACTCATAACTGCTTTCCCCCTCCACATCCTGCAGCCTATCTCACTATGCTTATTGCCTGCAGCAGTAACATCAGATACAGCCTGTAGCCCATATCTAAATGTACCTCCTCCCTGTACTGACATAGCATTTCTACCCAGCATTTCCACCCCATCTTATGAGAAATGGGATGGATTCTACATTGATCCCTTTTATCCCCTTCAGTAGTTGTAGGAGATTTCTTTATTACACTGCTACACAGTTCTGTATGCTTCAGTTAGCATTACTCAACACAGATTGGTTCAGAGACAACCACCTGCTAATGAGGTACACCTTAAAAAGGAAAACCCCTAACTAGGGGAACCATTGTGTATGAGAATTACTTTCTATGAACTCATTGACACAAGACATATATTTTTATATATCAGCTTCCTTCCAAAGAGGTGTATTGTACTCCAGCAGGTATGTGATCATTTTATCACTAACAGGATGCATATGGTGGAATATAGTTATGAGGAATGGGATTACATCAGTAAGCCTGTCGTAGAACTTTACTGATAACATGTCATTAATCTTCACATGTGTTACACCTAGAGAGGAACTACAGTACAGCAAGCAAAGAATGCTATGTGCTAAATACGGACACAGGTCCCTGGGTAACACTATTTGTTTGGCACTGTTGTTTGTATAAAATACAATATACTGCTATGGAGCACACTACATTGGACACCTGCCTTGGTTGTCTTATCATACATCTGTATCTGTCATGTCACAAACAGGAATATTTGAATATTGCCACTCCCTCACTTGCGCCCATAACCTTTGTATGTTGTGGACTTCCCTCTCAACTCTACATATGTTAGCAGATTGTCCAGAGTTTTGCTTCATATATTTGGTCCATGTTTCATAAAATTTTGTTTTTCTGGCAAAGTAGTTGCAAATCATTAAAGATTGTAGTTAGACAATAATTAAGGACATCAAATTTGCAGACTTCATTCCCTGAAGACATTTCATGGTCATGCACAACCTGTTATTCCATCAACCGTGTAAGTCTGGAATACCAATACATAGAAATTGTCCCTATTTGCTGGCCTTTGTCCCACTTTTATTTATGGATTTGTCCAGCTGTCTTGCTCTAAGAGGTTGAGACATATGGTGGGACACACATTGGAATATTAGATGTGTAATCAAACAGTGAATACTGATAGCTGTCCTATATGGCTGTATCTCTACCTTCTGCACCTCTACGTAGGTGATCCTGACATATGTTCTCTTTTTGTGTAGATTAGCAATAATGTCTAGGTGTCAAAGAGCCCCTTTCACTGAGCCTGAGAATGATGTAACTGTGGAGGCCCTGTGGCAGCATTATGAGACCCTACTTTCTAGGGGGAGGCCCAACATACAGGAGCAGGCTGCACTGTAAGCCAACCTGGTCCAGAATGTAAATTCAGTTGGTCAGCAGAGCAGGACATATGAGCAGGTGTGACACCATGCCACAGATATGATCCATGCTATATGCAGAAGAGCAGCAGATGTGGTCAGGGATTGTGGTGTCATTGGTGGAGGGCCATCTGCAGAACTATCATTATCGGTCAATGAGTAGTTTCATGCAAATCTAGGTACATAAGACAGTTCCCAAGCATCCATTACACAGTATGTCGTGGATGTGGGTGCCACTGTTTCAGCACCAGAGGAACATCGAGGTATGCTTAGTAAGATCATCACTGGAATACTGTAGCATTCAGTGTGTCTGTGTGGACATAGTTTTCAGTGGGTGTCAGGTTTTATTTTGGGAGGAAGACAGGTTAGCTGCAGTTTGAGTCTCAGGCCAGATTGTGACCAACATACCAGTTTACATAGTAGCTACTGTAAATGTCAGATATTTTTATGTATACCCACTTGTAATGTAACATGTGGAGCTGTTTACATTACCTCTCCCTCAAATCTTTTCAGGAACATCAGGAATTGGACAGGACCATGGTCCTGCTTCTGGTAAGCACAACACTGTTTTGTTACACATGTATATTTGGTGAAATATATATGCTAAACTGTCTTTCCAGGCCTAATGGCTGGATTGATGTACTGTCTGCCTGACTGTCAACTGTAGAGATAGATTCTGACTGTACACAGTTTATACTCATACCTATACCCTGTAGATGTGCCCACAGTGATAGATTTGCAACTATTGTCAGGACAGCACAGATCGCCCGATGTGTCAACTGTACAAGGGTTTTTCAAAATGTCCACGTTGGACATCATTTAGGTATTGATCATGAGATTCTTCTTTAAAGCACTTTTATTTGCTGGTTAATATAGATTTGGGTTAGACTATAATGCCCTCATGTCTGATTATTAGAGTTTGGAGGTTAGACAAGTCTGTGATACTGACAACAGTGTATACAGCATAACATAAATTGCAACATAGTAATGCACAGTAATGTAATTAGGGTATTAATGTAATGCTGTTCCCTTTTTTTCACAGGTGACCATGAGGTCTGGTCTCTGCCCACTTCACAACCTGATGCCGGAGGCTCTTCAGACTCTGATGATGATGGTGGCCAAAGTGAGGCACAGTTGAGGGTTGCAGGGACTGAATTTGACACAGAGGTTGACATCCCTTGTCCACCCTCATTGTCACCGTACACAGCCAATATGCCTGTGCACACCCAGTCCCCTGTGGCCACAAATATTAGATAGTCAGAGGGTGGAGACATTGAACAGGATAGTGTGGCTACTGAGGCTGCAGGGAGTGTTGACACTGGCCATAGCCAAACAGATGGTGAGGATACACCAAGGCAGATTGATAGGAGTGCTCATAGGAGGCCTGCTGTCCCTGCACTACCTGTTGCAGGTGTCTCATTATGTGTCACTATGAATGTTTTGGGCCATCATGGAGGCGCAGGCATGTTCTGGAAGGTACTCTCACAGAATGCTCAGGGTTATGCATGCAACACAGTCTGACATCCGTGACTGCCTCCACCATGTTGTTGATACCCTGGAATGGTTAACTGATGCAGTGGAAAGACATTGGTCCCAGATATATTACACAGTATCAGTCTTGGAACACATGGTGTCTGTGATGGAATGTCTAGTTAGAGTTGAGCATTGGCCTCGTGGATGTAGGTCAGCAACTACATCTGTTGAGAGTCAATGTGACCATGCACAATCACACTCCCATAGTGGCAGTACATCCAGCGCTCCAGAGGGGAGTGTGCTGTCCACAACAAGACATGGCAAACCATTGGCCCTGGTCCTGGGCATTCCTGTGGAGGACACGTTCACAGCAGACAGCAGTCACCTTCAGGTAATAGCACAGTATCTGACCTTGATCCTTGCAGAGCCAGCTCACATGTTTGGGTTAGAGACAATGAGCTTTCAGCTCTACCATGCATGGCTCACAGCTTTCCAACATACAGACATATAGGGCTAGCACTGAAGATGACTGTATTCATGTGCACACTCACACACCACTGTCAAAATCAGGTCACCTACAGACACACACACCACATCTCCATGCTCCATCTTGCCTGCTTTCCTTCCTGACTCACACACATGCATGTCAACCTATTGGGTTAGCCTATGCCTCCTACACCCCTCCACACAACACCCTGTGCAAGTGGTGATACCTGTGTCACATACTTGTTATCTTTCTCATGGATGCAGGGAAATAAAGCTATGTGTCTGATGCGCAGGGTGATTATCTACATCACTATGACCTATCATCCATTGTATCTTTTTGCATGCTATTTGTACTGCTCATTTACAGATATTGCACAATGCCATTTATAATGAGCTTAGATTCATATCATGTGGTTACATTACCATGGATACTGTAGAAATGTCTTTGTCATCACACAATGAAAGGTGTCTCATGGAAATGTCTGTGATTCTCTTTCAGGATTCTGTAGGACATAGCTATGCCTACACACGCACAATAAAAACATTAACGTCAGAGCACAGGACTGAATGTCAGCAGAAAGGTAAGTAACTATAGGGTCATTGGAACATGGGTTCATATATGTAACACACAAATGAATGCAAGGGTCCCTAAACTATGACAAAGGTTGATACCCTTTAAGACTGTAAGCAGGATTTTGGAGGTTGAAACACCTACAGTCCGGAGTGTGGGAGATGAACAATCTCCACTTTATCTGTGTCCACTCCAAGCATCGGTACTAAACCTTGTGTGATTGTCCTGTTCCCCATCCAGATGTGTAACTTTCATTTGATTTGCAATAGGCAGAACTCTAATTCACATGGATTGGAAGCCTGTTTCATATAGGTTGTAGTCTCTGGGTCATACACCTGTCTGTCCAGCATGTCCCATTTATACCACAGGCAAGGTGTAGGTCTGGAGACCAAACAGGTAATTCTGGTGTTAATTGTTTTCTGGATATGCAGAAGTTCCACAGTGGGGTCTGAAACACCCTGTGTGGTAGCCATACACCTTCCCTCCATGGCATGTTGGAGACAGAATACATAGATAGGCCCTTAACGCACTTTCCATATGACATGTTGCATACACCACATAGCGGCTTACTGGGAACCTCTGTAGCTGTTACAGTTGATGGATATGCCTGGTTGGTTACTTTGGCAAAGGTGGCATTGCACTCAATGATAGGTATGCTGAATTCTGGATACAGTGAAACAATCACTTCCTTGGATTTACCTGCCCTACCTTGGTTTACAGGTTGTGCTACATGGAATGCTTTACCCAATATTACTGACATGTTTCAGTCAAAGGCTAGATCACTATTGATGTGTGCATAATTCCCTTGACTACTGGGTCAACTGTAGGCAGTGTGCTGTTAATACAATAGTTACAATGAGTGGATCACACCCCAAAGGATAGTATCATGCAATTCTTGGCATTTACTGTTGGTCCATGGCCCTGACAGCAAATGCATGTCTGCGTCACTTGGGTTTGTCAACAATGAAATGCCTTGTCGGGCCATGGTAGGTGAAGTGACTCATGATCTGCCCATGACTAACCCAAATAGTGTCTGGTTCAGTGTTTGTGGATGTACTACATGTCTACTGATCATCTACCAGTGTCTGTAGATGAGCCCCCTTTCTGCAGAGGGATGACTGTTTCTGTTCTCCATTCCCAAAGTACAATGCCTGTTTGGTGGCTACAATGAAACACTAAAGCCAGAGATCACAACAGGCCATGTATACAACTCCTTATTGGAGTTATTTCCATTGTGGTTTCGAAGATAAATGTAACCCAGGGTGTCTGAGTTTGTACAGAGCACTGCCAATAACTGTAGGGGAAACTAATATGTGCATCCTGTAAACATCAGGATGGAGTATTTAGGCATGTATTTTAAAGTTAGACACTAATCAAGCAGTTCCCATTGGAAACAAAAATTACCTTGTAATGACTGCTGAAAAGAAAGGAGTAGCCTAAATTTCTGCTGCCTGGCTACTACTACTGCTGGTCTCACCATGGCATCACTCTGTTGGGATACAAAGCTCCTATTTTCTGAATTTCACCAGAAACAAAACATTATCACCAAGCTCAAGATATGAATCAGGTCACAGTCTGTTTGTTGAGCCACATACTTGTCACAGATGATGCAAGCATCTGTAGGCTTGTTGTACCTTTTCCAGTTAGATGCCTTGATTAGCAAACAGACCAGTCATTTGTGTTTTACATGTATTATGACTTGGGTTCTGAGCCTTGTAGGATTTAACTGGGTACTGATCTGATGTTGATTAGGAGCACAGCTCTAGCATCACAATATACTGTTGTAAGTCAGCCTACATAGATCCAAAGTTGGTGTGGCAAACTCCACAGCGGCAGTTGTCCTTGTTAGGTGGTGGTATCAAAGCAAGTCATGTAGCCTGCCCTTCAACAACATTATGGTCGTGATCTGCATGGTATGGCATAGAGAGGAGTGGCCACCTTTGGGTAATGTAGCTGTTCTTACCACATGCCCTACTTGTGTGATACTGTACATTTATGTTCCCAGAAAACAACACTGCAGCCACATCATTGTACAACTCAGTCATTTACTGTATGGTTGTTTGACAGGCATTGTAGATGTGCAAGACCAAAGTAATGACTGTAATGTTGAACAAGTGTCTTGTGCATGCAAAGACATCAACATCTGCACTGCAAACATATGATACATATGATAATGAGTAGGTTGCCAACATGTAAACCTCACCTCCAACCCCACCCAAACACATATCACACATACCTATATATGCAAAGCTCCTTAAAAGAAACAGACGTGCACACCAATTTTGGACCATTTACAGCTCTTTTGAAGTTCCCTGTTTAAAATCCGTGTTTGCGCGACTTTGCACGATTGTGTGCATAGCACAGCGCCAGTTAAACAGGCTTAAACTATTCCTGGCTCCGCCAAGTCTGCACTTCAATTTTTCCCTTAAGAAAGCTCTACTTTCAACAAAATCAGTCTATTTGCTTTATCATAAGCCTAGCACTTCCTCCTAAAACCTTTCTTTTAAGTGAAGCACCCTTAAACTAACATAAGCACTACATCCACCTACAACCCATGCTAATACCCACTTCCCTTCAAAGTCCTCTCTCTGACCCAGTTACACATCACCCCCTTATACTATTCTGGCATGTCGAGTGGTATATTACTGACGTCCTCTCCAATTCAGCTGGTTAATCTGGGAATCCTGAGACAATGTTACAATTGTCTCATGTACACAGACAACCCTCTCCTCCTCTCAACAAACACAAACATATGTGAGAGATGCAACTATATAGCCAGACTGGAGGCTGAACTCTCTCAACACATGACTAGCAAGACCAGACAGGAGGAGAAGGTAACCACACACACAACAAACCCAGTCTCACATAAACCAACCACAACTGCAAACCAAACACATAATAACACAAAGACATACTTGGAGGCTCTAATAAAAAACTTACCAAAACAACAGAGGCTCCCAAAGCAGACATCCAAGAAAACACCACCTCAAAACTCTGCACATGCAACACATAGTACACAAAGTCAGTGTGCCAAACAATCACAGCCCTTAAGGTGAAACACCATGCCTGATACACTAGTAATAGGTGACTCTATAGTCAGACACACTGACGTCCCGCTTACCACGCTGAACAAAGAGAGGGTAATGGTGAGCTGCCTGTCGGGAGCTAGGATCCGCCACATAACACAAGCACTCAGGTCACTCCAAAGCAAGTACAAATATGACTCTGTCATTTTCCATGCCGGCGTGAATGACCTGAGACGTACCTCCTTGGACTACATGAAAAGAGACATAGAGGAGCTCTCTGATTATGTAGCCCAGGCTGGTATGACCCTGAGCAGCATCTTGCCCTCACCAAGAATGATGCCACAATACAAAGACAAGATGATCAGCTTTAATAATTGGTTCAATTACTGGTGTCATTCTAGGGGGATCCAATGTCTGTCTGCTTGGGATGACATGCTGGACAAGCCACGCTGCTTCGCAAGGGACAGCTTGCACCTGTCACCACTGGGCTTCCAAATATTGGCTAAGGCTCTTGCCACCCCCATAGTGCCTTTTTTTAGGCAAGGCTCAAAAGACAAACCCACCACCTTAGGAAAACAATAAAGGAAAAAAACTAAGGGTAATGCTGCTCAACGCCAGAAGTCTAAATCTCAAGATGCAGGCTCTCGAAGCACTCCTCAGTATGGAGAGCATTGATGTCTGTGCAGTAACTGAAACCTGGTTCAAGGCTCCTGAGAGCACCCCAGCCCTACCAGGTTATACCTCGTATCATGCATTTCGGCCCCAAAACCTGGGCCGAACCACAAAAGGAGGGGGAGTGTCCATATTCATTAAAGACACCCACACCTCCAGGTTAGTGGCAACACACGAAGCATCGGAGACCATCCATGTGCAACTAACCGTAGGCATAACTGCTATACAACTTGTAGCATGCTACAGACCACCCTTGCAATCTCAGGAACTCCATTCAGCCTTCCTGAAGACACTGGAGGATATGAATGTCTCACCAAATACCATCATATTGGGAGACTTCAACTACCCAAACATAGACTGGGTGCATTACTCAAGCCCCAACACCCTAGCCCAAAGGTTCCTGGAATTCATCAACTCAAATGCGATGGAACAACTAGTCACCTCCCCCACAAGGGGAAATAATATACTTGACCTGATCATCACAAACATGGGGACAAAATGCTCAACACTGGAAGTATACCCCTCACTAGTGAGATCAGACCATAAACTAATAACCCTAGATATTCATATCCCACCTCCACCCCCAGCACAAAAGACCACAGTGAGAAACTACTCAAAAGCCAACTTTACACTCCTTAGGACTGAAATGGTATCCTTCAAGCCCCCTGGGCCAGTGGAAACCACATCCCACACTGCTGAATCCTTCACAAATGCTTTCTACGGGCATCTCCAAGAATGCATGGATCATGCAATCCCAAATAAAACCAAGACCCTTTCCACCAAAGGTAGGCATCCTATCTGGTGGACCCCAGCCATGAACAAACTTTATAACAAGAGAAGGAAGCTACTGCAAGACAGAGCAAAATCCCATAAAGGGAAGGCATACCTGATCAGCACTAGCAAAAAACTACGTTCGCTAATAAAATCATCAAAGGCCAACTTCGAGAGAAAAATCGCTAAGGACACTAAAGATAATCACAAGGCCTTCTTCAGTTATGTTAGAAACCTGGGCAGAAACCCTCTGATATGTGCAGAGTTAGTTCATAATGGCAAAAAATACACTGAACCCACAGATATTGCCAACATACTGGCAGACAGGTTCAGTGCAAATTTCTCCCCTCCCTCTCCCCCAAAAGACGAAATAAATATCTCAGCTGAATGCAACCTCCCTGAAATTTCAGATGTCCAGGTGAGAGCTGACCTCAGCAAAGCTAAAAATAAGGCATCCATGGGACCTGACGGTGTCCCGGGTTGTGTGCTACGTGAACTCCTAGAGGAGCTAAACCCACACATAAGAACGCTGTTTAATCTTAGCCTTGCTACAGGATACATCCCTGAACACTGGCATACAGCTAGAGTGGTCCCACTCTACAAAGGTGGCACCTCTACAGACCCTGGAAACTACTGCCCCATAAGCTTGACCAGCCTGGTCTGCAAAGCTATGGAAAGGATCATTATGGAACTCATAAACAAAGGCATCGGGGACCTACAGACAATTGACCTTACCCAGTTTGGCTTTGTAAAGGGCAGATCCTGTCTTTTAAACCTGGTGGACTTTTTTGAAACAGTTACTAGAGCCATTGATGAAGGCAAAGCAGTTCACACAGCCTACCTGGATCTGGCAAAAGCCTTCGACACAATACCCCACTCAGGCATCATAGACAAGCTCAACAGCTTAAATGTAAACCCATTTGTCACAAGATGGGTTTCAAACTGGCTAAAGGACAGAACCCACAAAGTCAGAATAGCTGGAGCTATGTTAGACTCTAAGCCAGTCACAAGTGGAGTCCCACAGGGCTCTGTCTTGGGACCCCTCTTGTTCAGCATTTATTTCTTAGATGTGCAGGCAAACATAGGGGGGTTGTGGCTGACAAAGTTTGCAGATGACTGCAAACTAGGTGCCATAGTCGACACACCAGCTGACACATGCATCCTTCAGAAGGGCCTCACAGAAACAGATGACTGGTGCCAGAGTCATGGCCTTAAACTAAATGCCAAAAAATGTATAGTCCTCCCCTTTGGAAAAAACAAAGTACCCATAAATTACCACATAGGTGGTAATCCATTAAGTACGGAAAAAGTAATCATAGACCTGGGGACCCAAGTTGACAGTGACCTCTCATTTGACACCCACATCACCAAAGTGGTTAGAAAGACCTTCTACCTTGCCCACCTTATCATGAAGGGATTCACATCCAGATCAAAGGATGTCATTGTACCCTTATATTCCTCCCTTATCAGGCCTATGATTGAGTACAATGCCCCATTTGGTATGTACCTCATCCGGCACCTGCAGCAGCTGGAAAGACCCCAAATGTACCTAACCAAGAGGATCAAGGGTCTCCAGCATATGTCATATGCTGCCAGACTGAAAAAGCTCCAGCTCTATTCAGTAGCATACCGCGTGCTCAGAGGTGATCTGTGCCTTACGTACAAGGCCATGTCCAATTCAGAATTAATGGACATGCTCCACCTAAAAAAATCCAAATCCATCAGAGCCACGAGAGCTAAAGATCTAAACCTCAGCACAAATATGAATAGGACATGCTGGAGGGACAGATTCATAACCCAGAGGCTTCCCGCACTCTGGAACAGGATACCTGTCCGTGTTAGGCAGAGCCCCTCACTGACTCTCTTCAAGAGAAATCTGGACGAATGGATGGGTGATCGTAGGTTTACCCCGGGGTCATCTCTGTGTCATTGCTAGATAGAGGCACAGTAAACTAAATTTAATTTAAATTGTACACTTTTGTATCATTACATAGGGTGGCGAAAGTCACATACACTTTGGCTAGGCTTATAAATGCCCTAGAGCAGATAGCCTAGTACTCTACTATGAAACTATGAAACTATGAAACTATGAAATACCTCACCAACACAGATGCAAGCATGCTACATATAATACTACCTCTACAGAACACTACAGATAATAGCTTACACACCACTGTCTTACCACTCAAACCCCTAAGGCAAAACAGTAGATCACACATGTTACTCATATGTGATTACATCATGAGACACTTTGATGTCTTACTCACTAGGCTACATAAGGGGAAGGTCAAGGCCAGCTGTATGTGAGGTGTCCTGTTACGTCATATCACACATGTACTCCAGCCTGTCAATAGCAGGTACTTTTGAGTTCCTGTTTGTGTGTATGACTTGAGATATACCTCTCAGGAGTGTAAAAAAAGAAAAATAACTGAGCTGTTGGGTTATGTTTCTCAGGCAGGTATGCCCTTGGCCTTCAGATTCATTTTACCCTCACCTGGGATGATGCCTACATGCAAAAAAAAAAATGAATGATGTCAATAACTGGCTTAGCATCTGGTGTTATTTGAAGGGGATCCACTATCTGTCACCCTGGTATGACATGATCAACAGACCTCGATGCTTTGTCAGAGATGGCCTTCATCTGACACCGATGCAGTTTTGGCTACTGGTCAAGGCTCTCACCACCCCCATAGTGCCCTTTTAGGTGGTGTCCCAGGGACAGAATTCTAATATAAAAAGCCCATCTACAAGCAACCTTGAGGTTATGCTGCAACATGCTAGGAGTGTCAACATGAGACCCCACCCACTGGAAGCAGACCTCATCTTAGTAGACTCACATTATTTGCAGTCACATACACCTGGGTCAGGGCTGTGAACAGCAACAGAGCCATAGCAGTCTACAACACCTTCCACACATGCAGACCTGAAACTCATGGCATGCAAAGTAATGTGGTCGGTGTGTCAATATTCATTATGGATGCATATACATCCAGACTGGTTACGTATTATGATTCCCTGGAGACAACTCAGGTGGTATGACCTATTTGTAGGCACCTATTCAAGTGATTGCAAGTTACAGAAGCCTGTCCATTAATCAGGACACCCACTCTTCTTATTTGCACCTACTTGAGTCTATTATACCCAACTGAGTACTATATTAGCCAAGCTCAAACTCACATGCACAAATATTCCCAACATCATTAACCATAATGCCCTGGACCAGCTGATAGACATTCCCACAAGGGGAGCCTACATACTGTATTGGGTGCTTACCGATATGTAGGCCACTTTAGCACCCCTACTGTGTGCCCTTTCTTGGTGAGATATGACAACTAATCGGTCTCATTCAAAGTAGATATCACACCTGGCACCCACTCCCCTTGCGGATGATAGAATAATAAACTTCACCAAAGCAGATTATAAACTCTTACGAGATGGTATCAATAGTTCACTGCACCTCCCCCCTCAGAAGGAACTAGCAACTCTGCTGAGCTGCACATCAATGCTTTATACAAACACCTATATAACTGCATTGACTTGCCTGAACCTGATAAGTTCAACAGAAGCTTATTATGGAAGAGCAAACCTGCCTGGTGGATGACTGTCATTAACAGGCTTTACAATACAAGGGAGACATTGCTCTTTAAGAGTAGGAGGGAGGGAGCAGCCTGAAATGGAAACACTATTTCATCTGCTTGAACAAGCAAATGAGTTGTTGTGAATTCCTCCAACAAAAAGTATTGCTCCAAATTAGCCTTCCCGACAAAGCACAACCACAAGGCATTCTATACTTACATATGTAACCTTAGAGGAAAGGCCCAGATTAGTGCCAAACCTCTACTTCATGATACCACATATACTGGTGCTGTAGGCATATCTCATCTTTTGGCTGAGTGGGTCTGCAAAAACTCCTCTGTCCCCACCACACATACACCATGACATACCTACCACATGTCCACTACCTTGTATCTCCGAAGGGTATGTCATAACTGGCCTATCTAAGGACAGAAACATAGCTTGTATGGGACCTGATAACATCCCAGTCTGTGCCCTACATGGGCTCCAGCCTAGACTTGTAACACCATTGGACACTCTTCCTAATCATAGTGTAATCAATGGCTTTGTTACAGCTGACTGGAAACCAGGCACAGTTATTCCATTGCACAGATGTGGTGCGTCCACTGACTCCACAAACTATATGAATATCAGGCTCATTATCCATATCTGCAAGGCCATAGGGCATGGACATTATCAACTAAAATGTAAGTAATGTTCAATTCCTTGCCAGTACTCAGTTTGGATTTGTCAAAGGGACATCACCCTTGTTAATCCTGTTAGACTTCTTTGAGATAGTTACCAAGGACCTGGTTGATGGGAAACCTATGCACACAGCCTACCTGCACTAAGAGAAGGCATTTGACACTATCCTCCATGCAGACATCATCAAAAAACACACCCAACTAGGCTTGAACCTTTATATCATTGTAGGGGTTGTTAACTGCCTCACTGATACAAGTCATATAGTCCAATAGGGAAAGACACCTCTTATAGCTGAACTATAACCAAGGTGTTCCAGAAACATCTGTCTTGGGTCACCTACTATTTGAAATCCATTTCACCAATGTACAAGCACAATGTAAATGACTATGGCTGACAGTACTTGATTAATATATCTCTGTTTATACTTCTCTGATTGAATTCATTGAATTCTGCTTTAATGTATATTTTCTGTATATATTACTGTAATCAAACAAACTAGATTCCTGCTTTTATGTATATATTCTGTATATGTTACTGTATTTACTATCTGTAACACTATTTCTACTTCTGCACCAATTAATGTTCATATTTTATCTGCATCTATAGGTTCATAGGTTCATAGGAAGTACTAGGCTATCTACCCAAGGGCATTTATAAGTCTAGCCAGAATGTGTTGGCTTTCACCACCCCATTAGATTAGTTCCCTGTGCCTCTGTTCAGTAGAACCATAAGTTCCCTGCACCACTGCAGTGATCCCTGGGGTAAATTTTCTGTCTCCCATCCACCCGTTAAGGTTTCTCTTGAAGAGGGTTAGTGATGGGCTCTGCCTGATATTTATTGGAATCCTGTTCCAAAGCATGGGGAGTCTCTGGGGCAGGAATATATCCCTCCAGCATGTCCTATTTATTGTTGTGGTGAGGTTTATATCTCTAGAGCATGTGGCTCTCCAAGATTTGTTTTTTTTCTAGGTGGAGCATGTCCATCAATTCTGGGTTGGACATGGCCTTGTATGTCAGGCAGAGATCACCTGTGAGTCAGCGGTATGCAACTGAGTACAGCTGGAATTTCTTGAGTCAGGCTGCATAGGGCATCAGTTTGAGGCCAGTAATCCTCTTGGTGAGATACTTTTGTAGTCTTTCCAGCTGTTGCAGGTGTCTTGTAAGGTACATCCCAAATGGGGCATTATATTCTATGATGGGTCTAATGAGTGATGAGTAGAGAGGCACAATAACCTCTTTTGTTCTAGATGTGAACCCTTTTGTGATTAGGTGGGCCACATAGAAGGATATTCTAACTACCTTGGCAATATGATTATCAAAGGAAAGATTACTATCTACATGGGTCCCCAGATCCCTTATTACATTTTCTGTATTTAGGGGACTACCAGCTATGTGGTATTTCACGGGTACTTTATTTTTTCCAAAGGGGATGACTATGCACTTTTTGGCATTTAGCTTGAGGCCATGATTTTGACACCAGGTATCTGTCTCAGTGAGACCCTTCTGGAGGGTGTCTGTATCAGCCAGAGAATTAATTATGGCCCCTAGTTTGCAGTCGTCTGTGAACTTGGTCAGCCATAGTCCTCCTGGGCTTACCTGTAACTCTAAGAAGTATATACCAAACAAGAGGGGTCCTAGTACTGAGCCCTGGAGGACGCCACTTGTAGCTGGTTTAGAGTCAGACGTAGAGCCTGCAACTCTCACCATGTGGGTTCTATCCATGAGCCAGTTGGCAACCCATCTCGTGACGTAGGGGTTTATGTTCAAGCTGGTGAGCTTGTCTATAATACTAGAATGGGGAATGGTGTCAAAAGCCTTTGTGAGGTCTAGGTAGGCTGTGTGGACCTCCTTTTCTCCATCTAATGCCTTGGTAACTGTCTCAAAGAAGTCCAACAGGTTTAGGAGGTATGATCTGCCCTTAACAAAGCCAAACTGGGTAGGGTCCAAGGTTTGGAGGTTCCCAATGTCTCTGTTAATGAGTTCCTTGATGATGTGCTCCATAACCTTGCAGACCAGGCTAGTCAGGCTTATAGGGCAATAGTTCCCTGGGTCCATTGTGGCTCCACCTTTGTGGAGTGGGATAACAGTTTCTGTGCTCCACACTGTGGGTACGTAGCCTGTAGAGAAGCTGAGTTTGAACAGTGTATTTAGGTGAGGGGTTAGTTCATTTTGAAGCTCTTGTAAGACACAGCCAGGGACACGATCCGGTCCCATTGAAGCTGTGTTTTTGGCTTTGGATAGGGCTGCTTTAACCTGTGTGTCAGTGATTGATGGGGCCCTACATTCTTTTGGTATGGTTATGAGCCCTTTAGGGGGTGAGAGGGGGGTGAAGCTTACACTAAACCTGCCTGCCAGAATGTTGGCAAAATCAGTCAGTTCAGTGTATTTTGTGCCATTCTGCACTAATTCAGAGCAGATCTGAGAGTTTCCACTTAGGTTCTTGACATAGCTAAAGAATGCTTTGTGGTTATCTTTGGAGTCATTGGCGATTTTTCTTTCGAAACTAGCCTTGGATGATTTAATGAGGGATCGTAGTTTCTTGCTGATACTGATCAGGGCTGTCTTTCCTTCTTCGGATTTTACTCTTTTCTGTACTAGTTTCCTCCTTCTATTCTATTGCTTGTTTTATGGCAGGGGTCCACCAGGCTGGTTTCCTTTTCTTGGAGGAGTGTGTCTTGGTTTTACTTGAGATAGCACAATCCATGCATTCTTGCAGATGCTCATAGAGTGCCTTTGTAAAGGTTTCAGCAGCTTGGGCAGCATTGTTCTTAAGCATGGGGGCTGTGAACCTTTCCACCTCAGTCTTAAGTAATGTGGTTTGCTTTTGTAATGTTCTTGTTGGAGCTTTTCTCCCCATGCCTCCACTGAAAATGGGCTCTTTTAGGCCCAGTGGATTTTCCTGATAAACAAATGCAATAAATAAATAAATAAATAATGATGTCTGCTAATTGTGAGTGGTCGTACAATATACATAGTATGGCAACATACTACATTACGATATTACGTGGACAGATGATTATTGCCAAACACATGGCCTTACACTCAATTCAAATATATGTATTATCATTCAGTTTGGTAGCAGTGATGTTCCTGCTAAGTACCAGTGACACCTTAACTACATATGCAGGGGTGAGAGACCTGGTGAGAAGTGTTGACAGCTACCATAACTTAGATCACCATGTCTAGACAGTAGTGAGTAGGTCAGTATATCTTGCAAATGTCATACATGAGGGCAGTATCTCCAGTACAAGTAGTTAGTACCTCCATGTAGTCTTCCCTCATCAGGACAATATTTGAGTGTAATGCCCCTTTTGGTATGTTATTCACTGAACAGCTGTGATGATAGTGGAATCCACAAAGGTTATCACCATCAATTAAATGTGTGTCAAACAGAATACACATGTGTACATGACATGGATAATCAGTGTACTCCCACTTAAGATCTTAACCTGGTATGTAACTTTTATAAAACAAGCTAGAGGGCGAGAATTGTCTGCCAGAGGTTAACACACATTTGGAACACACTTCCACTTCATGTCAAACTGAGCACCTCATTAGCCCTTTACAGATGCAATCTGTATGATTGGATGGGTGACTGTAATTACATCACATTGTTTCCACCTGTGTACACCCTGAACAGGGGCAGTAGGTGTTGAATGTGTTACCAAGGGTAAAAGGTGTCTAGGCATATGAGGGCCCTAAGAACATTAGCCTACTACCTTCCAATGATGCTATGATACCATAGGCTGATGTAAATCACTGGCTAACTTCCCCACACACCACCATGGATGCAGTTAGGTCATTACCACTACCTATTTAGGTATACAGAACATTGGACAGCATACATACAGCAAATGGGCTGGAGTGAGTTTAGAACACCTACTTATCTAGCCTTGCAAACTAGGGATCAGAGTACTTATTGAACACACCACAGTTTAAGTGTGATAATGAAGTGGCTTTAGATACTCCTATGGTAGTTGATATCAGCAGGCCCTGTGGGGGGTAAGACTTCAAAGGCCTGCACCACTTTCTAGGCCCAAAACAGTGCAAACCCCTGTCTCTGTTTAAGGCATTGTGGAATACAGACTTATTTTGTGTGGCGGTGCACATACATGCACACAGCAAGTGGCCTCAGGTGAGTTTAGAACCCCCTACCTATCTAATCTTATATATTACAGATCACAGTACTTATTGCATGTGCCACAGTTACATCTGACTTTGTCATGCCTTTAGGTACTCTTATGGTAGATGACATCAGCAGACCTTGTGGTGGAGAAGACTTTGGGGGCCTGTGTCAAGTGCAAAGGTAAAAAAGTGCAGACCCATTGCAGTTTTAAATTTACATTTGCTTGTAAGGGAGATGCACATATGCACATACACAGCAAGTGAGCTGAAGTGAAATTAGAACCCCTACCTATCTAGTCTTACATACTACAGATCACAGTACTTATTGCATGCACTACGGCTTAAGTCTGACTGTGCTATGGCTTTAGGGTCCTCTTATGGTAGATTACATCAGCAGGCCTTGTGAGGGAGATGAATTTGGGGCCTATGTCAAGTGCAAAGGCTAAAAACCGCAGATCCATTGCAGTTTTTAATTTATATTTGTTTGGAAGGGAGATGCACATACACACACACAGACACACCGATTGGGCTGGAGGGGGATTAGAATCCCCCACTTGTTTTTTGTTATACACTACAGACCACAGTACTTACTGCATGTACCACAGCTTAAGTGCAATATTACAACTGACTGCAGGTGATGTTATCACAGAGAATGTAAAGAAGCCCTGTGTTTAACAGATTGGTAGGGCTGCATAATCACAGAGCTTTCTACAGTCAACTGCAGATAGTAGCCTAACAGTGAGACAACTGTTTTGTAGCCTAGCTATGTGTCAAAAGCCTGTGTTGGCCATATGAGTTTGTTTTCATGTGGATGGATAGGCCTGTGGCAAAAGAAAATGTACCCCGGCAATGAGTGGGCACGCAACGTAATACATTACAGTAGTTGCACAGTTATTGATGTGTGTTTGGTAAAATGAATGTGGGTATTCTTTCTGATGTAGCTATATACATATGGCTTCACAATATATGTATGCATTCCTATGCCATGCTATACATTTCAAGGGTTCCACGTGGTCTGTTAGGGAGACATGGTATGACTCACCACTGTCCAGCTGTTTGCAAGTACACAGGTGTGATTCATGATAATGTATGTTTCACAGTACATTGCTTTCTGCTGTCACATGTAATATCATTTAGACATGATGGGTGAAGATGGCTTAACTGTGAACTTCAAATACCTCAATAGTCCTAAGATTGCAACATATGTTAGAATATGCAACTGCAAAGGTCTGAAAATGCATTATGTAATGTTGAGCCTTTCCTTGTGTCCCTTCCTCCAATGTTTTACATGTCATAGTGCAGCTTTACTATCCATGATCTGTGTATGTAGGGCAATAGACATACACACTCACATATATACATAAATATACCTGTTTATATATATATATATATATATATATATATATATATATATATAAATTTTTTTTTTTAACTAAAGAAAACAGTGCATTGGAAACAAATTTGCACTCTGCTTAACTGTGTGAGCATGTTCAGTGGCATGTTGGCTTGTTTTCACATTGCTTAGCAACTCACAAATGGGAGGTGCACTGCTGACACCTGAGACTTCCTGTTGCATACACTGACTCCATCCCAAACCTAGCTGCACTCCTGATTGTGATTCTGAGATGACTTGGAAAACTCCAATCTGGATCTACCTACATACCAAGTTCCTCACTTAATCTACAGTTTCAATCAGTGTGTGCTACATTTAATAATCACCATTCTCTTTCTGTCTTCCAAATGTCATATGCTTACTTTTTGATGTATTTAAAAGCATATGATGCTTCTACGGCCCAGTTCTTTTGCAAACATACCCAACCTGTAACACATTTAAACAGTATACTCAGTCTCAAGCAATCTGCATACAGACTGTAGAAAAACTGGGATGTGAAAGACAGGTCTTCAGACAACTGTCATGAAAGTTGGGCCTAGTACAGAGCCCTGTGGGACACCCTACTATAACCATAAATATCACTTTTCAAAGTAACGTATGATACTTGGCATCTCCTATATGTAAGCCATGCAGCTATTCATCTTCTCTAGAGTGCATCAGTACCTAGTTGTTATGATGTAGTGATCAGTGTTTTACATATGAGTTTGTCAATTCCACATGAATCACATCACAGCAAAATCCTTCATTCACAACTGTTATTATATTGTTAAACTTCATCATGGTACAGGAGGTACTGGATGTGTTTTCTACATACTCATGCTGATATATGTTTTTATATCCCAGCCTTTACAATTCTGCTAATAAGTTATCCATTAGTAGCAATGTACTTATTAAACAGGTCTTAGAACAGTGGCACAGATGCACATGTTTTGTAGTTACTATGTAAAATAGAATCATACTAGTATAGTACACACAGAGACAGTCTGTAAAAAGATATATGTACAGCTACTTCACATGCATAACCCTGAACATCATCACACAACTTACCTGCCTTATTCCATTGAGCCAAAGAGGCTGATAGATGACCAAGGAATCATTCATCACATCATCACCTGCATAAATATATACTGTGCTATTCTCAATTACATTGCACATGAAATGTACTGTACTGATGCTGTGTGGCATACTACCTGTGTGAAAGTTCATACAGCATAACTTTAGTGTTATGGCAGTTACACGGGGACAGTGCTATTTTGTGGGCTGGGAAAGTAATGCACATGTTCTGCCAGGACACACAGTAGTCTATCAGTTAACCTCCCTTTCCAGCATTTCTCATGAATGATGTACCAGTAATCTGTTGCAGTAGGACTGCATGAATATTCCATGCATGAGGCCTACCAACTACAAATAGTGATATGTTATGGAATGGTTGTTTGTAGTACCATGTGGATGTACTTTCTGTCCAAATATGCCAGTATAGTAGCCTGCATATTGTACCCAGTCCATGGCTATGATGACCTAACATAATAATCCACTATAATACTGTGTACATTATGGACTTAATTTGCAAGTGCAGCAGTTGACAAGACTGTATTTCAGGTCTGACTCTGTCTGACGCAAGCAGTACACAGCCAATACATGGATAGATACAGGATGTGTGAGTTGGCTGACATCACTTTTACTATCTGTATGTGAATAGGAGTGAGGTGTCAGTCCCTAGGTCCCTAGATTGTCAGTGAATGTGCTGTGGGTTGTCTCTCAGCCTAAGTCGGGGCATACTGGGCATGCCTGCATCTGCCAACAGGGACATGAGCAGGGGGGTTCCTCCTCCGAGTCCTCCTGTGACTGCAGCTGTGGTGACCTAGGCACTGTTGGGGGACTGTCTATCCCTTCCCTTCACTGATCTTGCTGCAGCTGTTTCCACAGGATCAGATTATGTAGCATAGCACATACTGTGAATATCTGTGCACATGTGGCTGGGGTATACTGTAAGGCTCACTAGATATATTGAGGCACCAGAACCATGTCTTCAGAAGCCCAGACCCACACTCTGTGATGTTCCTAGTTTGTGTGTGTGCTTCATTATGGAATTCTTCTTTGGGTGTGTGTACATTTTTGATGGGTGTCATCATAGGTTCATAGGTAGTTACTAGGCTATTGGCCCTAGGACCTATATAAGCCAAGCCAAAAGGTACCCTGGCTTTCGCCACCCAAGAAAATTATTTTCCTGTGCCACTGTCGAGCAGAGCCACAGAAGTGATCACCAGGTTGAATATCCTATCTCTCATCCAATCATCAAGATTTTTCTTGAAGAGTGCTAATGAGGAACTTTGTTTGATATAGATAGGTAGTTTGTTCCAGTGTATGGAAAGTCTGTGGGACAGGAATCTATCCCTCCAGCATGTTCTGTTTATTGTGGTGACAAGGTTTAGGTCCCTAGAGCATGTAGCTTGTAGGGACTGGGATTTCTTTAAGTGTAGCATGTCTGAAAGCACTGGGTTTGACATAGCTTTGTGTGTTAGGCAGAGATTGCCTCTGAGTAGGCTATATGTGACAGAGTAAAGCTGCAGTTTTTTGAGACTGTCTGCATAGGGCATCTGTTTGAGGCCTATAATCCTTTTTGTGAGGTACTTCTGCAGCCTTTCCAGTTGTTGCAGATGTCTTGTGAGGTACATACCAAAAGGGGCATTGTACTCCATAATGGGTCTAATGAGTGACGAGTAGAGGGGAACAATGACCTCTTTTTTCCTGGATGAGAAACCTTTTGTGATGAGGTGTGCCACGTAGAAGAATATCCTGACTACTGTGGCGATGTGATTATCAAAGGAGAGACTACTGTCCACCTGTGTCCTGAGGTCTCTTATCACACTTTCGGTGTTAAGTAGACTACCACCTATGTGGTAGTTCATTGGTACAGAGTTTTTACCAAAAGAGATGACAATGCACTTTTTGGCATTGAGCTTGAGGCCATGGCTTTGACACCAGGCATCTGTCTCATCCATGGTTCCAGGATGTAGCTGGAATCCCCCAGTAAATGGCCCTATGGGATATTCCCTCTGGCAAACATCTGGTACAGTTGTGATGTGTGCCAGATATGGGAGTCAAGATAATTGCCAGGGATGCCAGCACACACATTCATGATACTGCCCTGGGAATTGCACACAACTTGCCAGTTGGAGTGGTATCCCTTGTGGTTAATGTAGATTCTACCGTGCTCACCAGGTGGTGCCTTGATGTGTACATGAGTGCAATCTATCACACCCAGTACTTCAGGGTAGTGTGTTACATGACAGAAGTGTTGCAAAGTGGTGCTGCTCACTTCAGAGTCAAGGGGAAAAGATACGTGCTCACTGGCATGTGGGAGCATAGCATACAGAAATTGGTGGAGTATCCTTGATGCAGATGCCTGTGAGACCCCCATCATATCCCAAGCTGGTCTTTGAAAAGTACCTGTAGCTAATATCCTAAGAGCTACACAGGCCTTAGTTTCCACTGGGATTGGTTCCCCACTGTTAGCTATGGCTTTGAGCTGGGGGCGGCAGAACTCAGTGAGCTGTTATAGTATGTCTCTGTCCACCCTGTAGCACTCTACAAGCTCCAGCTGATGTAGCTTCTGGTAGGTTACCCTGGGCCTGAACGCTCTTCTCCTCTTTGGCCTAGGTCTATGGTCATCAGGACCAGCAGCACTGACTTCACCCTCTAACACATGCAGATATATAATAGCTACAGCAGCCCCTAACATTATTTGGTTTAAAATTCCCAAGTCTGAACTTCACTGGTTCAGATTATTAAGGAAAATAAAATCTAGGGTGTATGTATACTTTATACAGTTGTGGTGTAGGGCCACCATGTGTGATTGGCTAACTTGGATGCATGTCAGCTGCTTAGCATATAATTATCATGATTTAAAGACCCAAGTTATTTGTGCATTGCTTAGCTTAGCATACAAAAGTAAATATTCTCAGTTGAATATTTCCACTTTTAATTGATAGCTTCATATGTCACCACTGTGTCTTGGGGGGGGGGGGGGTCTGTTGTGTGAACATGCTTAGCTATGCAGAGCACTGGACAAACAAGCACAGCTAGCACAGAATCTGCTAAAAGTAAATATGACACACCCCTGATATTATCCACATTCACTGAGAATGACAACACCATGTAGGAGCCTGCACAAAAGGGATCTGTGGACACGGTTGCTCATTTTAGCAATTCAACAAATTCACCTCATTTGCATGCATATTCCTGATGACATTCTGGAAACTACACAGATTCACTTAGCGTGTTTGTACAATGTGGCACATAATGCAAACAAGTGGAGATTTATTAAAAAAAAATATTATTGATTATCCATTTCCTCGTGCATTTTTCCACATCCACAATGTATTTCTCTACAATATTCCTTGTGATATACACTTTTCAGGGGAGTTATGTCCATATTTGTGGATATTTTCATCCCCTACTGTCCATGTAGACTCCTGTACATGAAAAATTTCTGCGTACACTATGAAAACGGACACAGAGTCTACACAGATAACTTTCTGGTTGTTGGATTGCTACCACTGGCTAATTTCCATATAATTCACCTGCTTAGGCAGGGATTTGCATTACACAGATCTTTCCTTGTTCATGGGCCACTAAGCGAAGCGTACTGAATCTCGATGCATACATGAAACAAAACTGTGTAGGCTGTATTGAATTCCCCCTACGATTATTTACTTCATAACACATGCTGTTCTGATGACAGGCTTTAAAGTCTTTCTATCAGATAAATTCAAAATATTAGGGAAACTTGAAGCTATTGCTGACACAAAAGATACAGGATGTGAGAGCTGAGAGGGTTAAAGTTGAACTGAATACGTAGACTGGAGAAATGTCTGTTAATAATTTAATATCTGGAATTAGCCAAATGACGTTCTATAACAGACGTTCAGAAAACTGTTCCAAATGTCATAATTCTGCACATAAAAATGACTGCAGGGAAATTAAATGTTTATTTTGCAAAAGAAGTAGCATGAAACAGAAAATTTGGAGTTGATTTTATGCTCTCTGTGTGCAAATGGCAGGCATGACTTGTATGTTGTAAAAAAGAGAGAGGTATTAAAATTTGCTCAACAAAAAAAAAAAATACGTATTACAAGGAACCAAAAATACTTCATGTTAAGGCAAGTGATGAATGAAGTATTCTCTGTGTGAATAATGAAAATGTTAAAGGAAATAATTAGTGAAATAAATGATAACATTTTCTTGTACCTGACTCAGATAAAGAACAGGGAGTGATGCACTGTTGTAGAAAAGCAAGTGTGTGCGTGTGTGTGTGTGTGTGTGTGTGTGTGTGTGTGTGTGTGTGTGTGTGTGTGTGTGTGTGTGTGTGTGTGTGTGTGTGTGTTTGCATTGTGGTTATATCTAGTAAGACGAGAGATAAGATTTTGAAAGGTTAAACAGACGACAAGGCAATAGGCATGCCAAGGAAAAAAGTGATAAGTGGATATAAGGACGTCTACTGAAAAAAGCAAACGAAAGAAGTGAGAAGGAGGCTACTGCAAATAAACTGGAATTGTTAGAGATGAACATTTTTTTACTTAAATTTAATAGAATGAAATCTGTTAGTGATCAGAGGTGTTGTGTGGGATTATTACACAGATGCTCTGCAGATGTTTTATTATGTAATAGTAGAGAAACTTTAAACCATTGCACTCACATGATATATATTAACTAAAGTTTACTTTTACCAATGTGAACATGTTGGAGGCAAAATGAAGAGGAAGAAATTAAAAACATTGCTAAGGGATATAGGACCCAGATGTGACTTGTACAAGAAAATCATATGCCTTGTGAAAAGGATAATTAGTTGCAGCAGAAGGAATTTCCTTTATGATATTCCCTCCTGGTACCGTATCAAATGGTGCATAAGTATTCTGATGTCTGACATAGCTGTTGCCATGAAACTACATTAACTGATGAGTCTGTCAGAATTATTACAATATTGGGCCTCCTGAATGGTACTGTCACTCTGATTACTTCCTGCTATGGATCCAGTTCTGGCATCTTATATTATATCATCTCTCTCATGTCCTTGCAGGTTCAGTCTAAACAACCTCTATTTGTCATTGTTGAAGACCTGAATATTGTTTTATGCCCCCAGCTTGAACACAGAATATCTTATGTGTCTACATATGCAAAAGATGCAAGACATTCCTACCACCTTTAACCCTGGAGACCTGTAGAGAGCACATCAAGGAGAAAGTAAGTCATTCACTCACAAGTCCCCTCATTATGCCTCTGCATCCTGAATGAACTACTTTGTGCTTTTGGTGTCATGCTTTCATAATGTAACAGACACTTTTATTTACCATCTCGACCTTTCAGGTCATGCTTTCATAGTTATGGATTTAACATTGCTGTCTGTCTGGGATGAGGACTCCTGTTATAGGATTTCCCCATCACTACTAATGTCTGATGATTATATACTAACCAGACTGAATGACCAACAAGTACTAGATGAGTACTAATAGAGTAATAGAGCTTATCAGAAAACAGATAAAAAGATGATTTTAACTGGGTTCTATCTGATTAAGATATCCTGAGAGTTGAGACTTCAGACTTCAAAATATGAAATTATTTATTAAGGTCTAGCCAAGGCCCTTGGCTGAACTTTGTCCATCTTGGCAGAATTGAATGAAACTTTATTTTCTGTATCTTGTTTAGCTCATGACAGCACTGATAATAATGTATTACATTTTCATTCTGCTGCACAAGAATTTACAACATTTTACAACTTTATCTATTCTTCCTCCTGCTGTAATGCTGTTCTCAGACACTGTCACAGAGCACCTCAATAGTTCAGGGCTTGATGTATTGTCATCAAAAATATATTCACAAATTTTAAATCAGAATACTGTTACCCAAGGTGCAATATGTTATACCTTTACTGGCAATGGATAAAGCACCAGCACCTGGTCGCCATTCCTCCAAAATCATCAACTGCTTTGTGATGCTGTCATTCCTCTTCTCCTCCTTTTTTATGGTTGTCTCCTTGCTGATGTGTTATGACCTCACTGAATATTATCTGCTAGACTCACCATTATTTTAAAGCCTGGTAATGACCCCTTACAACCTGAAGCCTACTTCCAAATATTACCTATAAACATGGAAGCCAAAATCTTGATCAAGGTTATGGGTCGTTATAAACAAATTGTAGATGGCACAGTGAGGCAGTGCAATGAGGAGCAGTCAGAGGTTCTCCAGGTTGAGTCTGGACCAAGATGCCTTCTGTGTGGAGTCTCCATGTTCTCATTGTGTTTTTGTGAGTTTTCTGTGAATAGTTTGGGCTCTGCCCTCAGAGACATGCAGTAGGCGTAGTGATGAATTCATATTGTCTCTGAGTGTGCCTGTGGTGTGCGTGCATGTCCGTGCACGAGTGTGAGCATGTGTGTGTGTGTGTGTGTGTGTGTGTGTGTGTGTGTGTGTGTGTGTGTGTGTGTTCATGAGTGCGTGTGTATGTGTAAATGTGTGTGTGTGTGTGTGTGTGTGTGTGTGTGTGTGTGTGTGTGTGTGTGTGCGTGTGTGTGTGTGTGTGTGTGTGTGTGTGTGTGTGTTCATGAGTGCGTGTGTATGTGTAAATGTGTGTGTGTGTGTGTGTGTGTGTGTGTGTGTGTGTGTGTGTGTGTGTGTGTGTGTGTGTGTGTGTTCGATTACCTACTTGTCTAAAAACACTCCTTGGATTTTAGAGATTATAGATGAGGTTGCCTGTACTCTATCTGCACGTCTCAAATTTGTCCATAGCAAAATCTGGTAAAAGGTCCATTTTCTACCTTCTTTCAGAAATAAGGAAATCCCTGGTACAAACAGTGCATACAAAAACATGAAGATAAATCAGCTGATGTAATATGCCATAATAAATAATATGATATGTGTCTTGTCCATGTCATATCTATTTCTGAGAGAAAATAGGAGTCAGATATGATTTGTAAGCATGAATGGATGTATGGAGATGGTATATATATCTCCTTACTCAGTAAGCAATAAATCAATTTTGTGAAGGTGCACAATCTGCTTGATCACATTTAATATATTCTTGTTAATCCCATGGTGTTATATAGCACCCCCAAAAACTGTCACACTTTAAGCTAAGAAAGTCATTAAATGGATAAGCTGGAACTTTGTCCACATAACCGTAATAAAAAATTGCTTCCATCTAAATTACTGCCACTGAGTACTGCATCTGTATTCTTCACTCTAGGCCTTGGTAAGAGTCAACATCGTCATTTCCATCTCTTCTCATTAGTGTTAGCATGACATGAGAAAGCATCATATATTCCTTCACCTTCAGTCTCTCTTTGGGTTTTTTGGTTAGATATATATATATAGCAAGAGTTGACCATCTACCCTGTAACAGTTCAAGGACATTCAGTCATATTATTGCTCTCAGATGACATCGTTTTATCTCTTTACTCTCCTCTCTCCTCCATTAATTGAAGCCTCCATGTTATTATCAAGTAGTGCATACTTTCAGATTATGAACTCAGTAGGAAAAACTGTGCCCTTCTGGTTTATTCAAGCCTCGTGGAGTCCAAATTGTGAAGATGTGGCTTGACTTGGTTGACTGGATGGATTAAGTACTTAATCCAACTCCATGTTAACTACATTGTGAAGAAACACTCCTCACTCTAAAAGCAGAAATTCCAAAAAATTGGAAAGGCAGTTTACTCTCCCTCTCTCTTTAGGAATAAAGATAATGGCATTAAAATAGCAGCTATCACATGACTATTCTGAACATTGTCAGTAGAGTTTGTGTACTTTCTTTGTTTCCTCCATTCCAGTTTTCTAATAATTCAGCTAGAATGTGAATATGCCTGAAATCATATTTAAGACCTTTAGCCATCCCTTGATGCTAGGAAAGATTTGCCTTCCTGATCTGGAAATATTCTATGCAAGTTATGGTATGCAAACATGAACTTGAATAAAGGACTTCCTTTTCCTCAGTTCTAGGGCACATACTAGTTGATGTCTACTGCATAGCCCCCTCCCATCTTTGGCCCCTAAAAAAGATCAGTGTGTTCTTAAGCGTAATCTCATCTCAGATGTGGCATGATTTCTGACTTAATGATGAAGAGGACAGTTGATAAAAGTACCCATAACCTTTTATTCAACCAACTGGATACAGCACTTAGCTCCAGTCTACTGATTTATCAAAATTCCCCCAAGCCGTTAAAAGCCCTAGAAGTACCCCAACTCATTAGGTCATCTATTAAAATAGATCATAAAATGTCTTGACTGTCTTGGTCTCCATTTCAGAGTAACTGGTGTTTATGACAAGTGTTAGGCTTCTTTGTTCATCCTGAAAGCCACAAAATTTGAATTCTAGTTGTGATATATCTATTATAACAATCAACAAAAAATCACTCGTGGAGTCCAAATAAGGGTATGAGCCCCAACAGCAATAAATCCAAAAGTATAAGTGGAAAATTACCACTGAAGTAGTCAGAATGAAAGGCAGGAACACGAAGTATAGGTCCAAAACAGTTTAATAATAACGCTTCTCTCAGGTAAATACGTTTTCGAGTTCCTTCATCAGATAAAAGACACAACCAATAAAAATAGAACACTGCCTTTATACATAAAAATAAATTGAATAATTGAATTAATGTGAATTAACTGATTGCCTTGTAATGGAAAATTCTTTGAAAATGCAATACTTTAAAAATATATAAAACAGTAAATTTAATCTCATTGGATTAATGATGTATGTGTATAAATAAATAGTTTAAAAATCAGAAACATCAAATTTAATAATATAATAAATATCATATATAATTAAAAATCAAATTTAAGCACATTGTGGTAGTAAAAAGTGAATGAAAGAATAAATGGTGTGCTATCACCATCTAGTGGACAAAAAGAAAATCACAGTTTAGCAGCTCTTAATTTCAACACTGGAACAATAGAGAGCATGTCATTCAGACCCGGTTCCCTGGTAGCATCCAGAATTATTTGCCAATACAATTCCCTATACTCCAATTTTGTTTCCCACATGCCACCCCTGATCTTTTTAGGCACTATCTCCAGTACAAAAAAAAAAAAATGGAATTAGTACATGTTTGGGAATGCCGAAACAAAGCATTATTGAGATTTCCTTTTTTCATTTCATAATAATGTTCATAAATTCTTGACCTTAATTTCCTTTCTGTTTTCCCTATGTAGAAGGAAGAACAGGAGTGACATGTGGCAATATATACAACACCCTGTGTGTTACAATTGGCAAATCCCGAACTAGTGATGGTTTTGTTTCTGTCTACAATCAAAAAAGTGGAACCTGTTTTGATGTATTGGCATTGGGAACATGCACCACACTTGAATGTACCCTTTTTGTGGGTAAGAATATCCCCAGTAGTGTTTCCACCAAACTCGAAGATATTTTTGAAATTTGTGTCCCTCCGGTATATAAATTGTAATGGCTGGTTTTTGATATATTCTAAATCAGTGATTTCCTTAAACCTGTCCCATTCCTTATGTAAAACATTTTTAAGTACAACTGAATCACCAGTATAATCCATAACGTAAGCTGTGGAAAAATTATTATTGTTGTTGTGGGAAATGGTAGAAGTTGATCCTGTTGCAACAGGGTTAGTAGTGTTTGAGGGTTCATCATGCCCTAAAATAGGGGAAAATCTTCCTTTTCTACCCTCTAATACCACCTTATATACTTCCTCACACAAATAGGATGGGTACCCCCTTTCTATAAACATATCCATAATAAATTTAGCATCAACTAAAAAATCTGAATCTTGTGATGTCATCCTACTTGACCTGATCAATTGGCCCTTCAAAATATTTCTCTTTTGTCCAAATGGATGACCACTGGAAAAATGAAGGTAGGAATTTGAAAAGGTGGGTTTCCTGTATATCTTGGAGATAAAATAATCATCCCCCTTCCTTAATAAAACATCCAAATAAATACATTCATCAAAATTAATACTGTAAGTAAAATCCAGGAAGGATGTACTATTTTTTATATATTCCAAAAATTCATAAAACCTTTCAACCGTATCAGTCCAGAAAATGACTATATCGTCAAGAAACCATTTGTAAAGAATCTAGCAATTACTGAATTCACATTGATTAATAAATTTAGTCTCCCACCATGTAAGAACAATATTAGCATATGTGGGGGAACATTTTGCCCCCATTGCTACCCCTTTTTCTTGTCTAAAAAATTCACCCTGAAAGAACATAAAATTGTTCTTGAGAACTGTTTCCATTAACAACAGACAGGTCCTAAATACATCTCCAGAAAGACCACCGTAATGTACCATACTTTCTTCTAGCCATGACAACCCTATGTCATGAGGGATAGAACCAAAAAGGTCGACAATATCCAGGGTAATAAAAATAATATCCCTTGAAAATAAATTGGTCTTAACTTGTCTTAAAAAATCCCAGGAATCCCTGAGAACAGTTGTACCTTGATTGGATATATCCTTTAATTTTACATCAATAAATTTGGCTAGAGGGGTTGTAATGGAACCCTCTGAAGAAACAATAAGCCGCAAAGGGGGGTCATTTGAATCTTTGTGCACTTTTTGTCACTCCTGTTCTTCCTTCTACATAGGGAAAACAGAAAGGAAATTAAGGTCAAGAATTTAAGAACATTATTATGAAATGAAAAAAAGGAAATCTCAATAATGCTTTGTTTCGGCATTCCCAAACATGTACTAATTCCATTTTTTATTTTTTTGTACTGGAGATAGTGCCTAAAGAGATCAGGGGTGGCATGTGGGAAACAAAATTGGAGTATAGGGAATTGTATTGGCAAATAATTCTGGATGCTACCAGGGAACCGGGTCTGAATGACATGCTCTCTATTGTTTCAGTGTTGAAATTAAGAGCTGCTAAACTGTGATTTTCTCTTTGTCCACTAGATGGTGATAGCACACCATTTATTCTTTCATTCACTTTTTACTACCACAATGTGCTTAAATTTGATTTTTAATTATATATGATATTTATTATATTATTAAATTTGATGTTTCTAATTTTTAAACAATTTATTTATACACATACATCATTAATCCAATGAGATTAAATTTACTTTTTATATATTTTTAAAGTATTGCATTTTCAAAGAATTTTCCATTACATGGCAATCAGTTAATTCACATTAATTCAATTATTCAATTTATTTTTATGTATAAAGGCAGTGTTCTATTTTTATTGGTTGTGTCTTTTATCTGATGAAGGAACTCGAAAACGTATTTACCTGAGAGAAGCGTTATTATTAAACTGTTTTGGACCTATACTTCGTGTTCCTGCCTTTCATTCTGACTACTTCAGTGGTAATTTTCCACTTATACTTTTGGATTTAGTGCTGTTGGGGCTCATACCCTTATTTGGACTCCACGAGTGATTTTTTGTTGTTACAGTTTTGGTTTTCACTTGTACCATCCTTTGGTGTTTCTGGTAACGTTGTGATGTCGGAGGTTCCAGGGGCAGAGACCAACAACGAATCCACAGTGGTTGAGAAGGGCGAATTGCGGAAAGTAATAGGACAACTTTCCCAACTTGTTGAGCTGTTAACTCCAGTCTGCACATCTGTCGTGACTTTGGTCAATGAGCGTTCTAACGCTCCTTGTCAGCGTAAACAAACCGCAATTGCGGCTTCCAACGGTTTGCCTCCTGTTGAACTACTTCCTGGTTCGGATTTTGTTTTTAACAGCAACGGAGCAGTTCCACCGGCTTTTCCAAACATCAATGACTTTGATGAGTTTCCCCAGTTGTTACGTTCTGGGGCACCTGGAAGTTGTGGCAGCTCTAATGGACATACTTTTTCAGCTAAGGAGCAAAGAGGGCATCGTGACTTACGTTTACCTAACAGACAAGGTGACTTTACAAACGTTGATTTACCCTTTGATTTAAAAGGGTTTTTAGATAAAAAATTTAATATGCATACAGCCAATGTTGATTCAGAGGATATCTCCTTACACACTAACACCTACAAGGAGAATCTTGACATTTTGTATTTTTATATCGATAAATATGAAAGATTGGGTTGTGACTCTACTTATTTACAGGAATGTATTAACAAAGGTATAGTCCCTAAGGGCTTACGGGTTTGCAAGTACCCTAATAGGGTGGAAGAAAATTCTGAATTCCATAAGGAATTAATTCACATTTTTGACAATTGTGGTATCGAAATTGCAAAAGCTATTATTGTGGAGAATGACAGGGTTAGGGAACATCTAGTTAACAAGATTAATCATGTAAATACTAAAATTACTGGTGATATGTTATACAAAGTCGAATCTGAGAGGTCTATATACAATAGCATTTTCTCTAACATTGAAAAGGATTGTGTTAAGAATATGCAAAGGAAGGCCTCTAAAATGGAGAGGGATATTAAGGTCTATAGGTTGGGGAATGCTTACCCTAAACCCAGGCCATATAATTCATTCAGGGGTGACTTAACGGGTAATTTTAATCCAATGAATACAAATGTGGATTTGATATCCAACCACAGTGGCATTGAAGAACACCGGGAAGATATCCCTTTAGAATATATACCCCCTTTAAGGAGGTCAGACAGATTACGCAACCGTCCCCCAGTATATTACAATCATTACCGTTACCCACCCAGGAACAATTACAGGAAATAAATTTTGACGGAAATTCCATACAACAAAGGGGGGATATTTTTGAATTTAAACAGTACAAAATTTTTAATTACAGTGCACTGGAAATTTCAACTGAATATTTTGAATTATTTGTAAAAGGTTTTAAATTTATTCCATTGAGAAAGACCAATATTCCTAGGGCTATTGTGGATTTAAAGTTATTTTTGAGAAAACAAAATCTAGGCATTATGTTTGGAGGTGAAAGTACCAATTCCAACACCTTTTCTAACCTTAATACAGAGGCCATATTAAAGAAAAGGAGTGTTTTCAACCCACCACTCCACCCACAATTAAGGAACCTGGAACGTTTAATGGAAAAAGAGATTAGAAATACAGTCAGTTCCCACTATGTTTCTTCCAATTTATCTAAAAAAGAATTGGCTCTACTAGAATTTTTAAAGGGTAATAAAACTATCAGAATAATGCAACCAGATAAAGGGGGTGGTGCTGTTTTAATGGATGCAATACAGTACGAATCCAAAATGAAAGAGAGTTTAGAAAACACCTTACATTATTCTAAGACTTCCATTAATGAAATAAATATTTCTAAATCTAAAATTAATATATTACTTAATGATTTACTTTTGGAGGGCACTATTGACTTGGATACTTATAACTACCTTCATAATCAGAATCCTAGGGTTCCATCTGTTTTTGGGATCCCTAAAGTGCACAAAGATTCAAATGACCCCCCTTTGCGGCTTATTGTTTCTTCAGAGGGTTCCATTACAACCCCTCTAGCCAAATTTATTGATGTAAAATTAAAGGATATATCCAATCAAGGTACAACTGTTCTCAGGGATTCCTGGGATTTTTTAAGACAAGTTAAGACCAATTTATTTTCAAGGGATATTATTTTTATTACCCTGGATATTGTCGACCTTTTTGGTTCTATCCCTCATGACATAGGGTTGTCATGGCTAGAAGAAAGTATGGTACATTACGGTGGTCTTTCTGGAGATGTGTTTAGGACCTGTCTGTTGTTAATGGAAACAGTTCTCAAGAACAATTTTATGTTCTTTCAGGGTGAATTTTTTAGACAAGAAAAAGGGGTAGCAATGTGGGCAAAATGTTCCCCCACATATGCTAATATTGTTCTTACATGGTGGGAGACTAAATTTATTAATCAATGTGAATTCAGTAATTGCTGGATTCTTTACAAACGGTTTCTTGACGATATAGTCATTTTCTGGACTGATACGGTTGAAAGGTTTTATGGATTTTTGGAATATATAAAAAATAGTACATCCTTCCTGGATTTTACTTAAAGTATTAATTTTGATGAATGTATTTATTTGGATGTTTTATTAAGGAAGGGGGATGATTATTTTATCTCCAAGATATACAGGAAACCCACCTTTTCAAATTCCTACCTTCATTTTTCCAGTGGTCATCCATTTGGACAAAAGAGAAATATTTTGAAGGGCCAATTGATCAGGTCAAGTAGGATGACATCACAAGATTCTGATTTTTTAGTTGATGCTAAATTTATTATGGATATGTTTATAGAAAGGGGGTACCCATCCTATTTGTGTGAGGAAGTATATAAAGTGGTATTAGAGGGTAGAAAAGGAAGATTTTCCCCTATTTTAGGGCATGATGAACCCTCAAACACTACTAACCCTGTTGCAACAGGATCAACTTCTACCATTTCCCACAACAACAATAATAATTTTTTCACAGCTTACGTTATGGATTATACTGGTGATTCAGTTGTACTTAAAAATGTTTTACATAAGGAATGGGGCAGGTTTAAGGAAATCACTGATTTAGAATATATCAAAAAACAGCCATTACAATTTATATACCGGAGGGACACAAATTTCAAAAATATCTTCGAGTTTGGTGGAAACACTACTGGGGATATTCTTACCCACAAAAAGGGTACATTCAAGTGTGGTGCATGTTCCCAATGCCAATACATCAAAACAGGTTCCACTTTTTTGATTGTAGACAGAAACAAAACCATCACTAGTTCTGGATTTGCCAATTGTAACACACAGGGTGTTGTATATATTGCCACATGTCACTCCTGTTCTTCCTTCTACATAGGGAAAACAGAAAGGAAATTAAGGTCAAGAATTTATGAACATTATTATGAAATGAAAAAAGGAAATCTCAATAATGCTTTGTTTCGGCATTCCCAAACATGTACTAATTCCATTTTTTATTTTTTGTACTGGAGATAGTGCCTAAAAAGATCAGGGGTGGCATGTGGGAAACAAAATTGGAGTATAGGGAATTGTATTGGCAAATAATTCTGGATGCTACCAGGGAACCGGGTCTGAATGACATGCTCTCTATTGTTCCAGTGTTGAAATTAAGAGCTGCTAAACTGTGATTTTCTCTTTGTCCACTAGATGGTGATAGCACACCATTTATTCTTTCATTCACTTTTTACTACCACAATGTGCTTAAATTTGATTTTTAATTATATATGATATTTATTATATTATTAAATTTGATGTTTCTGATTTTTAAACAAGTTATTTATACACATACATCATTAATCCAATGAGATTAAATTTACTTTTTATATATTTTTAAAGTATTGCATTTTCAAAGAATTTTCCATTACATGGCAATCAATTAATTCACATTAATTCAATTATTCAATTTATTTTTATGTATAAAGGCAGTGTTCTATTTTTATTGGTTGTGTCTTTTATCTGATGAAGGAACTCGAAAACGTATTTACCTGAGAGAAGCGTTATTATTAAACTGTTTTGGACCTATACTTCGTGTTCCTGCCTTTCATTCTGACTACTTCAGTGGTAATTTTCCACTTATACTTTTGGATTTATTGCTGTTGGGGGCTCATACCCTTATTTGGACTCCACGAGTGATTTTTTGTTGTTACAGTTTTGGTTTTCACTCGTACCATCCTTTGGTGTTTATTATAACAATCACCTGAATTACTTCATCTAGTTAATTCCACTGTGGGCTCTACTGTATCTGCAAGCTTCAAATCTGTCCCCATCAAAATGCAGTTAAATGCCTGTTTTACACCTGCTTTCATTAACAAGGCCACCCTTGGTGCAAACAGTGCAACAATAAAGGTGAAAAAAAATCAGCTGATATAATTTGCTTTTGTCTTTTTCAAGCTTTATTCATTCATGAGATAAAATTCAGTTGCAGAGTGATTTATTTTTTAGCTTTTTTCTTTTTAAACTTACCATGTAGGAATACTCGGGCTGACTTGTTTTGGCTGACCTCACTCAGCACCACACGCATATCCTTGTCCTCTGTGCTATATTACTCCTCCTCATATACTATAAGTGGCCAAACACTCCAGGTCTCCTTCAGTGGAAAACAAGTGACATGAAGTTGAACTGTACTTCCATCAACAACTTAGCTATTTCAAGCATCCTGACAAAATATCTAGAAGTGTGCATTCTTCTGTTCTGTCCTATTTGAAGAACTGACTCTTACTACCCATCTCTCAATAATTTGAGGGTGATAGTATGCCATGGTACCTCAACCAATGTAAGTCGTAATTTTATATTGTGGTAGAGATAGTGCTGGGACCTGTTAAAAGTCTGAGTAGGTTAAGTGTGATCCTTGGAAAAGTGAAACTGCATGTGTAATTTGGGTGAGCATATAACTGAAAACCCAAGGAATCTCATATAATTTTTCCTTCTTCAAAGTACAACAATATCAGAATTACTATATTTAAACAGCAAGGGTGTAGATGGTGTGGTGATAAAACCCTCTACAATAACGTTTGGAAGATATAACAGTAAGTTTTGAGATATACTGCCTTTTTTGTAAGAAATGCAGTAGAATTCTTACTGTCTGAACTCACAGTACCATGCTTCATATATCTGGTAAGGAGGATAAGGAGACTGTTGCCTTTTATGTCATATGGATGTCTTACCTGGCTTTTACCTTGACACGTTTGAACCATATCAGTGACGGGGTGATTAGCGCTCTGAAGCTCAGGGTAAGGGGATCCTTTTTTAAATATCCTGGTAAAACTTAATTCTGAATGTTGGGCTTCAGTTTTTCAGTTTTTTATTCAGTTTAAGTTATTCAGCTCTGTCAGATATAAACATTGCAAGCTGGAAACAGTAAGAGCAAAGTGCTTGAAAGAAGCCCTCTGCACAATCACAAATAAATAATAATGATAAAAGATTTAACGAATGTACCATACAACACTTCAATGACACCTTTGCAATCAAAACTGACAAGCCCTGTTCAGGAGGAAAAAAGTTATATCTAATCCTACACATGGGCTAACATTCACAACTAAACAACAAATGAGATGCAGAGAAAAACATGGAGTTCCTCACAAGCCGACAAAACTCCTGTGAAATAGAACAGTAGTCAAAGTCACCACTGACAAAAAACATACTTTATAAGTCATCAAGATCTTCATTATGAAACTCCCAAACATTCTGGTTTACCACCACTCAGCCCCTGAAACCTTTAAAAACACCTAGGTTAACCTTTTTCTGTAACTGACTTAAGACTGTATATTTAATAACCATTTCATCAAAGTAGCCACAATGCTTACTTATCACAACCGCAGTTCAGTTTCATCAACCAACTCTAACTTTTTTTACTCTCCAGTAGGTACCCAATTCCATGATAAATCAGTAACTCATTAAACTAAAATCAACAATTCTAGCCCCAGGCAACCTCTTTGCAAAATTCCTAAAACTTGTTGCTGATGCCATTAACTACCCTGTCTTTATCCTTTTAAGTAGATCCATACAGGAATCCCTTTTTCCTACCTAATGTAAATAATCCCATATCCTGCCACTAAGCAAAAGTGCCTCTCTCCGTCTGAAAGATCAGCAAACACAATCTCTTCATATTTCAAGAATACCTATGTCTGTCACTGATCCCCTCTGGATAAATCTTTGTCTCTGGCAACCTTTCTTTTTAGATATACCTAATATACCCTTAATTGGTTATCTAAAAGTTCCTCTGACTTTTTTATACCCCCTTAGCTTCAACTCATACATTCTCCTTTACAAACCTCATTATGATATATATATATATATATATATATATATATATATATATATATATATATATATATATATATATATAGAGCTATATAAATAAAAATGTAAATATTCGTTTGTTCAAAATCTTAAATCTCCGAAAGTTCTTCACCGATTGCTTTGAAATTTTCACAAAATGTTGCATTCGAATACGTGCGTGTTTTTATATACCTACTATTGATTCTATATATTTATATACAAATATGCAATTTTATATGTTTTTGTTATAACTTTCTTACTTCTTTTTCAGTGCAATCGATCTGCTTTAGTTCATCCAAATAATGCCTCACAGAAGATCAAACGTAGGTCGTCGTACTCGTGGAGCGGAAGCAGTGCAACGAGTAATTGCAAATCAAACTGAGGAAGAACGCGCATCAGGGAATGAGTGAAACAGACAAAGAATGGCTCAAATACATGCCGAGGAAGAAGCAGAGTGATGTGCAGCCAGACTTGAGGATGCACAGCTGCGAACTCGGCGATCGCGTTCCGCAGCTTCAGATCTGCTTCGTTCTCCTTGATCGACACCAGCAGACAAAATAAATGCTTGCCTGAAATACTCTACTTTGTGGCGACATGTAAAGATGTTAAAATTAACTACAAATATGCATGTCCAGCTGCAAAACGATCGATCAGCTGAGATATTCTCACATCAATTGCTGGAAATTGGGAACAGAAAGGTGCCAGTTGATCTGACCTCAGGACAAATTTCATTGCCTCATAACTTCTGCAATTTAGTGACGTCAAAAGAAGAATTGGTTGAAAAAGTATTTCCCAATATTCAAACCAATTATAAGAATCACGATTGGCTGACTGAACGAGCTATTCTTGCGGCCAAGAACAATGACATCTACGAACTTAATATTATTCAGTCTAACATTCAAAGTGAGGTAGTCACATACAAGTCCGTCAACACTGTTGTGGAAGCAGATGAAGCATTTAATTATCCAACAGAATTTTTGAATTTACTCGATCTGCCAGGGATGCCACCGCACGTACTGCAATTGAAAATCGGTGTGCCAATTATCATGTTGCGAAATATCAACCAGCCAAAGCTTTGCAACGGCATGCGGCTTGCAGTAAAAAAATTAATGAGCAACATCATAGAAGCAACAATCTTGACAGGACCTTTCAAAGGTGAAGATGTCCTCATTCCTCGCATTCCTATGATTCCAACGGATATGCCATTTCAGTTTAAGAGATTGCAATTCCCAATTCGATTGGTGTTTGCAATCACCATCAACACACACACACACACACACACACACACACACACACACTCACACACACACACACACACACACACACACACACACACACACACACACACACACACACACACACACACACACACACACACACACACACACAGTTTCCCAAAGGTGAAATGTTCTACTGCAGTGTGATCTGCTCTTTTGAATGCTTCCTGAATGTGAAATGTGCAACTGCTATTTGCGTTAAATATATAGCATGTTACATTCTGATTTATGTCACCTGTAATTGCTACTATAATTTCAACTATAATTTCACTTACTGTTGTACATAGCATGTTACATGCTGATTCATATCTTCTGTTTGCTACTATAATTTCGCTTACTGTTGTTCAGTATTCCATTACATTCTTTATCTTATGAACAAGTATCATGCAATGTTTCATTATGTCTGTTCCTTATGTGTGTGTGTGTGTGAGTGTGTGTGTGTGTGTGTGTGTGTGTGTGTGTGTGTGTGTGTGTGTGTGTTCAACTATATACTGTGCATTTCTTTGTGTATCTGTTCCACTGTATATTATATAATGAATTTTACCTTTGCAGAGTTTATTCTCATTTAGACCTCTGCTGAGCTGAGGATTGCCAGTAAATAAATAAATAAATACAAAAATAAATAGTTAGATACATAAAAGCTATATCCACCCAGCAGCAGAATGAAGAGTGAAATGGTTCTGCCAGGAAAAGACCAGTAAAACAACAGTAGTCCTCTCTACAGTCACCATGTAAGTTCAGCTCCAGATGGAAAGGTTCTTGAGTTTTAATGTCAAGTGTCACAGAATATTCAGTAACCTTACTCTCATTTTGAATGGCAGTAAATTAATCCAAGGTGTGTCCAGATTTGAATTGAATAACCTGCTATTCTTATTGTTAGCTGTGCATTATCCACTTGTTGGTACCCTTTAATGGTAGCCATAAAGTAGATGGAAAAAATAATAATTCGATAAAATGAAGTGAATTGTCCAAGATGATGGATGGTATGGAGAACACTATTAGGCTATTAGTGGAAGTAGCTTTTGATGTCTCTATTAAACAGGATGGCCAGCTCCAGGTGATCAAGATCCAGAGTAGGAAGCAGACACAGGTGAACTACTCATTGCTAGTGATGTTTCCAGTTCTTGGAACACTGGTTCAGAAAGTGCCACACAGGCTTCTGAGAGAACATAACCAACTACTAGTACAGGTGTTTGAAACAGGATCAGGGAGAACTGTTAAATACCTTAGCACCTATAAAGAAATAGAGGGGCACATTGATTTTAGCTTCTGCTGTAAAATGTGGAGATCTTCTTATATTTTGAATGCTTGTTTACCATAAAACGCCTTCAGATATTAGTGATAACGGGTGTGTAAGCCAGACCCTGGAATTCATTAGCAGTGATTACAACACATTAGTGAGATGAACAGCAGTGCTCATTGAATATGCATGCAGTTTATTTCACTTACACACTTCCAAGTACCGTTTGTGGCCAGCAGCAATGTTGTGTCATGAAATGCTGCAGGGAAGCATGTACACACAATGTAAACAAAATGTCTTACCTTCATGTACACACAATGTAAACAAAATGTCTTACCTTACTAAGGAAACAGCATACATTGTAGGATGTCCTGTTGTCACAGGAAAAACCTTAGTAGTTCTCATGGGAAAGGCAGCTGCCATTCCATTGCATCATCATCCAGCAAAGCAGTTCTGTGTGAAAAAACGAGGATAAATTCTTGAAAGAGAAATCCTCAGCCATACATATACACAGCAGATAGCTGGGTGACAACATTGTTAGCTACATGCACATTCAAAGTCATTTTTGAATACATAATGTAACCATTATGTTTCCAAAAGTGGGTATTGCCTTGGGGTAGTAAAGAATTATTGGGTAGGTCTCTTCCAGTGAAAATATGTCTCCTAAGTGGACATTTACATAAAGGGTGTTGTCATGAATGCAATTGTACATGATAGTACACACAGTCACATTAGTTAATCAATGTTGAATTAAAATCCCTGACCTATGTAGTTATACAATCTATAGAACACAGAATTAGCCACAGACATCTCAGGAGAAATCTGACTTGTAAGGGCAGGGAGGACACTTTTGGCATGATGACCTCATTAGTGTGATACAGAGAAGATGTTTGAGGTACAAGTGGCATAAGTGGATGGGGGCATTCTCTCCCATATTAAAATGCTCTTGTAACTGGAAATTGATACACTATGTCTGTTTAAGAAGCTATACACACCTGACATTGAAACCATACATAAGACCATTGCTGTGACATCTGATCCTCCTACTTATGTAGTTATACAATTTTTGGAACATAGTATTAGCTGCAAGTTCCACAGTAGAAGTCTGACTCTTCATGGGAGAGAGATTGCACTTTTGACATGATGCACTCATCAGTGTGATACAGAGAAGACATTTATGGTAAAAGTGGGATAACGTGCAGAGGGAGCTATGTCAAAAGTTAAATTCTTCTCCTGAGAGGAAGTGGACACAACATATCTGTTGCTGAGGCTTTACTTACCTATCAATAGAGCCAGAAACATGCATATTCAAGTTCACCATGGTTAGATTTGAAACTTCTACCTATGGAGTTACAGATACTAAAGAATACAATATGAATCACAAGTTCCACAGGAAAAGTCTGACTTGAATGAGGTGAAAATACACATTTGTAATTAGCGCAATTTTACTGTTTGGAACATCAGCTACTAAGCATCACAAGGTTTGGGACAAATGCATGTATTTGGATGGGTCAACTTACAGCACTACTCATCCCATATAATGACATATATATATCCTGTCATTCATGTACATTCTATTGATTGAGGGAAATGTACCTGTTTCACAGTATGGGGAGTCAGTAACAATCAGAATTGTAAAACAGTGGATTGTCAAGTAATCATTCATGACAGCTCATCCTGGGATGATTGCATACAAATGGCAAATATTTACTTTTTTCACTGTTAGTTGTCTTGTTTCATGCTTGCACAATGTGGATTTACAATACAAACAGACTCCTCATTAATATGACAGTGAACTTCTGTTGCACATCATTGTAACACAGTTGCAACTGTAACCATTGGAGTGCAGATATAAATTAACAGACTGGCTTAAATGAGTCAAAATCATTCTGAAATCCAAATACCTTGATTTCAAAATTCTCTAAAGATATGCAGAAGTTGTACAACCTACACAAATAATTATTTGCTGTAAATATTTGACTCTTTCCCTGAAGTGCAGTGCTGGCAAGTTCATTTGCTCTGCTGATGCAAAGTATTAGTGAATGTGTAATCATATCTTGAGGTGTTAAACTTAGAATAAGAATTAGGAATAGTCTACTGTGCTCTATGCCAACCTTTGTGCAAATAAGCACTATACACACAGAACTATGTCGGAATATGATGGAATACAGAAAATATATGCGTTATATTCTTGCTTCAAGTGCCAAGACTCACACATTTGTCATGACAGTTGCTGTTCTTCACGTCGTATATGTATGATACAGATGTATTCTGAAAAGCAAAAGGGACCAAGCATGTTATTGCTGACAGAAACATAGCTTATAGAAACCATTTTGAACTGATGAGGTTTATTTGATAAAATAGAAGGGATGGGAAAAAGTGGACAGTTGATGACAGAAATACACATACAGATGTACTAAGACATTAGTCTATGAATCATTTCTGCCTGTACTTATGTTGTGTTGTTAATTTTATCATCATAATTATTCAGGCAAGATCTGTGCAAGAGAGTGTTCATAATAAGGATCAAGCACATTAATAAAGCAGCAGGATAAAGTTTTGTTAAGAAAATGTGTAGCCAATAGTCACACCCACAGCAGTCCTACCAAACATGCAAAAACACTTTGGCACACATGGAGTTGAACCTTGAAAGTATTCCAAGAAAATTGTAGAGAGCAGTGTATTATCTAACCACCCAACATAGGAACACCTACTTCCACAGCTCAAATATGACAACAGATCGAAGAAAAGGCGAATGTATGTATTACTATTCATTACCTCATGACAACTGTATGGTGTACATTTGCCTCTTCAGTTTGTTCAACGGAAGATAATCTTGACTATATATAGTTGAGCATAGAGGCACAAAGGATGCCAGAGTAATGTGGCCAAAGCAAATAACTCACAAGATTTTGGCATAAGCTGTGTACTTCCATTTAGCCTAAGTTGTAGGCAGTGCTCAGTGCCAGACAGTGGGTAAATGCAAAGGAGAGCAACTGATGCCACAGAAGGGAGAGATACATAGACATGGGGGTAGAGAGAGGTGGGAACCATAGACAGGGTGAGAGGGAGGCAGAAATCATAGGCACGGTGAGAGGGAGGCAGGGGCCATAGGCAGGGTGAGAGGAAGGTAGGGACCATAGGCAGGGTGAGAGGGAGGCAGGGGCCATAGGCAGGGTGAGAGGGAGGCAGGGGCCATAGGCAGGGTGAGAGGAAGGCAGGGACCATAGGCAGGGTGAGAGGAAGGCAGGGGCCATAGGCAGGGTGAGAGGAAGGCAGGGGCCATAGGCAGGGTGAGAGGGAGGCAGGGGCCATAGGCAGGGTGAGAGGGAGGCAGGGGCCATAGGCAGGGTGAGAGGAAGGCAGGGACCAAGTAGATTCTGACACAAATAAGATAATGGTGACGCAAAACAATATGCAGGCAGCAGCTACACATAAAATAATGTAGTCAAAACAGTCAGCAACATGTTACCAATGCCTGGTTTAGAACCTTGAACGTATGCAAAATTCAGTCTGCAGATCTGAGTATGACCTCATCACATCACAAAAAAACCCCTACTTCAATCACTTTAAATCACACAATTGAAGGCACAGTGAAAAGTTACTGAAAGGGTGACTAGAGAGACAGACAGAGATAGTTGGACAGAGAGAGATAACAACGATATTGTTTATGATACATGCTCTGTACAATAACAGGGAGCAAGAAGGGGTATGAGAGTCGAAACACAATTATGACATTAGCAGGATAAAGGTGATTTATGGTTTTGCGTATAATTTCTCGCCATACTGTTCAAATAATATGTTGAAGAGATATTGTAACTGGAGATAAATAAAGACATTCACAGGTTAAATATACTAGAAATATAACATTTCATGAAATAATAATTTTACATACAGCTATAATCAAATGCATGACCCTATGCAAAAACATCAATCCAATGACAAGGGAATTATCTCAACACACCGAATTGGAACATCTAGTTCATTACATCCAGCAGCCTAACAAGTGTTTAGAGGAAACGTTTGAAAGTTTTGCCTTTACAATGTATTGCCATAGCACAACAGATTTAAGCACATTTGCACAAAAGTAACCAGACGTCTGCAGCTGAGATAAAAAATCTTCAGCTTTTGTCATAGCAAGTCTATTGGCATTCACTGTCACTCCGTATTGGTGCATAATGCCAACTTCAGTGCAAATGCTGAGGACAAAAAAAGTGAAGGGTTTTTGAAGGGCTATTTCTGGTCATCTATGTTGTGTGTGATTCTGAACCACAAAAACGTGCAAGGTATAGCAAAAAAACTAATAGAAAACAAAAAACACTAAGGCCACGAACTGAGAAACCAGAAGAAATGCAAAAACTTTTTGCATTTCTTGTGGTTTCTCAGTTCGTGGCCTTGGTGTTTTTTGTTTTCATTAATTTTTTTGCATGTGATTCTATTTTTTGACCTAGTTAAATGTGTGAAAAAGGTTGACAGGACAGTGATGAAAATGGGGGTGGCAAGCAGAGGGTAGGGCACAAGGGAAAGAATAAAGGAATTTGCAGGAGGGTAGTGGGAGAACACTTAGCAATCCACTTCTTCAGAACATAACTGTATTCTTGTACACAGCATTTTATGAATTTGGAGAGCCACCACACCAGGGATGGGTGACAACAACAGAATTATTTTATTTTATTATTTATTTATTTTATTCATTTTACATTTGTTTACTAGGAAAGTCGGAATGAACACGTCCATTTTCAGCAGAGACTGGGGGAGAAAAACTCCACATGAAACAAAAGATGAACAGAGGTAACTTATATATTTGGTTAACATACAGTTATTTTACATACAGGTAATTTATGTACAGTTAGTATTAGTCATTCTGGATAGCATCTCTGCAGGTCATATTATACACAGTCTACATTTGTACATAGTCTACATTTATAGTTAATACATTAGTTTAAGAATCATAACATTAGAACACATTTACATATGAATAAGTAGTACAGCGGCATAGAGTTCTACTACATAATATATTTGCAAGGTCAGGTTGTACGTAGACTACATTTGTACACACTCTACATTTGTGGTTAATACCTTAGTTTAGAATCATAACATTGGAACACATTTAACAGATGAATGAGCAGTACAGCAATATAGTGTTTACTATATAATGTCTAGCTGAAGAGAGTGGGTGTTAAGGTATTAGTATGGCAGAACCTATATGTTAGATAGGGCTAGTGGCTATGGTTACTTCAGATCAGGCTAGTGGTGAAAGGAGAGGATTAGTCAGGGGTGGAACAGGGCACAGCCATCTGTTCAACAGGTGTTGTTTTAGGGTTGATTTAAAGTGGGCAGTAGATGCAATAAAAGTAATGTTTTCTGGTAAAGCATTCCAGGTTTTTCCAATGTAGTTAGAGAAGAGGGAGTCCCCAGCTTGATTTTTGCTAGTGCTGACTTTTATATGTTGTTTACTAGTGGACCTTAGTGTTCTACTGATAGTATAGGGTTGAGCTAAGGTTTGTAGGGCAGGTACTTTTTCAGGTTCATATAGTATTTTATGGACCATAGTTAACTGGTTGTAATGAAGGATGTGTGGGAGCTCAAACCAGTTGAGTTGTTTGAGAGCATCGCAGTGGTGGGCTCTAGCTGGTAAGTTTGAAGTGAATCTAGCAATTTTGTTATAGCAAGATTCAAGTTTTGCAAGCTCAGTTTTCTTAAGGTTTGTGAGTATAGGAGCTGCAGATAGCAAAGTTGAAATTAAGTGGGATTGGACAATGGTAGCTTTAGTATTTTTGGTGAAGTACTGTTTGTTTCTATATAGGGTTCTTATTTTTTTTGTGTACTTTTTTAACTGTTTGTGAAATGTGGAAGTCAAACATTAATTTGCTGTATTTGGTGATGTTGGGGAGATAATGGTGCTATTTAGTGGCATGATGTTAAAGGTATTAGGACTTATAGGTTCATAGGTTCATAGGTTATTACTAGGCTATCAGCCCTAGGGCATATACAAGCCTAGCCATAACAATTCCCTGGCTATTTCTTCCCACATTATTTACTTCCCTGGACCCCTGTCTAGCAGGGTGACTTACGTGATCCCCGGGGTGAATTTCCTATCTCACATCCAATCATCAAGGTTCCTTTTGAAGAGGGCCAAAGAGGCGCTCTGCTTAACATGTATGGGCAGTCTATTCCAGAGTCTGGGGAGTCTCTGGGTCAGGAACCTATACCTCCAGCATGTTTTGTTCATTGTGATGTCAAGGTTTAGATCTTTAGATAATTGGAGCATGTGTCTCTGAGGGATTGGGATTTCTTTAAGTATAGCATGTCCAAAAGCTCTGGGTTTGACATAGTCTTGTATGTTAAGCAGAGATAGCCTCTGAGTAGACGATATGCGACAGAGTATAGGTGAAGTTTTTTTAGACAGTCAGCATAGGGCATCTGCTTTAGGCCTGTGATTCTTTTAGTGAGGTCTTTATGTGGCCTTTCCAGTTGTTGCAGATGTCTTGAGAGGTACATATCAAATGGAACGTTCTATTCTATAATGGGTCTAATGAGGGATGAGTACAGTGGGACAATGGCCTCCTTTTTTCTGTATGAAAAGCCCTTAGTGATGTGTGCCACATAGAAGGATTTCTTAACTATTGTGGTGATGTGGTTATCAAAGGTGAGACCACTGTCCACCTGTGTCCCTAAGTCTCTTATCACACTTTTGGTGTTTAGTGTACTACCACTTATGTGGTAGTTCACAGTTACATGTTTTTTCGCAAAGGAGATAACTATACATTTCTTGGCATTGAGCTTGAGCCCATGGCTCTGGCACCAAGCATCTGTTTCTGTAAGGCCCTTTTGTAGAATATCCACATCCTTTGGGGATTCAATAATGGCTCCCAGTTTGCAGTCATCTGCGAACTTTGTTAGCCAGAATCCCTAAGTGTTGGCCTGTACTTCAGAGAAGTTGATGCCAAACAAGAGCAGTCCCAGGACTGAACCCTAAGGTACTTCACTTGTCACTTGTCTGGAGATGGATTTGGAGTCGGCTACTTTTACAGTGTGGGTTCTGTCAGTAAGCCAGTTGGCAACCCATCGAGTGACGTAGGGATTAATGCCCAGCTTATTAAGTTTATCTATGATTCCAGAGTGGGAGATGGTGTTGAAGGCCTTGACAAGGTCCAGATAGGCTGTGTGGACCACCTTACCCTTGTCCATGGCTCTGGAGACTGATTCAAAGAAGTCAATCAGGTTCAGGACCCAAATCAGCCTTTCACAAACCCCAACTGTGTGGGGTCCAGTGTTTGAAGGCTGCCAATGTCTTTGCTTATAAGTTCCAAGATAATACATTCCATGGCCTTGCAGATCAGGCTCATCAGACTGATAGGGCAGTAGTTCCCAGGATCCAGGTTGGATCCCCCCTTGTGGAGTGGGTTAACTGTAGCTGTGCACCATTCAATAGGCACAAAGCCTGAGGTGAGGCTATGATTAAACATAACACTAAGGTGAGGTGCCAGTTTATTTTGTTGTTCATGTAGTACATATCCTGGGATGTCATCTGGTCTCATGGATGCTGTATTCTTACCTTTGGAGAGTGCGTTTTTTACCTGTGTGGCCATTATTACCGGAATTTGGCAATCTTTCGCTATTGAGATGGGGCCTTTAGGGGGTGAGAGGGGGTTGAAGCTTGCACTGAATCCATCTGCCAGGATATTGTAGCTCAGAGCAGATCTGAGCATTGCCATTTAGATTCTTGACATAACTATAGAATGCCTTGTGGTTGACTTTGGAATCTTTTGGCAATTTTATTTTTGTATCTAGCTTTGGAGGATTTTATGAGGGATCTCAGCTTCTTACTATAGCTGGTAAGGGAGTTTTTTGCATCCTGGGATTTTCCTCTTTTCTGCAACAGTTTCTTTCTTTTGTTGTAAAGTTTGTTTATGGCAAGGGACCGCCAGATTGGCTTCCGTTTTTTGGAGGAGAGCATCTTGGGTCTATTGGGGATGGCACAATTCATGCACGAGTGGATGTGCTTGTACAGTGCCTTAGTGTAGGATTCAGCAGTCAAACTTTCAGTTCCCGTCTGCGTGGGTGTCATAAAGTTTGTCACTTCTGACTTGAGTAGCATGAAGATGGCTTTGGAGAAGTTTTTTGCAGATGTTTCCTTACTGGGGGGTGTGGGTGGGATGTGGATGTCAAGGGTGATTAGCTTATGATCAGACCTGACCAATGAAGGGGTGACCATAGGTGTGGAGCATTGATTTCCCATGTTGGTAATGACCAGGTCTAGGATATTGGAGCCCCTGGTGGGACTAAGGATTAATTGATCCAGGGCATTGGAATTTATGAATTCCAAGAACTGTTGTGCAAAGGTGTTGGTACTCGAGTAGTTTTCCCAGTTAATAGCAAGGTAGTTGAAATCACCAAGTATTAGGGTGTGTGGTTATATCTTAATATTTTCCAGTATGTTTAGAAAGGTGTGGTGAGAGTCTTGGGGCATGGTGGGGGATCTGTAGCAAGCTACAATTTGGATTGCAGTCTTACCTAGTGTTAGTTGCACCTGAATAATTTCAGATGCATTGTGTTGGGCAACTAGCCTGGTGTTGTGAATATCCTTGGTGAATATGGGCACTCCTCTACCTATAGTGTTTCGGTCCTGGTTTGGTGGCCCAAAAGTATGGTAAGAGTTGTAGCCTGGTATTGCAGCTGTGCTCTCTGGAGCCTTGAACCAGGCTTCAGTTACTTTACAGATATCGATGTTCTCCATTTTTTGGAGTGCCTCGAGAGAGTGCATTTTGAGGTTTAATCTAGCATTGAGTAGCATTACCTTCAGATTTTACATGCTTGTACCTGTTACGGTGGTGGTTTTATCCTTTGAACTTTGCCTAAAAAAGGCACTATAGTAGTGGCAAGAGCCTTAGCCAGTAACCTGAATCCCAGGGGTAACAGGTGCATACCATCTCTGGCAAAGCATAGTGGTCTGTTGATCATGTCATTCCAGGTAGACAGATACTGGATCCCCTTTGAATGACACCAGAAGCTTAGCCAATTGTTGAAGTCAATCATTTTGTCCTTATACTGTGGTATCATTCTGGGCGAAGGCAGGATGCTACTCAGGGCTAGGGTCATACTTGCCTGGGCCACATGATACGATAGCTCTTCCATGTCTCTTTTCATGTAGTCCAGGGAGGTACATCTCAAGTCATTCACTCCAACATGGACAATGACAGAGTCATATTTGTACTTGCTGTGGAGTGACCTGAATGCATGCATTATGTGGAGGATCCTGGCACCCGACAGGCAGCTGACTATAATTTTCTCCTTGTTCAGCCTGGTGAGTGGGCCATCAGTGTGCCTGACTATAGAGTCACATATGACTAAAGTGTTGAGTACATTGTCTTGCCTTAGGGACTGTTGTTGGGTGGCACACTGGTGTTGTGAGCTATGTGACACTTTGGTTTTGATTGATGTTTGCATTTCAGCTTCTGAGGTCCTTGTTGCTTGGGCAGGTTACTGTTAAGGGCCTCCACATATGTGGGTTTAGTGTTGCTCTGTGTGGGTGTTGGTGGTGACGGTTTAGAAGGATTATGTGTTGCTTGAGGTGTAGTGTGGGTGTTAACCTTCTCCTCTTGACTGTCTAGCACAATCTTAGGTGGAGAGAGCTTTGCTTCCAGTTTGGCTATGTAAGTGCATCTCTCACAGGTTGTAGTGTTGGGTGGTAGGAGGAGAGGGTTGTCTATGTACATGAGGCAATTGCTGCATTGCCCCAGTATGCCCAGATTCATCAGGTGGACAGGAGAAATCACCGGAATCTGACCCTTGGATATGCCTGGTTTAGTCCTTTTGTTTTGTAAAGTACAAGAGCTGGTTTCCATTTCATTAACAAGGTACTTTGCAAGTATAGGCTGTTTAGTGCCTACAGTTAATTTGTCCTTATTAACAAGGACAGTTGAGTGCTTGTATCAGTTTAAGGCTTCTTAGTGCTTTCCAGCAGGTTTTAAAGCAAGTGCTAGTCACAGGGATGCTTAGAGGTAAGATAAAAAAATGGTTTATCCTAAGCACTGCAGCGTGCACTAGAGAAGTTAGATGTGAAAGTAGGCAACTTAAGTTTTACCTGTCTAAAAAGTTAAATTTTAGTGGAGAGTCACTATTTTTAAAACAGCAAGATATATTGAAAGGGGTGGTCACTTTTGTATTCTGGTACTATGGAATACAGTTGGATGGCCAATAAATTTAAATAGTTGAAGGGGAGTGATTTCACAAAATGATGATTTTGTGCATACTCACACAAGCCGGTAAAAACAGAGAGGAAATGAGATATATAGTCAAATTAACATAAGGGGAAGGCAACTAGAAAGACAGTGGTGTTTAAGAACACTACAGTAACCTGGTGGGAGGGTGGAGAAAAACATTTCTTCCTGACTCATAAGAGACAGAGCTGTGGTCTCTTTTCAAGCTTTAATATGCAGTTTAAAGCAGAATACAAGTAAAACACAAGGTAAATAAAACAAACCACAGTATTCAAAATAGAAAAAGGCAATAAAGTAATGCAACAAATAAAAAGAAAATTAACCTTTCCCTCACAGCAAATTGTAGCAGAGTCTGGGCGACCCTTTCTAGTAAAGTTGTTTTAGTGAGTTGGAATATCATAAGCTTTGATTTTTGGGATTTAAAATTAGTTGTGCAATTATGTATTGTATAACAAACTGATCTAATCAGGTGTGTCAAGCTGCCACAAAGCCAAAGTAGAGAGATATGTATGGGTGTAATTTTTTGTGGGAAAGGTGTCCATTTTTTGCTTTTTTGTTTTGTAGACAGAGAATGTTGGGAAAGGTGCTTAGCAATGTGAGAGTCAGGCAGGTAATGTTGGTTATGTAGCAGGCATAGATATACCGGACATACAAGACAGGCAGTGATGTTAATGGACACAAAAGGTTGGGGGCACCAGGACTGGGGATAGGTAGGGGACCTCAGAGGTGGATTCATGCTCAGCTCGAGAACAGTGAGAATATAGTCTTCACTCTCAGAACTGCAGTCCCTGTCTCTTGTGTTAGTTGCCTGGGTCAGTGCTTGATATGGCATCATTTTGGCAATACAACGGATTACTTTTTTACCCTAACAGTTTGAGCACAGACAACCTTCTCCATAATGCCCTCTACCAGCCCTGTCAGCTCTTAATGGGTGAAAAAGTTGCCAACTGCACTACTATTGTTCCTGGAGGGTGCTTCTCCACCACCAGCTGGGGCAGAGTTACCTGATGCATGTAAATCAGACAGGGCAGAGGTCGTGGAAGCAATATTTACAGGTTACGACTCAGATGTGGCAGTGATCCCACAGCCACATGAGGAGGTATTTCAAGCTGAACTCCAGTGGCTAGTCTACCTCCCTGTGCTAATGATCATTTTGTTTTCGGCAGCAATATGTAAAAAAAAAAAATATATATATATATATATATATATATATATATATATATATATATATATATATATATATATATATATATACAGTATATATGTGAAAAAAGAGAGATAAAGTGGGGGTAGACAAAACCAGATAATTATATCAATGGCATGTCATATTATATAATTATTTTAAAACAAAAGGCAATATGAGAACAACATAAGTACACCTTGTTTTCTTCAGCAAAATGAATCAGAGGGAGAAACACGGCAGAAATAATATAAAAAACTTTAATACGGTTAGCGCTTTCACATCACAGATGCTTTCTGAGACCATGAATGAAACAACATAAGCTAAAACCACTTTATATACTTCCTAAGCTCTACCAAGTTGCTGTAATTAATTGATTACATCTGTTCAGCACTCAAGTTAAAGAAACAGCATATTAATAGGCATCTAGCCAGAGACATACTGCAGCTTGCTAACCCCAACAATTTAATACACAAACTGACATTTCATCAGTGAAGTAAAAATCAATAAAACAAGTACAGAGATTTTAATAAAACATAAACAATATAAGCAGATTTTATAAACTTCTTGTCTTGGTAGAGCTTTGAAGTACATAAAGTTGTTTTAGCTTATGTTGTTTCATTCATGGTCTGAAGAAGCATCTGTGATGTGAAAGCACTAACCAAATTAAACATTTTTTATATTATTTCTGCTGTGTTTCTCCCTCTGATTCATTTTGCTGAAGAAAATTTGTTCGTTGGTATGAGAGGGAGTTAATTCAGAGTGGCTACACTATTGACTTTCATTGCTTTTGTGATAAGTACAGCTTGGCCTCATCCAGATATGATTGGAAGGCATTAATATGTCATAAAATCAGTCAATCACAATGGTGTGATATGACTAATAGAATCATGTATTTCACTGTACCATATCAGATATCTGCTTTCAAAGGTAATAATTGTATTTGCCAAAATTTAATTGTTAATGTCATGCTGTATTGCAGTTAATTTATTCTAAATAATATCCTGAAAAAAAATCTAATGTGTATATGTAGGTACTGAACCCATGCACAATTAAGCTGATGACCTCATTGCTTAATCTGATCACCAAAAGATACTGCAGCAGGCGTGTGTACTAGGCTTTTACATCAAGCATACGTGCCTGCTCAGGATGATATACAGTGATGGACTGACGATACTTCTCTGTCTAGCATTCAGACCTGATGCATACTTGCTTACCCTGTGCCTTTCTGAGGCAAGTTAGTCTCTCCTTATGTACCTCATGTTTTTTTTCTCTATGCTGCAGCTGTACAACAGAGAAAAACAATATACAAAAGTATAATGAATACCTGCATTGGCTGGCTAATTAATAATATATTATAGACAGGTGATGTGTCAGTATAATTATACAACTGAGTGGTGTGCAGCTCTAAATTCATTCTCCCATTAGTTCAGGAGGTCTCTCTTGTGCCTCTTCATGTCACTGTCATGGTGATGGCATTGCCCCCCAGTGCATGGATTGACAGTTACACTGGAGACAGCCATGGCCAAGCTATTCCATATCTCAGCCTCACTGAGACCCAGTATAATTCCCCTGCAGCAGCCAGAAAAATCCTGGCTTTCTCAACATCTCACTTGTGTGCTCCTAATGGAACACCATCCATACCATCACCAGCCATGTCTGTAGCAGTTAATCTAGAAATATGGGTCTGAATTGGTGCCCAATTCGGATCTTGCATATAATAGCATGTGCACAAAGACACATAGCTTTGCCAGCTGCATTTGCATGATTGAAAGTACACCAATTGCTTACCAGGCACATTGGCACTAAGTACATCAAAAAGTTCAGGGGATGTGAACTGTGGCATGGATATTTGGTGATGTGTAGTGCTCAAACTATTGCTACATGTTCCAATGTTAAACACTAAAATGTTCTGTGGTGTTTGGTATAGTCATGGTTGGTTGGAGGAAAAATGGTATGACTTGTGAAGTATTTGGCTGTTGGGACTTGCACACTAATAAGATTGAATAGTACCACCTGGGAATTTAACCTATTAGAGAAAACAGGATAAAATGTCAAATGTTGCTTATTAACTGTCATTGTCACAGGGAAACTTAGTTTTTGACATGGTAAATAGAGGTATATTAATGTCACAATGACTGGGGATATGCTTTAGAGATGTCCATATATAGGTTCATAGGTTCATAGGTTCATGCTAGGCTATCTGCCCTGGGGCATTTATAAGCCTAGCCTGATTGTGTTTGGCATACATCACCCCTTGATTTGAGTATACTGTGTCCTTTTTAAAGTTTAGTTTACTGTGCCTCTGTCTAATAGTGACACAGAAGTAATCCCCGGGACAAACCTACGATCCCCCATCCACTCATCAAGATTCTTCTTGAAGAGAGTCAGTGAGGTGCTCTGCCTAACATGAATTGGAATTCTATTCCAGAGCGAAGGGAGCCTCTGGGTTATGAATCTGTCCCTCCAGCATGTTCTATTTATTTCTGTGCTGAGGTTCAAGTCCCTCGAGCGCGTGACTCTAAGGGATTTAGATTTACTGAGGTGGAGCATGTCCATTAATTCTGGGTTGGACATAGCTTTATATGTCAGGCATAGATCGCCTCGAAGTAGGCGGTATGCAACTGAGTAGAGCTGGAGTTTTTTTAACCGAGCAGCATATGGCATCTGTTTGAGTCCCTTGATCCTCCTGGTGAGGTACTTTTGGGGTCTTTCTAATTGCTGCAGGTGTCGGGTAAGGTACATCCCAAAGGGGGCATTGTATTCTATGATGGGCCTGATGAGGGATGAATAAAGGGGCACGATTACCTCTCTTGATCTAGATGTGAATCCTTTCATGATGAGGTGGGCTATGTAGAAGGTCTTTCTAACCACTTTGGCAAAGTGGTTCTCAAAGGAGAGATTGCTATCAACTTGGGTCCCCAGATCCCTAATTACTTTCTCTGTACTTAATGGGTTACCACCTATGTGGTAATTTGTGGGCACATTGTTTTTGCCAAAGGGTATGACTATACACTTTTTGGCATTTAGCTTTAGACCATGGCTCTGGCACCAGTTATCCGTCTCTGCAAGGCCTTTTTGAAGGATGTTTGAGTCAGCTGGAGAGTCGATTATGGCGCCCAGTTTGCAGTCATCTGCGAACTTGGTGAGCCATAGTCCTCCCACGTTGGCCTGTACCTCAGAAAAGTAAATACCAAACAAGAGAGGTCCCAGGACAGAACCTTGTGGGATGCCACTTGTGACCGGTTTCGAGTCTGACATGGCTCCAGCAACTCTGACTCTGTGGGTTCTGTCTTTGAGCCAGTTTGCAACCCATCTTGTGACATAGGGGTTTATATTTAAGCTGGATAGCTTATCTATGATGCCCGAGTGGGGTATTGTGTCAAATGCCTTTGCGAGGTCCAGATAGGCTGTGTGGACTACCTTCCCTTCATCTATGGCCTTGGTGACTGTTTTGAAGAAGTCGACCAGGTTCAAAAGGCAGGATCTGCCCTTGACGAAGCCAAATTGGGTAGGATCTAGTGTCTGTAGGTCCCCAATGTCTTTGTTTATGAGTTCCATGATGATCCTCTCCATAGGCTTGCATACTAGGCTAGTCAGGCTTATGGGGCAATTGTTTCCAGGGTCCGCAGAGGCGCCACCTTTGTGGAGTGGGACCACTGTTGCTGTACGCCATTCTTTGGGCACATATCCTGTAGTGAAGCTGAGATTGTACAGCAGTTTTACTTGAGGGATTAGTTCTTCTTGGAGTTCATGTAGGATGCAACCCGGGATGCCATCTGGTCCTATGGAAGCAGTGTTTTTTGCTTTGGAGAGGGCGGCCTTCACCTGAGCATCAGAGATGTTTGGGAGGCTGCACTCTGCCGGGATAGATACTTGCTCTTTTGGGGTGGAGAAGTTTGCACTGAACCTGTCTGCCAGGATATTGGCGATGTCTGTGGGTTCAGTGTATTTTTTGTCGTTTAGAATCAACTCAGAACAAGTCTGGGAGTTGCATCCCAGGTTCCTAACATAACTGAAAAAAGCCTTATGATTGTCTTTAGTGTCCTGTGCAATTTTTCTCTCGAAGCTGGCCTTGGAGGATTTTATGAGGGATCGTAATTTTTGCTAGTACTGATCAGAGATGCCTTCCCTTTTAGGGATTTTGCTCTATCATGTAGTAGCTTCCTCCTTCTGTTGTACAGTTTATTTATGGCTGGGGTCCACCAGACTGGATGCCTGCCTTTGGATGATTGGGTCTTGATTTTGTTTGGGATAGCATGATCCATGCATTCCTGGAGATGTCCGTAGAATGCGTTTATACAGGATTCTGCAGTTTGGGCCGTAGTTTCCACTGGCCCTGGAGCCTTAAAGGATTCCACTTCAGTTTTGAGAAGTGTGAAGTTCACTTTTGAGAAGTTTTTCACTGTGGTTTTCTGGGCTGGGGATGGGGTCGGGATGTGGATATCCAGTGAAATTAATTTATGGTCTGATCTTACCAATGAGGGATATACTTCTGGTATGGAGCATAGAGTCCTCATGTTGGTAATGATCAGGTCTAGTATGTTTTCCCCTCTTATGGGAGTGGTGACTAGTTGTTCCATAGCATTTGAGTTTATAAATTCCAGGAACCTTTGGGCTAAGGTGCTGGGGCTTGAGTAATGCTCCCAGTCTATGTTTGGGTAGTTGAAGTTGCCCAGTATAATGGTGTTCGGAGAGATCTTAGTGTTCTCCAATGTTTTCAGGAAAGCCGAGTAGGATTCCTGACTTTGAGAGGGTGGTCTGTAGGATGCTATAAACTGAAAAGCAGTCTTGCCCACTGTCAGTTGCACATGGATGGTCTCCGATACTTCGTGCCACTAACTTGGAAGTGCGGATATCCTTGATAAATATGGAAACTCCCCCTCATTTTGTGGTTCAGTCCAGGTTTTGGGGCCGAAAAGCATGATATGAGGTATAACCTGGTAGTGCTGGGGTGCTCTCTGGAGCCTTGAACCAGGTTTCTGTCACTGCACAGATATCGATGTTCTCCATACTGAGGAGAGCTTCGAGTGCATGCATCATGAGGTTAAGACTTCTGGCGTTTAGCAGCATTACCCTTAGTTTCTTGTTCCTTGTGTTGTCTATGGAGGTGGGTTTGACTTTTGAGCCTTTACTTATTCAATTGACTGTACTTCTATGTAAAAGGCAATATTTGTGTTTGTAAATGTATTTCAGATGCATGCAGTTGCACAACCTGAGCAATACATGGTTTGTTAGGTTACATACATACTTCATAAGACATACTTTCATAAACAGATACTTATGATATGTGGTAACTCATAAGAATTATAACAAATAAATTGTGCACATCATACCAGTGAATGCAAATTCTGCATTAAATATCATTGTCATGTTTTACGTTATTTTCATACATTATATTGGGCTTCTCTAGCAATCAGTAATGATACATTTCTTGCAATAAAAATAGTTATGATACCCGTGCAGTTACTTTGACATTCCTACTTGAAATGTTGTGACACGTGGTCTTATGACCCCCTCTGTATAGCTATCTGTCAACTGGATTTGAACCCTGTATCAGCTGCTTTCTTGCCTTAAGCTCCCTTCATATACAACCTGTGCCATAGACATAGTTACTGACAGGTGTACTTTGTTCCCAGAGTATTGATGGACATACATCATTGGCCAGCTTGTTTGCACTACAGAAGGCATCTGAAATTATATTTTTCACTTTTTCCTTAGGAAGTGAAATGTGTTTGTGCACTTCTGGGCAGAGTGCAATTGCAAAAGGCATGAAAAAAGCATAGTAGGAAAGCATTAAATGAAAATTGCATCAATCAAAGGTTATACCTAGCAATGACCAGAACAAGAACGTTGCAGTGGCACATTCATCCTTCTCATGTCTCCTTGCCACATCAGAACTTTAATTTCTGCCACACATTATTAGCACTGTAGGTAATGACATTACAGGTGCAAGAGAACCAGGCTATGGGAAAGGGATTAGACAACAGCACACATGTTGTTAGCAATACTGAGAATAGTTCAGTTTCAAACAACACAGTGATATAACAAAATGTGTGTAAATATGTATTTACACTCCCGTCTGTAAAATGATCAGTTAACTGAATTTGAACGCAGTATCACCTGTTATTTCTTTAAACTCACTTCACTTATAGCTTTTGCCATAGAGAAATTTACCTGAGAGGTGCATTTTCTTCACTTATTATTATGCAGAGTGCTGACATCCATGCACTGGCACCGGGCTTGTTTATGCCATAGACGGCAACACAAATTTAATTTTTCACTTTTTTCCTTAGGAAATGAAGTGCGTTTGCATGCTGCCGACCAGAGTGCAAATGCAAAAGGCATTTGAAACAAGTTAAATGTATTTTGTACAGCAAATTAACACAGTTAATGGATATATACAGAAAGAAACAGAGCCACTATAGCATTAGCGTGACACAGTCATGCTTTTCACATTTGCTTGCAACATCACAAGTAGCATTTAGGTTACACATAACCATGATTTCATGTAATGGGAATTGCTTAGAAACGGACACACAGACAATGTCAGGAGGTTATTTTTGCCATAGTACATACAATTACTCATGACAACAAAATGTATAATAAACTGTTTGCCATGATGACAAATTGTGATAATTTCTCCAGCATATATGATACATATGTCCACATTACTCATGTTACTGGTTTTGTGTTAGCAGACTGTACAAAATGTCATATGTTACAATATCCATAGGACATATTATTATTAATAATGAGAAGAGGTGAGTTTGCAACAATGGCTTTGTGCCATACATTTAGTATGGGCTATAGGTATGACTTGTATCATGTATCAATGACTTTAGCCTGTTCATTTCATATACAAGATTGGGTGTCAAAGATATAGCTATAGAGCCAGAGGCACAAGTGGGATAGAAGAGACATTAATGGAGGGGGAGAAGGAGGGGGAAGGGGGAAGGATGGCAAACTAATGGACAGTAAAGATTTGTATGAGATGTGCATTATTCTGTTACTTTAAATGCAGTTGTTTTCTGTTTCTTTTGTCATTTGCTTTGTAATGCTTATCATTTGTATTTCATTCTCCCTTTTTATATCTAGGCATATATGGTTCTGCTACTGTATGACCATCTAAATTGGTAAGCACACCTTCTGTATTCTTATTAATATACAAAAGGTAGATGTATGTGTAACTAAAAGTTTTGTTTTCATTCCATTAGCATCTCTTAATTTGTATACATTTCACATGACATAGATTTGATCATTGTTTATTCCATTTCTGTTTTTTTAGTGTTGCTTATTTGTTATCATAGGTGATCTTGCCAGTGGCATTGTGGAACTCCAACTGCCTGAGGTCAGAGTATCAGTAGCCTCTGATGATAATGGCTGCAATAAAGAGGCACAGTCTGGGGGTGCAGATGGTCGGTCTGACAATGAAGTATCTCCTGCCCCAATTTGGACACAGGCAGTAATACTAAACACTCCCATGACACAGCGACTCATAGACCTCAGACATAGGAAAGCGTGAGGGTGACACAGCTGATTAAGGTAGTGTGGTTACTATAGGTGCAGAACTGGTTGATTCTCTCCATAGCCATCATGAGAGTCAGGTGCCCCATTGGTGGGCTGTTAGAGGTGCTTGGAGGTGGCCTGCTGCCCACCCTCCTCCTGATGTTGATGTGTCACTAGATGCTACATGACATATGTGTAGGGCCATCACTAAGGCATAGGCTTGTTTCATAAGCACTTCAGAAGAATACAAAACATTCCACATTCTGACTTGCAGGACTACCCGAACCATGTGTGTGACTCCTTGGATATGATGAGTGAAACACTAGATTGAGCAGTGTCTGTAATGGAACATCTGCTGGGGAAGGGTCAGTATCCATGTGGCCACAGAGCCATTATATAATTGGGTTTTAGCAGACATGGCCATAGAGATGTTACATCATTCGGTGTTAGCAGACATGGCCGTAGAGCTGCTACATCATTCAGTGTTAGCAGATATTGTTGTGCAAGATCCCTCTCCTATAGTGGCATTACTTTCTTTGCTCCATCAGTGATTGTGTTGTCTATAACCAAGCATGGTAGGCCACATGGTCATGATCAAGGATGTAGCCATGATGAGAGCCTGTGCATCAGACATCACTCATATTCATATAGCACCCCAGATTCTAGCCAGGGCCATGGAACTAGCAGTACAACTCCTGACAGAGGTAGTTCTTGTTAGCAGGAGCAATGAGGCTGAACTGACTCACTAGTCTACCATGCATGGCTCACACCTGTCCAAGATGCCAGCTAGCACAATGCTTGATTGTGTTCATGCAGACATATGCACTTTCAACACATATATGCACAGAGCACCACACACACACTGCTTATCTAAGCAGTACTGTTGACTGCATATCTTGCAAATTGCCTTGCAGATTGGATATTTCAGGAATATTTTTTGTTTTTATTGCAAACACTCACTTCTTTGTTGTTAGTCTTGTCCTTCTGTTCTGCCATGCAAGTGATGATGTCTGTGCCCTGCCCTTTACATATTTCTTTGTGACTTTGGGTTGCATGCATGTCTAATATACAGAGTGGGTAGCTAACGCTTGCTTACTTAGAACCTTCCTTTAATGTAAATGTATTACAGAATAAATACTTTTAATCATAGTTAATAATCAGTTGGGAATGATTCCCTCTGTAATCGCTGGCTCACTGCATTTCTGTTACTGTTCTAACTAATTTAGTCAAAGCAGATGTTTAAGTCTTGCTTACTGTTATACTTGTGCAAAGGATGCTAACACTGATCTGCTCACTGGTTTGTATACAGTGGCAAATGAAATCCCTGGTACATATTATTATGCAAAATCCATAACTGCGTATTTCAAACATCATGTCATAAGGTACTACTGACATTACTATACATCTGGGACTTCTTTCACCTTCGGGACATATGACAATTTGAATAATACTGAAATCAGTTATATAACTGTATTGCTTTTTCTATATAGGTAACAGACTTGTCCTGTTAATACAGCAGATCCAATATGTCTCGGGGGGGGGGGGGGGGCTCTGCTTGTTGCTAACAGAATACAAACAATATACAGTTAAGGAAAGGTTGTGAAGTTATGCAGGTATTAATTTTAATATTTGTATGTGCAAAGGCTTTTATTCATTTTATTTAGGTATTCAGCATGTGTGCTATCCTTTACCTCTTTACCAGAGCCATGGCATATTTTGCAGACCTATGTTTGCTTCCACATTCTGTGGCTTCTGGTTCTACATCAGACGCATAATCTGCATCTGTTGGAGCTGCCGGCATTGCCTGTAGTACTGGGAAGTGTGGTCCTGCCCCTTGTTGAAACAATTTCCTGAGAATGGTATTGTGCAACATGGAACAGACTGAGAGTATTTCACAGAGTTTGCTGGTTCACATTGCAGGGCACCTCCTGAGGTGCCTAGGTACGGAAAAAGTGATTTAAGCAAGCTGAATACATTTTCAATGATATTCCTAGTTTGAGTGTAGGCATCATTGTATCCTTGCTCGGTGGGTATGTGTGGGTTTCTTATGGGTGTCATGAGCCAAGATTCCAGTGCATAACATCCATTCCCCCAACTGATGCCCTTGTGGAAAGTCACACCTAGAAATCCTTGTATACACCTCACAGATGTGCCATATGTGTGAATTATGAAAACTGCCCGGGTTACCTGCATAGACCTTGTAGATGATCCCTTGGGCATTACAGACCTCCTGCCCATTTATAGAGTGGTATTCTTTCCTGCAGATATACCTTCTTCTCTATTCACTGGGTGGGAATTTGTGTTTCTATGTGAATGCAGTCTATGGCTCCCAAAACTTCAGGGAAATGTGCTATTACATAAAATTCCTACATGGTTTTTGTTTTCTCTTGTGGATGAGTGGGAAACAGATGTGCTCACTTGCATGTTGTAGCACTGCATAGAAACTGATGTAATATTCTGGAAGCTGAGACCCGTGACAATTCTAATATGTCCCTGTGGGTCTCTGGAAATTACCTGCAGCTAGTATGTGTAAAGCTACACATACCTTTGTTTCCACTGGGATGAGTTCTGCACAATTTCTCAGGGGTCTTGTGTGATTGTGGCAGAGGTTGCATATTTTTCTCTGGTGTTTCCCTGTCCAACCAGTATCTCTCTGCAGTTTCTTTGTCATATAGTCCATGGTAAGTGACAGGGGGTCTCAACACTTTTCTTCCTCTTGGACAAGGTGTGGCAGCAGCACCTTGAATTAAATCCTGTTGCATGTACAGTACAGGTTAATGATGGCAGCAGTAAGTGCTACAATATATATTTTTTTCAAAGTGTAATTGTAGCTGTAATCCAAAGGGTTTTAGATTTCAAGGCAAATGGCTACACTAAGTATGCACTATTGCTTTATAAGTTCTTGAATAGCCCCGCCATGTTAGATTTGTTAATTAGCATATAAATTGGATACTTGTACTGTCATTAGCATGTTCTGCCACTTACCCTTGTTTTGCAGCTTTATACTAAATGTAGAACCATTTAATGAATACTAAATAGTGCACTATGGTGTGCGTGGCACACCCCGAGACATACACAATAGCTGCACTTAGGGTAGCCATTCATCAATCTGGCCCAAGGGAACTTACCTGTGTTTTTTTAAAAGTAAAGTGAAGTTGCAGGCTATGTGAGGGAAAGTAACTTGATCCAGACATATGTTGGTGAATAAATAGATCTAATAAGAGTTCTTGAAAAAAAAATTATGTAATCTAACTTTAAGGTCATTTGATGAGAGTTCTCTTGTCATTCAAATTTTTCACAGTCTGCAGTATTTCTGCTTGCTTTTATCTAGATGAAAAATGCATTGCTTTGAAGATGCCAAGGATGTTAATTCAAAGTGTGATGAAACAGATTATGCAACACTTGCATGAGGTTTGTTGGGTCATTTACTATTTGGTCAAATTTTATTTATTATATTGACTTTTTGAACATCATAATGTTTTTGTCTGATTTATTTGCTAGTGGTAGGCTGCACTTTGGTGGAATGTGTGTTTTGTGTGGTTAATTGCATGCTTTTGGTGAGACTTTTTTGCAAGTATTGGGATATTTAGATCTATTTTTGTCAATGAAATTTTTGTTATATTTTGGTTATTGGTGTTTGTATATATTTTTATTTGAGGGACTGGTTGAACGGGTGGATGTTTTGAATGTTTTTTAGTCCATTTTGTTGAATATTTAAACTTTGATAAGTTCAGTTGGATTACTGCTCATGTTAAGACTGCTGTACACTGTAAAAAGTTTTTTCTCTTGACACTGTAAAACTCCACTGCCAATCATGAGCGGACAGGTGATCCACTGTGGCGACCCCTAACCGGACAAAGCCGAAAGAAGAAGAAGAAGACACTCACTATTTATTGACAGTGGAGTATGTATATAGAAGTAAGAGTGTACGGGAAGCAAAGTCTTTCACATAAGGAAGACGGTGAGCTTGACCCTTGCAAAAAAATTCTTATTTTCTGTTTGGCATTTTTGACAAGACATTTTGTTTGAGCTGTATGAATTACAAACATGTTCTTTGTGGAATTTTGTATCAGTTCATTGGAGAGGAAGCAATGAAAAGTGAATAAAACTTAGAGAGGGTGATTTAGTTTCTGTATACAGCAGTTAGTTGAATGAATGGAAGGCTTCAAGGTATTACTCGGTTCTCTGAAGAAATAGTTTTCAGTGATTAGCTAACATAAAATACCCTGGGTTGGTTGTAGTGCTTACCACAACATGAGCTGTAGTGTTCAAACTTCTCAAATAATAGGACTGATGCACTGTGTTAATTACCTATGTACTTGGAAACTGGTGTCCTTGTATCATAACAAAACAGAATAGTTAATTTCAATTCATGCAACTTGATGGACAACAGTACATATGTCTAGACCTTACAGATTTGATGTTGGGCTTCATAACAAAATGTACTAAAAATAGTCCTTTTCCTTTAATTTTGTGCACAGTAATGCTAGTTTGCAGATTGGGTATGGTGTGAAAACGGACAGGTATTAATTTTATTCCAGTACCCCTATTTACCCCACTTTCAATGACTGCAAGGAAGTATGGAGGTGTCTCTGGAGCATTCCTTGCTTTTAAATGTTTATAATCTACATCAAGCTGCAAACATGGCTCACTGTAGCTTAAGTGATGTCCGGCATCAGTATGCTGAAAGCTCTTTGGCTAAGAAAACTGTGTTTTGTGAACAATGAATAGTCATTGACATTCTACATTCATAAAATAATGCATATATGATTTTGAACAATAGTAGTAAATCATCAGATCTCTCAACCTGTTAGTGTAAGAAGTCTGGACAAAGCCAAAAATAGTTGCTAGAATAGAAGGTTTTCATGAGTATGCATTTTTCTGAAGGATATGGTGTCTGAAACACAAATGTTTGTCATTATTTAATGACTAATTCTCAATGATTTGTCCTGGACCCCTTCAATAATCACATTATTATATAGTAATGAATAACATATATACAGTATATATACAGAATAACAGTATACAACAGGTACTGTTCTGTCCTCCTGCCCGGTCGCATCTCCCTGCCTGAAGGAAGCCCCCCACACTAACTATTCACCGCGTGGCTCCCAGGTCCCAAACGCTGTTACAAAGGACTCCAACCCAGTGCGAATGCACAGACCAGTGCTTAATATTTAAGTGAAAAAGTTTACCATTTATAGATATTTAGGGAAGCCCCCCACACTAACTATTCACCGCGTGGCTCCCAAGTCCCAAACGCTGTTACAAAGGACTCCAACCCGGTGCGAATGCACAGACCAGTGCTTAACATTTAAGTGAAAAAGTTTACCATTTATAGAGATTTAGGGTAAAAATTATATCCTTACTATCATTGTATTAGCCAGGAAAGTGTACCGCTGGCAGGAACTAGACAGTACCTTCACATTAACTGGTAGCATAAACTACATTCCCAAAAATATTGAGACACATTTACAAGCAAAGTACTTGCTTGAAAAACAGACTACAGTACTCACATCCAGTTGCCTTTGAGACCCTGTGAACTCCTGGCGGGCTTATCCTGACGTCAGTGAGTTATCTTAAACCCTACCAGTTTTCCGCCATTTTTTAATAACAGTATACAACAGGTACTGTTCTGTCCTCCTGCCTGGTCGCAACTCCCTGCCTGAAGGTATGCTACAACCTGTACAAATTGTTTTATTTTCTGCATTTAACTGCTGTTGTCTTTTTATGCATTTTACTGCTGCAACTGTACCAATAGTGATATATCAAGTCTTAGACAGCGTGACTGCTTATTTTAACTTTCTAAGAGTTACAGAAACTGATTGCACGTGATGTTGGCGTTTGTATGGCATCACTTTTATCATAGCCTAATAGTAGCTTAGCTTATGCTTGTGTCAAGGTCTAATTCTGTGTTTTTGAGAATTATAAACCTTTTTGCCTGCATGTTATCACTTTCAAGCTTCACAACCCATAAACTATAGTATTGAAGGAACGTGAACAGCATGTGGCAGGTCTGGGGAATGTACGAAAGTATAACTAGCGTTTCTGCTCACTAAAGCTCATGCAGCTACTGTAAAGCTAGTGTTAGCCTGGAATTAAGCTACTGCTAGATAGATTGGCTGGTGCCTTACATCCCTAATCACGCACTACAGGTTTTAAATAACTATTCTGTGTAGATTTTCTGGCGACTGAATGTGTTTTGTATATACTTCTTTTTCATACTGATTAATTGATGTAATGAGTTCTAGCCTTGGAAATTGAGTGTGTTAATACAGTCTCTCCTATGCTATAGCTCGCCAATCACTGTGACATTAAAACACTGTCTCTTGCCCTTATTCCATCCTAGGAAGCTCCCCACACTAACTATTCACCGCGTGGCTCCCAGGTCCCAAACGCTGTTACAAAGGACTCCAACCCGGTGCGAATGCACAGACCAGTGCTTAATATTTAAGTGAAAAAGTTTACCATTTATAGAGATTTAGGGTAAAAATTATATCCTTACTATCATTGTATTAGCCAGGAAAGCATACCGCTGGCAGGAACTAGACAGTACCTTTACATTAACTGGTAGCATAAACTACATTCCCAAAAATATTGAGACACTTTTACAAGCAAAGTATTTGCTTAGTCTACAGTACTCACATCCAGTTGCCTTTGAGACCCTGCGAACTCCTGGCGGGCTTATCCTGACGTCAGTGAGTTATCTTAAACCCTACCAGTTTTCCACCATTTTTTAATGACAGTATACAACAGGTATTGTTCTGTCCTCCTGCCCGGTCGCAACTCTTTGCATGAAGGTACGCTACAACCTGTACAAATTGTTTTATTTTCTGCATTTAACTGCTGTTGTTTTTTTATGCATTTTACTGCTGCAACTGTACCAATAGTGATATATCAAGTATTAGACAGCGTGACTGCTTATTTTAACTTTCTAAGAGTTACAGAAACTGATTGCACGTGATGTTGGCGTTTGTATGGCGTCACTTTTATCATAGCCTAATAGTAGCTTAGCTTATGCTTGTGTCAAGGTCTAATTCTGTGTTTTTGAGAATTATAAACCTTTTTGCCTGCTTGTTATCGCTTTCAAGCTTCTCAACCCATAAACTGTAGTATTGAACAGCATGTGGCAGGTCTGGGGAATGTACGAAAGTATAACTAGCGTTTCTGCTCACTAAAGCTCATGCAGCTACTGTAAAGCTAGTGTTAGCCTGGAATTAAGCTACTGCTAGATAGATTGGCTGGTGCCTTACATCCCTAATCACGCACTACAGGTTTTAAATAACTATTCTGTGTAGATTTTCTGGCGACTGAATGTGTTTTGTATATACTTCTTTTTCATACTGATTTCTTGATGTAATGAGTTCTAGCCTTGGAAATCGAGTGTGTTAATACAGTCTCTCCTATGCTACAGCACGCCAATCACTGTGACATTAAAACACTGTCTCTTGCCATTATTCCATCCTAGGAAGCTCCCCACACTAACTATTCACCGCGTGGCTCCCAGGTCCCAAACGCTGTTACAAAGGACTCCAACCCGGTGCGAATGCACAGACCAGTGCTTAACATTTAAGTGAAAAAGTTTACCATTTATAGAGATTTAGGGTAAAAATTATATCCTTACTATCATTGTATTAGCCAGGAAAGTGTACCGCTGGCAGGAACTAGACAGTACCTTCACATTAACTGGTAGCATAAACTACATTCCCAAAAATATTGAGACACTTTTACAAGCAAAGTATTTGCTTGAAAAACAGTCTACAGTACTCACATCCAGTTGCCTTTGAGACCCTGCGAACTCCTGGTGGGCTTATCCTGATGTCAGTTAGTTATCTTAAACCCTACCAGTTTTCCGCCATTTTTTAATAACAGTATACAACAGGTACTGTTCTGTCCTCCTGCCCGGTCGCATCGCCCTGCCTGAAGGTACGCTACAACCTGTACAAATTGTTTTATTTTCTGCATTTAACTGCTGTTTTTTTTATGCATTTTACTGCTGCAACTGTACCAATAGTGATATATCAAGTCTTAGACAGCGTGACTGCTTATTTTAACTTTCTAAGAGTTACAGAATCTGATTGCATGTGATGTTGGCGTTTGTATGGCGTCTCTTTTATCATGGCCTAATAGTAGCTTAGCTTATGCTTGTGTCAAGGTCTAATTCTGTGTTTTTGAGAATTATAAACCTTTTTGCCTGCATGTTATCGCTTTCAAGCTTCACAACCCATAAACTATAGTATTGAAGGAACGTGAACAGCATGTGGCAGGTCTGGGGAATGTACGAAAGTATAACTAGCGTTTCTGCTCACTAAAGCTCATGCAGCTACTGTAAAGCTAGTGTTAGCCTGGAATTAAGCTACTGCTAGATAGATTGGCTGGTGCCTTACATCCCTAATCACGCACTACAGGTTTTAAATAACTATTCTGTGTAGATTTTCTGGCGACTGAATGTATTTTGTATATACTTCTTTTTCATACTGATTTCTCGATGTAATGAGTTCTAGCCTTGGAAATTGAGTGTGTTAATACAGTCTCTCCTATGCTACAGCACGCCAATCACTGTGACATTAAAATGGTGTCTCTTTCCCTTATTCCATCCTAGGAAGCCCCCCACACTAACTATTCACCGCGTGGCTCCCAGGTCCCAAACGCTGTTACAAAGGACTCCAACCCAGTGCGAATGCACAGACCAGTGCTTAACATTTAAGTGAAAAAGTTTACCATTTATAGAGATTTAGGGTAAAAATTATATCCTTACTATCATTGTATTAGCCAGGAAAGCGTACCGCTGGCAGGAACTAGACAGTACCTTTACTTTAACTGGTAGCATAAACTACATTCCTAAAAATATTGAGACACTTTTACAAGCAAAGTATCTGCTTAGTCTACAGTACTCACATCCAGTTGCCTTTGAGACCCTGCGAACTCCTGGCGGGCTTATCCTGACGTCAGTGAGTTATCTTAAACCTTACCAGTTTTCTGCCATTTTTTAATAACAGTATACAACAGGTACTGTTCTGTTTTCCTGCCCGGTCACAACTCCCTGCCTGAATGTATGCTACAACCTGTACAAATTGTTTTATTTTCTGCATTTAACTGCTGTTTTTTTTATGCATTTTACTGCTGCAACTGTACCAATAGTGATATATCAAGTCTTAGACAGCGTGACTGCTTATTTTAACTTTCTAAGAGTTACAGAATCTGATTGCATGTGATGTTGGCGTTTGTATGGCGTCTCTTTTATCATGGCCTAATAGTAGCTTAGCTTATGCTTGTGTCAAGGTCTAATTCTGTGTTTTTGAGAATTATAAACCTTTTTGCCTGCATGCTATCGCTTTCAAGCTTCACAACCCATAAACTATAGTATTGAAGGAACGTGAACAGCATGTGGCAGGTCTGGGGAATGTACGAAAGTATAACCAGCGTTTCTGCTCACTAAAGCTCATGCAGCTACTGTAAAGCTAGTAAAGCTAGTGTTAGCCTGGAATTAAGCTACTGCTAGATAGATTGGCTGGTGCCTTACATCCCTAATCACGCACTACAGGTTTTAAATAACTATTCTGTGTAGATTTTCTGGCGACTGAATGTATTTTGTATATACTTCTTTTTCATACTGATTTCTCGATGTAATGAGTTCTTGCCTTGGAAATTGAGTGTGTTAATACAGTCTCTCCTATGCTACAGCACGCCAATCACTGTGACATTAAAATGGTGTCTCTTTCCCTTATTCCATCCTAGGAAGCCCCCCACACTAACTATTCACCACGTCACTCCCAGGTCCCAAACGCTGTTATAAAGGACTCCAACCCGGTGCGAATGCACAGACCAGTGCTTAATATTTAAGTGAAAAAGTTTACCATTTATAGAGATTTAGGGTAAAAATTATATCCTTACTATCATTGTATTAGCCAGGAAAGCGTACCGCTGGCAGGAACTAGACAGTACCTTTACATTAACTGGTAGCATAAACTACATTCCCAAAAATATTGAGACACTTTTACAAGCAAAGTATTTGCTTGAAAAACAGTCTACAGTACTCACATCCAGTTGCCTTTGAGACCCTGCGAACTCCTGGCGGTGTATTCCTTGCTCCGCTTCGCCCTCGCTTCGCTCGGGCTCGCTCCGCTCCCCACCCTGCACCCTTATCCCACCCGCCCCCACTACCTCTACATTTATTAAGTTAGATAGCCCTCCCACCTGCTCTCTTCCAATTACGACCGCTCCTCAATTTACTACTACTCCTCCCACACTCTCAGCCTTCCTCCATTACTAAGTTAAAGTCTACTAGCCCTCCCAACCCACTAGCCTTTCTCTCTTATACCATGGGCAAAATTACATATACTATCACTCCTCTTATAGTAATACTCCTTCATATTCCTTATTTTTTAACAAGATATGAAAACCAAACTCTGTTGGGAATTCCCTTCCCCAAGGGTTACACTACCACCCATCCAAACCTTTCCTCTCATCCTATCTCACCTTCCCTCTACCCTGATAAAACTCTAAGCTCCAAAATAGTGCATCTTACCCTCCATCACCCTAATATATCCATCATTAAATCTAATCTTAAGTTGCTATGCAAACTCCAAAGATTCTTAGACCACCTGAAAAAATGCATCACCATAGACGGTGACATCCACCCCAACCCAGGTCCTACCACTGTCTCAGACTCTATCCCCTCTAAATTCACCCGAAATTCTACTGGTTCCCTACTCATATTCCATCTTAATCTAAGAAGCATAAATAACAAGGTACACAACCTACATGCTATGTTAGCTACTCATTCCCCTGACATTATGTGCCTATCGGAAACATGGCTAAAACCTTCCACTAAGGATGAAGAGATTCTCCCACCTGGGTATAATATCCTCAGGATTGATCGGATAAATAAAAGGGGTGGGAGAATAGCTGTAATGTTTAGGAATACACTGAATATCATTATGAATCCATTACAACCTCCTAAGGTCTCTAATATAGAACTTATTGCCCTAAAGATATGCCTAAACACCCAAAAATGCATCAATCTTATAGTAATTTATATCCCACCAGGGAAGAACACAGAAAACTTGGAGCAAACTCTCAGCTGGTTAACCACCAACTTCCCTCAAGAAACCATAGTACTTGGAGACTTCAATATCGACTGGTCTCATTGCTCCGCTCATATAAATCCCCAACCTATTAACTTACATGGTTTCTCCCAAAATATTTTATCTCCTACTAGAATTGGAAATGCTCAACAAAAAGAGAGCACCATTGACTGGATTCTTACCAATAAGGATACACATAATTACACCACTGGGACCCTTCCCAATGACCTCAGTGACCACCTTGTTACCTATATTATAAAACATAAATGCTCACCTACCAACCCCCCCTCATATAGACTAGTTAGAAACAAGAAGAAATTTGACCCACAACAATTCCTTGCAGAACTTAAATCCTGTAACTGGTCCATCCTAAAAACTCTACCCCTACAGGAAAGCGTTACTTACTTTAATGACACATTCCTTAACATACTTGACTCTCATGCCCCAAATCGACAAATCAGATCCAAGGAACGGATAGCACCTTGGCTAACCGGAGAAACTAAAACTAAAATTAAACTCCGAGACCAAGCCTGGGATAAATGGAGAGCTAATAAAACTCCCCTAGATCGCATTAAATTTCAACAGCTTAGAAACTCTACTAAAACAGCCATTACTCGAGATAAACAACAGTATTTCTGCCACCTCCAGGATAAACACCAGAATAACCCAAAGAAGTTCTGGGCTGGATTTAATAACCTCCTCCATCCTGGTAAATCTACTACCCCCACCCCTGAGAAACTCATTGGGAAAGATCCAGAAGAAATAGCTAACACCTTCAACTCTTTTTTTACCGAGACCATCCAGTCCCTAGCCAGTCAGCTAACTACTACTTCCTCATCCTTAACTCATACTAATGACTCAGCTCCCCCTTCCTTTAACTTAGAACCAGTATCTACCTCCTATATACGTACCCTTTTAAAAAAACTTAAACCAACCACCCTAGCGGCGGATCACCTCCCAGCGGAATACCTATAAATTGCATCAGACGCCATTGCCTATCCCATATCAATCTTGATTAACAGAACTATAACTGAAGCTACCATCCCCTCTATTTGGAAAATCTCATATATCATCCCTCTTCATAAAGGAGGCACTTCCACGGAAACATCCAACTATAGACCTATAGCAATATTGTCTCCAATAGCCAAAATTATGGAATGGTGTGTTCACAAACAACTCCTACACTACCTAACCCTTAACAGTCTTTTGTCTAATTCCCAACATGGTTTTCGCCCCCACCATAGTACAACCACTGCCCTCCTCTCCTTTGTTGACTCAGTCAATAACAACCGTAATAATAAATTAATATCCTCTGCTCTCTTTCTTGACCTATCGAAAGCCTTCGACATGGTCAATCACCAGCTTCTGCTCCACACCCTGGAAAGCCTACATCTCGACAACCTAGCCCTAAGTTGGTTCAATGCTTACCTCTCTGGTAGGCAACAAGCTGTCCAGTGGCAAAACAGGCTATCTGACCTGCTCCCTAACACCATTGGTGTTCCTCAGGGCTCTATACTTGGTCCCCTTCTTTTCTCTATCTTCATAAATGATCTTCACACAGTCATCCCCAAAGCCACCTGCATCCAATATGCAGATGACTCCACCCTGATCTGTTCTGACGTCTCTCTCCCGAAACTCCAAGCAAATACCCAACGCTGTTTTGCTATAGTCGAAAAATGGTTCTCTGAATTGAAACTCATACTTAATCCAACAAAAACCAAGTTGCTTCTATTTTTCCCCTCTGTATCCACTCCCCTTGGAAAAGAACTTCCAATTGCTAACAATATGACCTTCCATGTGGAATCCACCAATGGCACCATCATAGAGCCTGTCTCCAACACCAAACTATTAGGTGTCACTATCGACCACAAGCTTAAATGTGATATGCACATTAGCCAAACCATTAAGTCCGTAAACAAGAAACTCGGCTCCATGTACAGAATAAAGAACTTTTTAACCCCTCATGCCAAACTAACCATTGCTCGCACACGTCTCCTCTCCACCCTCTTGTATGCCTCCCCAGTATTTTCTTTCCTCAATAAGCACGAGCTCAACATGCTCTCTGTTGCCTATAATCACATTGCCAGATTTATAACAGGAACACCTTATCGTACTCACCATTGCCTTAACCTAAAGAAACTTGGCTGGTTGGAACTGCCCAATCTTCTCAAACTCAACCAACTTACTGAAGCATTTAAAATAATCAACCAACCGGATAGAACCCCCTCACTGAGCAAAATACTGACCCCCTACTCCAACCTAAACTGTCTTCGATCATCAAATAGTGTTCAGATACTAACCATTACATCTAAGAATTCGGGTGGTGATGCTCTCTATGCCAACTCCATCGGAAAGCCTTGGAATTCCCTTCCAAACAACCTAAGACTTATGACCTCGCTTCATCAATTCAAAAATAATCTTAAAGAATGCCTCAAGTCACACTGGTTATGCCCTTGTCCTAAACCAGTCTAAACCCAAAGATCTCATACCACCTTAGTCTCATCCCCATTTCAGAGATTATAATCTCAACCTCTTGGCTTCACATTCTAACCATGTTTTAGACTATCTACATATTATCTGAATGTTTTATAATCAGTATGTATAGACTGCTGTTTTCTTTCATGTTTATGTTAAAGCTATTTCTTCTGCATGTAAATGTATTGTGTCTTCTCATTATGTTGGAGCTTTTCTCCCCGGGCCTCTACTGAAAAAGGACATGTATCCAGCTAGACTAGCCCGGACAACAAATGTAAAATAAATAATAAATAAATAAATAAATTACATCAAATGACGTTTGATGACCTTTAATAAAATTCCATAAACATAACTTATTGACCAATATTTGAATTTATTAATCACAGCATAAATATCCATATAACTGTTAACTAGGGAAGGGTGGCCTGGCTCACCCTGACCAAATAAGTAGCATCTTTACCGTGGCTCATGTATTTACTTATCAAACAGAGTCCCATCGCTCACTTTCATTTCCCACTTATTGACTTAAACATCCAAAGTATCCTTACCTCCACTTGCTTACTTTTACTTATCAAGCAGCATCCAGTCACTCACTTTAATTTCCCAACTCATTGAACCTCCAACACCAGGGGGGGAACAGAAGTGGGAAAAGACTGGCCCTCTTTTATGTTTACACAAACTTATAAAATAACCACACAACTCCAATGTTCCAAAACAGAGAAGGAGGGCAGGAAGCAACTTCATGTCAAAATGTGATTCCTTACCCAGTTACACTTGGATAAAACCCATTAAGCCTCTCCCTACACTTACCTCTTTTCCTCCCAATCAACCTACATTCCCTTTTAACCCTTTCATCCTCCCAAATAGCTTTCTTCCCCTACCCACTTGAATCACATTACTATTTCTCCAAACCCCAACTTGAAGATGCCCCTGGACAGATTGGTTTGCTACCAAACCTCATTTGTTAGAAACCCACACATTTTATGAGAAACAGACTGAAAATATGAGACAAAAATCTGGGCATTCTATGCAAGTCTGGACAGTTGAGAGATATGAGTAACTGTAGTGACAAATGTCAGTTCAGTATGACATTTGTTAGAGCACTGTTGAACAGTATGGTGCTGACACGGAGTATTAGTTGAGTGTGGGCACACCTCTCAGCTGTACAGATTTTTGCAGAATATCCACGTTTGTCTTATATTTTCGGTCTGTTCCTCATAAAAATGGTTTTGTGGCATATCACTAAAATTTGAAGTTATTAAATAATGACAGAGATTCAAGTTTCAGACTTTACATTCTACAAACAAATGCATGCAAACACAAAATCTGTTAGTCTAGCAACTTTCTAAATGTAAAATCTGTCCCTATTTTTGGGCCTTTCTTCCCCCATTATTTTTGGCTTTGTCCAGATTTCTTGCACTAGAAGGTTGAGAGAGAGTGGTATTGTGGGGCTCTGTCTCACTGGCTGTTTCCTGCAGACTGCTGTGCCTGTTTTCCAATCATTACAATGGGCACAGTATTGTTTGCCTCCTAAAGAATTATTTCTGTAAGTACCTAGTAATTTATAGTTAATAATTATTGTTTGTTATCTTAAATCTCCAGAGTTCAGTTGCTCTCTTTCTCTCTCTCTCTCTCACTCTCCCTCTCTCTCTCTCTGTCTTTTTTGAGTGCCTTCTCAGAAACATCAAAACCCTTGAGCAACACGAGTGTCAGATAGGTTTGCGCTTTTATCTTGCATAACAACTGACAAGTGAAAAGTCCTTGTTTCCTCACACTGTTTTTTTCAGACCGGAACTGCAACTTTCTTTTGTTTATTTTTAGGTACTAGAATTTTCAGCCCCTAAAGTTCTCATCGCCTTCCTTTTCCTGAATAACACTTAGGAAATTCACATCTATTACCAAACATTGCATCAAAGTTCCTAATTTAATTCTTGTTGGAATGTCATTTTATGAGACTAAATTGGACATGGTTTTCAGAATATTCTTACAATAAATGTCTGCTGTTGATTTATTTACACAACGTTTATGCTGGTATATTTTCCTTGTTTAAACAGAGCTAGCCTCTTTAAGCTTTCAGCAAATACATGTCTCATCAATTAGACATGCTGTTAGAATATCAAGAAAATCAATTTATGTGATTATTTTGTTTAAAAGTGACTTCTTGTCACAAAATTAACTTTTTTATTTGATAATGTTTAGAAATAAGTGAAGCAAATCAATTATCATGTGCATGCATTCTGTAGAGCGTGCATCCATAGTTCTGGGTGACAACCAGATGTAACAGAAAGTTACAGAAAAGAATCAAACAAAAAAGGTCAGTGAATTACTCATCACAAACAGTGTACTCACTGCTTGTCAAATGTTAAGGGTTTTAATGCACACTTTGGCCCACAGCATAACCTTATTCTTAGTCAGTAGAGGAGGAATAGAAATAATTGTGGAAGGCTTTTCTCCTGGTGATGGGGAACACTGCTGCTCCCAACTGCATACATTTTCACAGAATGTCCACATTTTTACTTCATATTTTTGGTCTGCTGTATTTTTTTTCTGCCAATTCATTGAGGATTGAAGTTGCTAAATAATGACTGACATTTGAGTTTCAGTCTTCATATCCTTCAGAAAATGCATGCTAATGCAAAACCTATTACTCTATGAACTCTCTACATTTATAAGAGCAATATTTAAACATTGTCCCAATTTGTGGGCCTTTTTCCCCGTGTTCATTTTGCCTTGTCCAGATTTTTTTGTGCTAAGAGGTTAAGCTGTACATTTGCTCTGGTAGCAAACCAATGGTTAGCTGGTGAGGTGAGAAAAAATATATTAAAATGTTTGAAGTCAGGTTATGATGCAGCTGTTTATCTTATGACACTTAACCTAAAATATCATTTATATCTACAATGACTTCTGTGTTCAAAAAAATTATTCTCAAACCCACAGTCACCTGACATTTGGCTGCTTAGACAGTCCTGGCTGCACAGGTTCCACCATTACTTTTGTAGATTCTTATGTAAGCATAAGTTCTGTTCATTGTTACTGTCATTGTAATATTGCCTACTATGTATTGTGTGCATTATTATTTTCACTCATTTTCTGTTTGCATATGGTTATGTAGTCTGATAACAGTATCTTTACACAGGCAATGTTTTCCATCTGTTGGTTCACATAACATAGATTTTAATGATTCTTGTTAAATGTTAATTTTAATATCCTTTTTTATCTAGACTGCACTTGATATCAAGCAATTTTGGGACAGGTATCCTCAACAGTTAAGAATTCTTCAACATTTTTCTGAATAATGAAAACAAGCCATTAGTAACTCATATTTGCTGCTTACAAGCCACAAATATTTGTTAATGTCTACTAATCGTTAGGCTAGAATAGTGTTTATCCAGAGACCAGAATTATTTGATCTAAGTAGATGCATTTCTTTCTCTGTTGGAGACCAAGATAATGCAGAAATGACTAAACTCCCAAATAAAAAGAGCATGTGTTTTCCATGTGGATTTGTCTTTGCCATATGTGGCAATGGTAATTTGATTCTGGCTTAAGAGTAAGTCTCTGTTTACATTGTCCATGACTTGGATTGAACTAGTGACCCAAATAGAAGATAGTTGTCTGAGGTGAGTACTGCAAGTGAGCACCACTCTGCTGGCTGTCTTCCATGGAAGACGGTGGTCTAGAGGGTCTGAAATTCAGAAAGCCAGATAAGATGATAGTCTATATTTAAATACAGCCTGGACATCAATGGAATAAGTCCAGCCTGCTATAACATTAAACTGTGTTATAGGTTCATAGGTTCATAGGTGTATACTAGGCTAATGGCCCTGGAGCCTTTACAAGCCTAGCCCATAGGATTACCCTGGCATTGTGCCACCTGACCTTAGTTCCCAGTATCTCTGTCAAGTAGAACCACTGGAGTGATCCCCGGGGTGAATTTTCTATTTCCCATCCACTCATCAAGATTTCTCTTGAAGATGGCCAGTGAGGTGCTCCTCTTGACATGTATGGGAAGTCTATTCCATAGCACGGGCAGTCTCTGGGTTATGAACCTGTCCCTCCAGCTTGTTCTGTTCATTGTGGTAATGAGGTTGAGGTCTCTGGAGCGTGTAGTGTGGAGGGATTCGGATTTCTTTAGATGCAGCATTTCTAACAGAGCTGGGTCAGACATGGCTTTGTAAGTCAAGCAGAGATTGCCTCTAAGTAGGTGATATGAGACAGAGAATAGTTGGAGTTTTTTTGAGTCTGTCCATATAGGATAACTGTTTAAGGCCTAAGATCCTCTTTGTGAGGTATTTTTGTGGCCTCTCCAGTTGTAGGTGTCTAGTGAGGTACATGCCAAAAGGAGCATTGTACTCGATGATTGGCCTAATGAGGGAAGAGTAGAGGGAGGCAATGACCTCTTTCTTCCTGGATGCAAAGCCCTTGGTAATGAGATGTGCCACATAGAAGGACTATCTGACCACAGTGGCAAAGTGGTGGTCAAAAGAGAGGTTGATGTCAACCTGAGGTCCCAGATCTCTTATGACACCTTCTGTGTTCAGCAGACTACCATCGATGTGGTAATTCATGAGAACCAGGTTTTTCCCAAAGGAGATGATGACACATTTTTTGGCATTGAACTTAAGATCATGGTTCTGACACCAGTCATTGGTCTCGGAGAGGCCTTTCTGTAGGATGTCAGCATCACTTGGGGAGTTAATTATGACTCCCAACTTGCAATTGTCTGCGAACTTTGTCAGCCACTGTCCCTTCGTGTTGGCCTGAACTTCAGAGAAGTAGATAACAAACAGGAGAGGACCCAGGACCAAACCCTGTGGTACTCCACTTGTGACTGATCAACAGTATAACTTGGAGTCAGCTACTTTCACACTGTGGGTTCTATCTGTGAGCCAGTTTGCAACCTGCCTAGTGATATATGGGTTGATGCCTAGCTTAGTGAGTTTTTCTATGATTCCTGAGTGGGGGATGGTATCAAAGGCCTTGGCCAGAACAAGGTAGGCTGTATGAACCACTTTGCCTTCATCCACAGCTCTGGTGACTGACTCAAAGAAGTTGATCAGGTTGAGCAGGCATGATCTACCCTTCACAAAAACAAACTGTTTGGGATCCAGGGTTTGGAGTTTCCCTATATCTTTGTTTAGTAGGTCCATGATGATGCATTCCATAGCTTTGCATATCAAACTTGTCAGGCTAATGGGGAGATAGTTCCCAGGGTCTGTAGTCACTCCTCCTTTGTGGAGAGGGATGACTGTAGCAGTGTGCCATTCAGTATGGACAAAGCCTGAGGTGAGGCTGTGATTGAACAGGGCACACAGGTGAGATGCCAGTTCACTCTGTAGTTCATGTAGAACACAACCAGGGATATTGTCAGGTCCAACAGAATCTGTATTCTTGGCCTTGGACAGTGCTGTTTTAACCAGTGCAGCAGTAATGCTGGGTGCCTGGCAATCTACTGGTATTGTGATTGGTCCTTTGGCGGGGGAGAGAGGGGTCAAGTTGGCACTGAATCTGTTGGCCAATATATTAGCAATATCTGTTAGCTCAGTATCGGAGGTACCATTGTGCAACAGCTCTGAGCAAATCTGGGTATTGATGTGGAGATTCTTTACATAACTATAGAAGGCCTTGTGGTTGTCTTTACTATTTGCTGCAATTCTGTTTTCATAGCTAGCTTTAGAGGATTTGTTGAGGGATCTCAACTTTTGGTTGAGGCTGATAAGGGAGTTTTTCCAGTCTTGGAACTTCACCTTATTCTGCATCAGTTTCCTCCTTCTGTTGTAGAGTTTGCTTATGGCAGGGGACTACCAGATTGTCTTCCATTTTTTGGAGGAGAGCGTCTTGGTTCTATTGGGTATGGTGAGATCCATGCATTTGTGTACGTGTTCATACAGGGCATTAGTGTATGATTCTGTGGTCATGCAGCTGTTCTCCAATTGCATGGGTACCGTGAAGTTAGCCACCTCTGTTTTTAGGAGCCTTTATTTATGCATACATATACATATACACACACACACACACACATAATATATATATATATATATATATATATATATATATATATATATATATATATATATGTGTGTGTGTGTGTGTATTTGCATGCGTGTGTGTGTGTGTGTGTGTGTGTGTGTGTGTGTGTGTGTGTGTGTGTGTGTGTGAATGTGTGTAAAATCCTTGGCAATTAAACAGTCAACTCCCGAAAATGTATTTCCCCTAGCTTCCAGTACTCAAGGTGCTCCCTTTTTGAGCTTCAGATCTGCTGAAATGAATGGAGACAGCTAACAAAAGTATGTAGTGTGGACAATGGGAGACAGCAATTTGGGAAAAAACATAAAACAAATTGAAAGTGGAAAGCTAAATAATCTTGTGGAGTGGTGTATAGCACATAGCCTTCATGCAAAGAAGTGAAAGAGTTATGATGTTAAAGATGGTTATACTAACTTGATCAAATCATAGTGCAGGGATTACAAGTTTTCACTTTTGTTAGGTCCATAAACAGTAATGTTCAATGACTTGGAAGGAATATATTGATACATATCTTATGTCCAGTTGCATATTTAGTGCCTTTTGGAGGGTTGACATAATGGTTAAGGTTGTAACCTCCCAAGAACAAGATACAGCGTTCAATTCTAAATTCTGGTAGTTAGCTAAGCTTGTAAAAGTTTGCAGACTGATACATTAGTATTTGCCTATGAACCCATCTGCTACAATTTTTATTTGATATGTAAAAGCCCCAATATATTCAAATCTTGAAAAAAGAGCATCATTTATTACTCTGCTAACAAAGCCTTTAGCCAATTTAATAATACCATGGAAAAAAAAAACTTTAATAGCTATAAGTAAACTGTTGAGGTTAAAGCAATCAAAATGACAGATCTGTTGGTGCAGATGGTTAAAGCCCTGACTATGATCCAAGTAACCCAAGTTTAATTTGTGGCTTGTGTGCCTGTGGGAGGTGGAATGCAGCAGATGGGCATTTGTATCATGAGAAGGGAAGTATAGAATGGGATCTCCAGTGATACAATCCCTCAGGCAAAGGATGGATTTGACCCATGATATAAAGATATTTGCACAGTTTAATGGGTAAAGAAAAGTTTTAACTGGGATAATATCACCTACATTCACTACAGGCTATTAAATAAACTTGGAAATCCATGTATGAATCTATGAAGACATGTTAACTCAAACCAAGAAATGGCATTAGTCATATTCATTTGGAAGAAGAAGAAATGTGTATTTGTGGAAACTCAGAACAATGTGAAAATTAATTTACTAAAAAGGAATAAGTTAGTGTTATGGAGCAGGATTCACGAAGCCTCCATGTAAGAGTTACAAGGCTTACACGGAGGCTGCAGTTAAATGGTGTGACGTCAGCATGTCATGCATATGCATGAGGGCATGCTGAATCATACCTAAGGCTTACACGGTCCATGGAAGACAGTAGGGGGCGTGTCCATAGGCCAAGCCCTGCAAACGGACATGCCCCCATAAGAGTAAAAGTCCTGAAAGTAAACCCCCACGACAGAGCCCGTGTAAATGTGAATAAATACAACACAACACATGCCCCCACAGACTACGAACATAAAATGTACAAATGAACATCTTATAATTTTTTTTAAATTGTAAAGATGTTTGCCTGTGAGTGCGCTCGTTTGCGCGGGCATGTCCGTAGCTTAGCTGCAGGTAGCAGTCAGTGGAAAAGCATATAAGAACTAAATATGCAAAGTAAGCCAAGAAGCAATAGCGTAGCAGTAGAGATGTCAGCTGAAAAGCAGGCAGTCATGGTTTGAGCCCCCCCAACATCAATTTTTATTTTTAGTTAAATAAGCACGAAACAAGTCCCTGACATATATGTACACATATAAAATTATATTTTATGTAAAATGTAATGAAATGGGCCATATATTTTGAAGAAATTTGAAATAACAAAATAATAAAAATGTCAGATGTGCCTATAGCTGAGCTACAGTTTAACAAGGTGAGCAGTGTTTTAACAGGTATAAAATGAGTGCCCGTAGGTGAGCACTGGTTTGACATGTGTAAAATGAGTGCCCGTAGGTGAGCAGCAGTTTGACAGGTGTAAAATGAGTGCCCGGGGTTGAGCAGCATTGTAACACGCTGAAACTGTGTGCCCACAGCTGAGCTGAGCGTAATATGCATGCTGACAGCCAAATGATGCGTAAACCAGCATAACCCGTTTGCGCGGAGCTGTGCACTGCGCCAACAAGCTAACCGACTGACAACTTTGAGCAAGCTGTAGCAAAACTGCCTTTACACAGACACACCTCCTAGCCTGTGTAGACAGTCATAAAATATAAAAAGCAGTGGCGAGGTTCGAACCCAGGGTACCATGCACCATAGTCAAGGTACTGAACCACTAAGCCATGACATTTGCACTTAGAAATGCAGTAATAGCATATATATAGGAATGAATAGAAAGAGGAGCATGACAAAGCAGGTTTTGTGAAGCTGATACAATTCCAAAATGGCCAATAACAGATAAGTGCGGGAAAAACGGCATATATAAGCCCCATAGGTGGGAATACACAGCATAACCGATTGTAGAACCGACTTGCAGCCAGAATGTCAGGTGTAGGTGAGGGTAGTTGCTTTTGAGCACAGAGGTGGGGCATTGAGGAGTCGAAATATATGGTTTGGCTCCTTGTCCACAATCATGAGGCCCAACTCATGCAGGGCCAGGTCCTGTTGGGAGCATATAGGGCTGAGGCATGGGACCGGTTGGCTCATGATCTCACCAGTGCCACAGGGATACCAAGGACTGGTGAGCAGGTCCGTCACCACCATGCGGACCTGAAGAGACGCAAGCAGGACCAACTGAACCGTTGGATCCAGGAGGCCCGGCAAATGCCCAACGCCCCACTACTGAGTAAGTTACATGCAATTATTTATGTAAGAAATTAACCTAGCTGATATTATGGAGATGTGTATTCCAATATTACTTTATTTATATTAGAGCTGCAGGTGTCCATTCTGTGAACCGTAGAGCCTATGGCGATAGGCTGGCACGGTTGCACCACCAGGCAGGTCAGTAATCCTCTCCCTGTAAGTGTAAATAAATATATAAGTATGACAGTTAGCAAAAGAGTGCAGTGTAGTCACTAATTAATAAAATGTGCATGTAACAGTGTAAGAGGGTTTGCAAGTATTGCTTGATTACAAAATTGTGATGCAGTCTGTAATCCAAACAGAAAAATGAAACAAGTCTGAAATAAAGATGTCCCACCTGTAATATAATAGTACCTAACCTGCAACAGACTGAAAAGTACAGCTGCAAAAGCTGAGTAAAACACATGTGTGAAATATATCCCTGTTGACATACAGAAACATGACAGAAGTGAGACTGTTGGAAAGGATTGTTAGAACTACAGGTAAAACATGTCAATAAAGCCTAGAATTAAGTACCATCCTGAATTGTAAAAATAAAACAAGTGAGAGAGTGTGAGAAAGAGTTATGAATCCACCAATAAAGTAGTAATAACTCCTGAATAAAGTATACTGCAGTCAGTACAGAATGAAATGAATGTGACAAGCAGAACCAAACAGTAACATGTGTTGAAAATGTAACTGCAGCTGGAATGTGTATCCCAAAATCTGGATATGTTGCTCTCAGTCTACAATATGCAGATAGTATGGTTGTCTAAAATACCAAACATCCACAGTTGTCTATAGCCATATAAAGCAAATGTAGCAGGATTATGTAGCTGAACAGAGCCAGATATTAATGTGTATGAATAAAAATAAAAATGTATATTGATGTAGCAGTAACATTCCTATCACCAACTTGTAGTAGTTATCACATAGGAAACTGTAGGCAGAACTGTAGTGTGTATATATCTGCAGCTATTAGAAATGTACAGCATATGTATTGGTATTTGAAGTTGTTAATTAAATTTTCCACGTGAAATTGGTATGTGCAATTACAATTAACACCCCTGGACATTTGTCCTGTTGGTTCATACATATTTGCATGTATGTTGATGCATCTGCCCTGTTCATGCATCCAAACCTGATGGCCTGTTGCCATCAATCAACCCTACATGTTGTTGGACTGTGTAATGCTGTTCAAAATATGCATGTGTTATGCTTGCTGTTCAATGGTTTGAATATCTGGGTGTTTGGTTAATGGGAATACTAATGCATGCTGTTACAACTAATTGTGAATGGTATTGTACGTTACTAACCCAAACTGTCATGACATAATGCAAAACATAAGACGACAGGGAAGGCGGGTTCCAGCGGACCCACCTCTCCCTCCTCAGCTGGCGAGTGCACCTGGCAGTAGTGTCCATGCCGGACCCTCCTCCAGTGGCCCTGTGCCACCTGCGGGTGGAAGCGCTGCAGGGGATGGGGCTCATCCCCCCTCTGCAAGCTTGGCCAGAGGAGAACATCCACTCACCCTCCATAGTGTCCGGACTGTGGTGCGTAGGGAGATCCGGCACACTGTGCTTGGGCCCCTACGCCAGCTTGAGGCATGGGTGGCACAACTAAGGGCGTGCCTGCTGCCTGGCCTACACAGCCCCCAGCACAGCCCCATCCTGGGCCATGAAGGCAGAGTGGCAACAGCCCATGGGTGGGGATATCAGTACCACTCTTGCCATCTGTGGGCTCATGGGCTCTAGATATCCAAACATCCGTCCCCGTCAATTGTGTAACCCCCCACATGTGTCATACACCGCCCCTGTATGCATCTTGTTTGTCTTGTCTGTTAACCTACCCAACCTACCTCCCCAGCTATACCGACTTCCTGTAACTGACATACCACTCTCACCTGAAAAAAAAAAAAAGGGCACTCTGTACCCACAAAAAAATTACGCCCCATACATAGCTGCCCATTTCGCACACATGTCTGCTGGACATGGAAACTGTCAATTACAATTGGCTGTACAACAAGTATTATTGTTGTCCTTACACCTCTCTCAGGGGTAGAAGGTTTCAAATGTCACACCAAATTACAAACATATGCACAGCTGTTGCTGATGAAGAAATGGGCAGCTATGGGCCTTACCTACATCCCTACTGCAAAACCCAAGCTTGTTTCCCTACTGTCTTACCCTCTTTGTGACCCCTTTTTCACCACTTTCTTGTCTCCCCATTTTCATTTCTTTCAAAGAAAATAGTGCGTGTGCACGCAAGAGTAAGCACTGTTAAGCAGTTGTAAGCGGGTGTGCGTGGAGCTGAATGCCAGTGTGCATGCGTGAGCTCTGCGCAAACCAGCGCTAACCCAGTTACAACTGCTTAAAAGTGCCTTAGTCACTCTGAATGACAGGTCCTGTATTCTGCTCAAAAGCAAAATAAAATCTCACTGTCAATCCCGAACCCAGGACCTTGGAAACAGTAGTCTGCATGACTTACCAGTAAGCCATGACTGTTATATAAGAACATTGTGCAACAATAAATATATCATGTAATAGTAGGAATGAATGTAAAGGGAATATAGGATGTGTAGTACACAAAGCATGTCAGGTATATTTACTGTCAAATGTAGTGAATTTCTAGAATAGTAGTGTGTGAACAGAAACAGCCATGCTAGTTGGTAGCTAGTAGGTAATAATGTCACTGTAGCACCTTGCAAGCCACACACATACTCACAGCAGGATAATCACTGCCCATACCCCACAACCTCTTACAGCACATCCGGACTAAGTAATAAAAAATGTGGAGCTAAGGGCCAAAAACACAGACACATTCCAAATAATGTTACAACAAACTTAGACAGTTCAGAGATTAACAGGTTCTGCATTTTGTTGGATGTTTGGAAGGGTATGAAGTCTGAAACTGAAATGTTTGTCACTATAGTCTGACTTGAGCCCAGAGTGAATTGCCAGAAAAAGCTGTTTATGAGATATTAACCAAAATATGAGGCACAAATGTGGACAACCTGCAAATATCTGTACACTTGAGAGGTCTGACACTGCCACATTTGAATAGTTAAGAGCCTAGACATAGCAACAGTGACTGAATTACAGGGATGCCCCACAGACTCCCTGTGAAATGTACAAATAGTAGGCAGAAAGGTGTTACAACACATGCAATGGTAACTATGAAGTACTGAAAGTATGCACCACTTGCACGGCAGAAATAGTGTAGTAATACATATGCTCATGCTATCCCACAGTCACAACTGCAGAATACCAGACAATTTAATGGGTGTACCCCACTGATATGTACCATTCCATGAGGCAGATAAAAGATGCACCTGAGAGTCTCTGGGGCCTGCTTAGCAGCATACTCAAATACCCTAATAGATGTCAAGGCCCACACCATGGCCAGACCACACTGCATGCAGTAACACCCTAGCAGATATTGCAAGCATTCCAAGGTGTGAATGTACATGGAAATTTGGAAAGCCAGAGCAACACACTACAGTCAAGACACCTAGCAGGCATACAAGTAGTGAATGTAAAGGGCAAATATTGAAGCCATAGCAACAAAGTGCAAGAGCCACTGCTATATACCAGTTACACCACATGTCCCACAGGAAAGCACACACACCCACATTAACAGTAGTAGTAGTCTTAGGTGTCAGTGTACATACACACTTAGTACAGGAAACTGGAGAAATGAATGGAGAAATGTTAATCTACAACACAGCCAGAAATATGAGAGGGATACTAACCTTTACACTCACAGAACAGTGTCCACAGCATACCAGCATGGTCCCTGCCCTTAAACTCTGAAAGGGCTATGCCTATCTCACATACCTTTTTATAGCACTGTCCTGGAATCACAGTGGGAACTGCAATCAGTACACAACTGGCTGCATGCAATTAGCAAATGCTGGCTAACAATTGATGCAAAGGCCATCACATGGACATATGCAGATACCTACAAAAGCATGCTGTACTCCCAGTCCACACATGCAATACTTTCATTGCACCCTGTGGAGGTAGGGAGAGACAGAGAGAGAGAGAGAGAGAGAGGAAAAAGAAACATACACAGACAAAACCAGTCATCAATAACCACTCGAAAGCTGACAACTGGCAACTGGAGCAGCAGGACACCAAACCAGACGGCAATGCAAGCAGCTGTGACAAACACAGGTAATGTAAAGTAATACTTTAACATTACTCAAGCCCCAACTTTCTAGCCCAAAGGTTCCTGGAGTTCATAAATTCAAATGCCATGGAACAACTAGTCACTGTCCCCACAAGAGGAGAAAATATACTAGATCTCATCATCACAAACATGGGGACAAAATGCTCCACACCAGAAGTATATCCCTCTTTGGTGAGATCAGATCATAAACTAATCTCACTAGAAATCCACATCCCGCCCCCACCCCAAACAAAAAAGACCACAGTGAAGAACTTCTCTAAAGCAAACTTCACACTACTCAAGACAGGTGTGGTATCCTTCAAGGCCCCCGAGCCAATGGAAACCACAAACCAAGCTGCGGAAGCCCTTACAAATGCCTTCTATGAACACCTTCAGGACTGCTTGGATGAGGCAATCCCAAATAAAACCAAGACTCTTTCCACCAAGGGCAAACGTCCAGTCTGGTGGACCCCAGCCATAAACAAACTTTACAATAAGAGGAGAAAGCTATTACATGATAGAGCAAAATCCCAAAACGGGAAGGCATCTTTGATCAGTACTAGCAAGAAACTACGATCTCTCATAAAATCATCCAAGGCCAACTTTGAGAAAAAAATTGCCATAGATTCAAAAGACAATCATAAGGCCTTCTTCAGCTATGTCAGAAACCTGGGTGGAAACTCCCAGATATGCTCAGAATTAGTCCAAAATGATACAAAAATCACTGAACCCACAGACATTGCCAACATACTGGCAGACAGGTTCAGCGCAAACTTCACCCCCCTCTCCCCCCCAAAAAGAGAGATAACGATCCCAACAGAGTGTAGCCTCCCAGACATCTCAAATGCGCAGGTGAAAGCTGCTCTCTCTAAAGCTAAAAACACAGCATCAATGGGACCGGATGGTGTCCCCGGCTGTGTGCTACATGAACTCAATGAAGAACTAAACCCGCACATAAGGCAGCTGTTTAATCTTAGCCTTACCACAGGATATGTGCCCAAGGAGTGGCGTACGGCAACCGTGGTCCCACTCCACAAAGGCGGTGCCTCTACGGACCCTGGTAATTACCGCACCATAAGCTTAACAAGCCTGGTCTACAAAGCTATGGAGAGGATCATAATGGAACTCATAAACAAGGACATAGGGGACTTGCAGACCTTGTACCCAACCCAGTTTGGCTTTGTCAAGGGCAGATCTTGCCTTTTGAACTTGGTCGACTTCTTCGAAACAGTTACCAAGGCCATTGATGAGGGAAAGGCAGTCCATACAGCCTACCTTGACCTTGCAAAAGCTTTCGACACAATACCCCACTCGGGTATCATAGAGAAACTTACCAGCTTAAATGTAAACCCATATGTCACAAGATGGGTTGCAAACTGGCTAAAGGACAGAACCCACAGGGTTAGAGTTGCTGGAGCCATGTCAGACACCAAGCCGGTTACAAGTGGTGTCCCACAGGGCTCAGTCCTTGGCCCCCTATTATTCGGCATCTACTTCTCAGAAGTACAGGCAAACATAGGAGGACTATGGCTGACAAAGTTTGCGGATGACTGCAAACTGGGTACCATAGTGGATAGTACATCGGACACAGACATCCTTCAGAGGGGTCTCACGGAAACTGATAGCTGGTGCCAGAGCCATGGCCTGAAGTTAAATGCAAAAAAGTGTATAGTCATACCCTTCGGGAAAAACAAGGTAACCCCAAGCTACCATATAGGTGGCAACCCACTAAGCACAGAAGAGGTTATCAGGGACCTGGGTACCCAGGTTGACAGTGGCCTCTCGTTTGATACTCACGTTGCTAAAGTGGTTCGAAAGACCTTCTACATTGCCCATCTGATCATGAAGGGATTCACATCCAGATCAAGTGAGGTCATTGTTGCCCTGTACTCTTCACTTATCAGACCAATGATCGAGTACAATGCCCCATTCGGGATGTATCTCACCTGACACCTGCAGCAATTGGAGAGACCCCAAAAGTTCCTCACCAAAAGGATAAAGGGACTCTAAAACCTGTCATATACTGCCAGACTGAAGAAACTCCAGCTCTATTCAGTTGCATACCGTCTGCTCAGAGGTGACCTGTGCCTGACATACAAGGCCATGACCAACCCGGAATTAATGGACATGCTCCACCTCAAAAAAATCCAAATCCACCAGAACCACTAGAGCAAGTGACTTAAACCTTAGCACGGATGTAAATAGGACGTGCTGGAGGGATAGATTTATCACCCAGAGACTCCCCATGCTGTGGAATAATATCCTGGTCCATGTGAGGCAGAGCACCTCGCTGGCTCTGTTCAAGAGAAATCTTGACCGGTGGATGGGAGATCATAGGTTTACCCCGGGAATCATCTCTGTGTCACTGCTGGACAGAGGCACAACAAACTAATGGGCACATTATTTCTAACATAAGGGGTGGCGTAAGCCACATAACTTTGGGCTAGGCTTATAAATGCCTCAGGGCAGATAGCCTAGTATAAACCTATGAACCTATGAACCTAAAAGTCTACATACTGTGAACCCTCCATATGTGTCATTGGTCTGTATCCATATGTATATAAAGATATACATAGGGCAGGGGACATACAGCAACTATCAGTGAAGGCTGTACATACATATGTCTGTGAGGGCATCTATGTGCACATATCAATGTAGGTTGAATGTAGGTTGTAGTGCAATGTACAAAGTAGGTTTCACAGTTATGTATGTTTAGCAGTATGTTAGTGTGTGTATACAGTTTTGTAAACAAACATGTTGATATACCTATCTATCATATGGATACGTATGTATGTCAATATATGTATGTATATATATATATATATATATATATATATATATATATATATATATATATATATATATATATAATATGCATATATGTATACATACATAGAGAGGGATGTAGGAATACATAGACAGATGTAGATAGAATATGTACAAACATATATATGTAATACACACATAGAGATATAGATATATGTAGATACATATACATAGACAGACAGATCTGACTATCTACAGATATGACTGTATATGATGATCTCACACTCCCCCTGTCCCACCCCCTCTGTCACTCTCACCCCCTCTCTGTCACACCCCCCCTCTCTCCATATCTATAGCAATATATGTACATCGATATATATATGTGTATATGTATACAGACATATATATATATATATATATATATATATATATATATATATATATATATATATATATATATGTATAGACATATATATATGTATATATATATATCTATCTATATATATATATATATATATATATATATATATATATATATATATATATATAGAGAGAGAGAGAGAGAGAGAGATGTATATATATTCTGAGTGAGGCACATGTGTACAGATGTATTGCAACAGGTGCCTGGTGACAAAGGCATGGAGTGAACACCAGTGTCAAAACTGGAGTACCATATCCCATTTCAAATCACCTACACCAGTAACCACCAGATATGTGATTGGCTGCCCACCACTGCATGTGTCAGGGGTGAGCAGGGTCATAAATGTGTACAATAGTCCCCACAATGATATTCACAGTGGCACACTATTCCTGGAATACCTGCACATGGTATGTGTCAGCGGGCATGGTGTGTCAGCTATGGACATGTAGGTTAGTGTACCCCTCCACACCACACAATGGCTGCCACGGTATGTACCTCACATGACAGCTACAGATATGGAGAAGGACACAGTGACATGTACAACACTGTGACAATGCACTCAAACATATTACCAATGCACAGTGACTGACAACACCACAGAGTACACACATACTACCCACATAGAGGTTACCACTCCTGGATTTACATACTTAAGTCACACCCATGACAGATGTCCAACAACCATAGTAACACCTCACACCATCCACAACCTAAATGACTGCTGTGTGTCATCCATGGCACTGCAGTAGAGAGCACATGGCGGAGGTACAGGTTCCTACCCACAGATAAGACATACCCTGCAATAAACCACACAGCATTAAGAAGCATGACTCCCCATGTGTACATGTCACACATACCCCTGCTGAATGTTAGTCAGATAGGTAATATGCCATATGAGTCACCCTGTGTAACTGTTTGACAGGAGCAGGTACCATCACATCACATTTGTCACATTGGTCAGGGTAGCAGAACAGTACGCTGCTATAGTCCCAGGGGCAATAGCATATTGTATTGTATTGTATTGTAATGTATTGTGTTGTGTTGTATTGTATTGGTATGTAGAGGTGCCTCCTTCATGGAGTGGAACCACTGCTGCTGTACGCCAGTGTACAGGTACATATCCTGTAGTCAGGCTAGTGTTACATAGCACTTCTAGATGTGTGTTTAGCTCCTCTTGGAGTTCATGTAGCATGCAACCGGGGATACCATCAGGTCCCATTCATGTTGTGTTTACTGATTTTCTGAGGGCGGCTCTCACCTGGACATCTGTGATGACAGGGAGGTTACAGTCAGCTGGGATAAGTATGTCTTAGTTTGGGGGAGAGGGAGGGGGGAAACTTGCACTGAACCTGTCTGCCACAATGTTGCCAACATCTGTGGGTTCAGTGAATTATATGTTGTTGTGTACTAACTATGAGCATATTGGAGGGTTTCTGACCAGGTTGCTAGCATAACTGAAGAAGGCCTTGTGGTTATCTGTAGTGTCCCGTTGATTTCCCTCTCAAAGTTGCCCATGGATGTTTGTATGAGAGAAAATAGCTCCTTACTAGTGCTGATCAGACATGCCTTTCCTTTATGGAATTATGCTCTGTCTTGCAGTAGCTTCCATCTTTTGTTATACAATCTGTCTATGGCTGGGGTCCACCAGACAGGATGCTTTCCCTTTGTGGAGAGTGTCTTGGTCTTATATGGGATTGCATGATCCATGCATTCTTGGAGATGTCCGTAGAAATCATTTGTGAAGGGGTTAGCATTGTGGGTTGTGTCTTCTACTGGCCCAGTGGGCTTAAAGGATACCATGTCAGTGTTACAAAGTGTAAAGTTTGCATTTGAAATTTTATTCACTGTAGTCATTTGTGCTGGTGGTGGAGGTGGGATATGTATATACAGGGCAATTAGTTTGTGGTCAGCTCACAGTAGTTGATGATGTACCCCATACAGTACCTCGATACAAACCTCCAGAGTGAGGAGGTGCTTTGGACCTGAATCAGTGTTCTGACTGCTGGGGTTTGGTAGTATGTCATATGGAGTGTGCCAGGTACTGTTGCACAGTTGTTGGCTGAGCACTGATACCTGGCCATTTACATGTGTATCCACCAATAGACAGACAGATGCTATATATGTGAGATATGTTGTATCACAACAGTCGAGTAGCATGTGTAGTATGTGTGCCAAATTCTGCTGACATATTTTGCTGATATCATGTTATTTCCTTTTTCAGGACCATGGCTCACCAGTGCAATCCAGCGTACTCTGCAGCTGAGGATGAGGAGATACACCAGAGCCTGGTGCGGGATTATGCAATACTCTTTTCCCGCACCAGCCAGAATCAGCAGGAGAGGGCTGCACTGTGGCAAGACCTGGTCCATCGGGTAAATGACATAGGCACGCATAATAGGACATATGAGCAAGTACGACATCACTGCAGTGATTTAGTCAGAAATGTCCATCAGCGTGCATCGGATATCCATAGGCAACAGGTTGCCACAGGTGGTGGGGTGGCTACACATCCCCCACTCACCAGACTGGAGGGACTACTCATAAGTGTTGTGGCTCCAGCCCGCCAACAACAACAGCAGCAGACCTGCATTATGATGGAGGCTGGAGCCACACAGCAAGACTACGAGCATGCAGGTAATATGCCATATGTATAGTTGACTGTTGTGTACACTGGTAGTTAATGCATGTGTGAGGTGTGTCCTTGGTTTTTAGCTGTCATCATAGTATTTAATATTCTCAATATCTCAATATCTCAAGTGGCATGTTGCCCACACTGGACTCTGCAATGCGGATGCTTGAGGATGTTGATATTCTCAATATCAGCAGCTGACCTGTGAAAGGCGACTGTTGTACTACTGACCTGTATCATACTCAGTAACAATGGCACAGTTGTGCCCACTGACATTAATTTCCTCACTTCCGCAGGTCCCTCCAGTGTAACAGCAATGCAGCCTATCCATGCTGGTGAGTGTGTATTAACAATACCTTTAATAGTCTTGATAGTAATAGTAATATTAGGCTCACTGAGTAGTGCTCTGTGTATGCATGCAGGTGTGTCTGTGTGTTGATATCTCACAAACTGAGTAGTGTGCAAGTGTGCAACTGTGTGCATGTGTGCATGTGTGCATGTGTGCATGTGTGCACCTGTGCATGTGTGCATGTGTGCATGTGTGCACGTGCGCCTGTGTGCATGTGTGCATGTGTGCACCTGTGCACGTGTGCATGTGTGCATGTGTGCACCTGTGCATGTGTGCATGTGTGCATCACTGGTAACATTGTGTAGACATTGTAAACTGTGTTTCCTGTTTCCGTCCCACAGGTTCTGGTGCTGCTCTGGTGTCATGCAGCAGGGAACCTGAATCAGGTGCCACGGGTACTGATAATGATGACATCTGTGTAATGGTACAGGAAGGTATGCCAGGGTCCATCATTGGACTGCCAATTGACAGTACACAGCTGTCAACCCCATCAATGCGCACAGTTATCCTGCCAATACACTCTTTGTCACCAATGTCCCTAGGTGATGGACAGGATACAGTTGGCATTGACCAGGGTAATGTGGTATCTGTGGCACATGCTTCCCCACACAGCAGCCATGGGCATGGCCCTGAGATGGTACCACACAGACAGATGTCCAGGGTTTCTTGTGGGAGAATCCGTGGGCGTAGTGCCCCTGTCAGACGTGCCCACAGAGGTCTTACAACCTCAGCTATGTTTCGGGCTGTCATGCAGGCACAGTCACGTATGGAACGATACACCAGACAGGGTCTGAGGGAGCTGACAGCATGTTGCACAGCCATGACTGACAGTATGCGTGACATTGCGGCTGCCATCCGTAATTTCACCGATGTCATAGACAGACGTTGTAGGGACATATTAGATCGGTTCCACAACTACATGTCCATGAGCCAGGGCGATGGTGGGCGGTTGGGGCGTCGACGTGGGCGTATGCCAGCAACAGCAGCAGCTGGCAGTCATTGTGGATGACAGGGCCGCGGCCGCCCTCATAGTGCCAGCAGCAGCCCCAGCAATGCTGGGTCTGTGCTGTCATCAGACCGCCCCAGGAGACCACGTGCACATGGCTCTGGACAGGCCCAACAGGCATCTGTGCCCAGTCAATGAACACCTGCTTCTGATGACAGTACCCAGTCTGGATTGGTACTGGATATGGTTCGTAGCACCCCTGCAAGGCACAGGTACCGTGTCCGTGGCCAGAGACACTGATCTGTATGACCTGGCAGGTACAGTCTGTGGCTGTCCACAAACACCAGTATATGGCAGCCATGAGGTGGAACTGTGTGCATCCATACACACATGCGAATTGACAACACCTAGGGCTACCTCATACATGCACACACTGCATAAATATTGCCCCACCTTGTACTGCTGTCCCTCACCAACACACATACACATACATGTCAATTGGTGGTATAAGTGGCAGACTCAGGCATACCAAGTTCACACCCTGTGCATATGATGAAATTGTGCCACCTCCTGCAATCTGTAACATCAGAGCAGGTACAGGTTAACATGTTGCTGATGCACAGGGTGACTACATAGACGTGTAGTAATAGTATCATGTTGTTAGCAGTATTGTGTGCTGATATAATTGTAGGTATATCCCAGCATGCCTGATGCAGTAAGGGTATGATTGTCTTGTACTGTTGTCTACACCCATGGTAAGTACCATAGTGTATCATCTGCACATGTTGGCATACTGGTGGTAAGGATGTCAACAGAAGGCTACATGCATAGGTAGCACAGGGGATAAGGTAATGAAAGTATTGATATGCAATGATGGACATGTAAACTGCAAGTGGCATGTTGCCCACACTGGACTCTGCAATGCGGATGATTGAGGATGTTGATATGTGTGCAGTACTACACGACTGGTACAGGACACATAGGAGCACCCTAGCACTGCAAGCTCACATCTCATACCATGCTAGACAGCTCCAACACACAAAACTAACTTTCACAGGAGGGAGAGTCCCCATAAATATCAGGGATACTGTGGTGGCAGGACAGGTAGCATACATCCTACTAAGTATGGAACCACTGAGTGAAGGCTCAGTGTCTGTTATTTGACATGTGTATTACTGCAGATATGAGCACCTGGGTTTCCATCCAGTTATTGTACATCCTGACGGTACATGGTCTGTACACTTGTGTGCGCTGAGACTGGACCCTACTCATCTGACCTGTGTATTTCCATGTACATGTGTATAGTGCCTGCATATTTGCACTGTTACCTACTGGAAGTGGTACAGCTTGTTTGTTGTACAATGGACTACATGCAGCCCTGCTTACTGTAGCTTTGTTTGCATGCATGTTTGCTTGCAGTTACCCTGGAACACTGATCCCACCTGCAATGCAGAGTTACAGAGCTTCTGTGGACTCCTAGAGACACCTGCATAGCTTACTATATGTATGTCCATGTCTCACTTGACAGAATGTCACTGTTTGTCCTGTTCACATATACGTTGCCTGTGACACATTGCATATGACTTACCTGGCATTTGTTCATGTGAGCAGTCATATATGCCAGTGCTAACTAATAGGCACTACACCCTCACATACTCCCCTTTTGTACCTTGTTTCCCATTGGCCCTATCTGCTGTTAATCACCATGGCAATCACAATACTATGGTAGCATGTGTAAAGGTCACTTGTCAGTCACCTCTATGGTACACTTGTGGAATATGTGGGTCATGTGGCAATGTCACAGCTGCCACATGTACACAGTCAACCCTCTCCCCTACACATGGACGTACAACACATGTATGAGATGCAACCACATAGCCAAACTGGGGACTAAGCACTCTGAACCCAGTACTGGCATAACCTGTCAGGTGGCATGAAATACTACAGTGACTACAATACCTGTCTGATGTAGACCTACACTGACAGCAATCCAAACATGTGAACACACTGGGCCATTCGTGGAGCCTCAGAATAGCATCCTGCCTGAGCAGCAGACACCTCTACAGCTGGCACACAGGCATACGTTAAGCTGGAACACAGCACGTGCAACACATAGCGCACACAAATCCTGTGTGCCAAACAGTCACAGCCTGTGCGGCTAGACAACACACCTGCTACAGTTGTGTTAGGTACCTTTATTGTCCGGTACAGTGAGGTCCCGCTCACCAGGTTGGACAAGGTGAAGGTCACAGTGATATGCCCGTGGGGCACTATGGTCCACCATATAACACAAACATATAGGTCAGTCAGAGGAATGGACACATATGACTCAGTCATTGTCCATGCCACTATGGCTGACCTGTGATGTACCTCCCTGGACTACATGATAGGGAACATGGAAGGGATCTCTGAGCATGTGGCACAGGCTGGTATGACCCTGACCTTAGTTGGCATCATACCGTCACCAGGAATGCTGACGTATTACTGAATGCTGATGAATTACTGTAGCTACAACACCCTAGCTGAAAGGTTCCTAGCATGTAGTCACTACATTGCTATGGAACAACTTGTTACCAATCCCACAACAGGTGAAAACATGCAGCACCTGTTCATCAACAACATGTAGACTATATGCCCCAGACCAGATGTGTATCCTTCGCTGCTAGGATGATACCATACACCTCTCACACTGTATATACACATACCACATGCAGCACCCACACAGAAGACCACAGTCATAATGTTATCCAGTGCAAATACCATGTATTCACATGTGGCAGGTATCAGACATGGGAACTATTGAAGGTCACAGGTACATATGTGTATTTGGCACACACATACATCATCTGTGTCCATTGCCATTACTGGTTTAATCAATGTCATGCATTATTGTGAACACCAACCCACGCACATGGGCATTCTGTGTGACAAAAAAACACGTGGCATGTGTGGAATTCAAAGCCATAACTAACTGTGCTATGACAGTAGTGAGAGACGCAGTAGCAGAGCATGCTATTTTCATTACTGGGAGATTTGCCCTCTTCTGCTGTACTTGTAGGGTGCTGACATCATCTCTGTGTAGAGATTGGAATATGCAGCAGCTGGTGTGTTGTACTGGTTGGCAAAAGGTTCAGCTCTCTCACACATGTAATTGCACACACCCTACTTCCACCCCCCCCAACATTTGCCGGATTCAAACCCCTACCTGACTATGTTATGAAACACAAAATGAACACATTAGCAGAGAGCGCTATTCACATTACTGGGAGGTTTCTCTTCTCCTGCTTTACTTATAGGGTGTTGACATCATCAGTGTTTAGAAAGAGGAATGTGCATCCTGTAGTGTGTTCTCCTAGTTGCCAAAAGGGACATTTTCCTCACACAGAATTGCACACACACTAACCCCCCTCACCCAAACACACACACTTGCAGAATTCAAACCCCTACCTAACTATGGTTATGACACTCAAGACGAACGCATTAGCTGAGCACTCTATTCGCATTACGGGGAGGTTTCTCTTCTCCTGCTGTACTTATAGGGTGCTGACATCATCAGTGTTTAGAAAGAGGAATGTGCATCCTGTAGTGTGTTCTCCAAGTTGCCAAAAGGGACATTTTTCTCATACAGAATTGCACACAGACTAACCCCCCTCTACACATACTGAGCATTTGGAGGATTCAAACCCCTACCTAAGCATGTTATGACACTCGAGACGGATGCATTAGCAGAGTGTGCTATTCACATAACTGGGAGGTTTTCCTTCTCCTGCTGTACTTATAGGGTGCTGACATCATCAGTGTTTAGAAAGAGGAATATGCATCCTGTAGTGTGTTCTCCTAGTTGCCAAAAGGGACATTTCTTTTATACAGAATTGCACACACACTGAGCTTTTGCAGGATTCAAACCCCTATCTAAGTATGTTATGACACTCGAGATAGACACATTAGCAGAGCGCGCTATTCGCATTACTACAAGGTTTTATTTCTCCTGCTGTACTTATAGGGTGCTGACATCATCAGTGTTTAGAAAGAGGAATGTGCATCCTGTAGTGTGTTCTCCTAGTTGCCAAAAGGTACATTTCTTTTATACAGAATTACATACACACTAACCCCCCTCCACACACACTGCGCATTTGCTGGATACAAACCCCTGCCTAAGTATGTTATGACACTCGAGACAGACACATTAGCAGAGCACGCTATTCACATTACTGGGAAGTTTTCCTTCTCCTGCTGTACTTATAGGGTGCTGACATCATCAGTGTTTAGAAAGGGGAATGTGCTTCCTGTAGCGTGTTTTCCCAGTTGCCAAAAGGGACATTTCCCTCACACACGCACGCACCAACCCTACTCACCCACACACACAAAGCATTTGCAGGATTCAAACCCCTACCTAACTATATTATGACACTTGAGGGAGATGCATTAGCAGATCACACTATCCAAGTTACTGGATATCGGCCCTGCACCTGCAGTATTTATAGGGTGCTGACCATTATTTCTACAGAGGTATGTACATCTAGTACTACCTGTCTGGTGGGGGATAGCATATATATGCATTTGCAGCCACCTACTTCAGGGTCAGATATGCACATCGCACTGGCAGGTTATTTTCTATACCATGCTTCATGACCACAAGACCTGTAACACACAACACAACCAGTTCAGACCACCCCTCCCACATCCAGGACACACACCTTGCTTCCCTGGGAACAGTGCCAAGATATGCAGGTGTTCACATACACCATTCCAGTTGTTAACGTCAGGTACAGGTATATTGTGTGTGTGGGAACTACTCAGGCCTCTATAACATTACCCTACAGCCACTACAATTTGTGAGTCCATGTACTATGGCAGAACCACTCACCCCAGCCACAAGGGGGAATACATATTGCACCTGACCATCTGCGACATGGATACTCACTGTTCCACACCAGAGGTAGACCGCCATTGCTGATATCTGACCATACCCACCTTTCCCTGGACATCCATATCCCATCCCCACCCCCAGGCAAAGTTGTCACTGCAAACAAAGTGTATTTATCAAAAGCAGACTTTACACTTGTGAAGACTGCGGTGGAAGACTTCAAAGGCCCATGCTGGGGGAGTATATAGGCCACTCTGCATAATCCTTGACAATTGCATTCTATGAGCATGTGGAAGGTTTGCATTGATCATGCTATCCCAAATATACCCATGACTGCTCCACAACAGGACACCTGTCAGGTGTACACCAGCCATATATGAGCTGTCCAACAGACAGAGTGAGCTAATACATTGCACAGCAGTAGCCCACAGAGGGAGGACATCTCTGAACAGTACTGGCATGACACTTCAATCCCTCATAATCATCACAACAAAGTGTTGACAGTGAAATTGTCCAGACAATGCAGATAAGGCTCCCCTCACTCTGTTATTGACGCCCACTTACTGTTAGAGGTCCTCACCAACCCTCTTCCAGCACACACCAACAACATGGATGTGGCTTAGCAAATTCAAACCCTGGGATCTCCACTGTGTCCCTGCTTGATGGAGGCAAAGCACACTAGCCTCACACAGTGCCTTATGTGACCTACTTTACAGTGGCACAGTAGCCTACTGTACTGGGGAGGCAGACGAAAAGCACACTCTGGCTAAGCTGTCATTCCCTAGGGCAAACAGCCTAGTATTGACCTCTACACCCATATGTTTAATTGTCAGATGCACAATATTTGTTGCTGATAGACTGTTTGCAGGTCTTTATTGCCATAGCATTCCCTGTTTCTATGAACAACTTGTGTATCTGTGGAAGATGTTTGAATATGAGAGGGATCCACTATATCACTTATGTCTCTGTAGTCATTTAACTGTGTGCACTGGGCAGATTGCTGTAATGTGGTTGGTTCCTGGAATAACACGTACAAATACCAGATATGTGTGGCCAACTGCTAAACTGAGATTTGGCCTAAGTGTGTGAGCATGCCCAGTTCAGGCTTTCCATGGCATGTTGTCTGACATATGTCTCATTTATCAAAGTGTGCGAGCATTCCCAGTGTGAGCTTTCCATATGTTGAACTCTGCAGCCCACCACAATTGTGGATGAGTGTGAACTTCAACAATATCTCACGTTTATGGTTGTGTGTTGTGTGCCATGTTGTGTAGTTACTGTCCAACTGCTTTGTGTGTGAACACAACAGGGATTATACTGTGCCTGCAGGGTTTGCATGGGATACTTTGCATACAGTTGTCAACATCCTTTCATACTGACCTAACACTGTAGTACCATATAGTGTACTGGTTCAGTACTTTCACTGTGGTGGACAGTATCCTGGGCTTTAGTCCTATCACTGCTTTACATTTTCATAGTGAGCACAACAGCCTGGTTAGGGGTCAGTTGTGCACATCTGACCATGTTGCATTATGTTCAGATATGAACTACTTAAACCAGGCTTGTCCAACATTGGTAGTGTATTCCACAACATAGGTGTACATTGGCAAACACTAGTGATGTGCCCTAGGCCATTTCTAATGCTAGTCAGAGAGTGTGTTTGTCCTTCGACACACATTGTAAGTGGAGTTTGCCATGACATATGTCATGGTTAGTATACTGTGCCTCCGTCTACCCGTGACATAACAGTGATACCAAGGGTAAACCTACCATCTCCCATCCACTCATCAAGATTCCTCTTGAGGAGAGTCGATGAGTGACTCTCTGGCTAACCTGTACTGGGAGTATACTCAAGAGTGGGGGTGGCTTCTGTGTTATTGATCATTCAGTACAACTTGTCCTATGTATGTCAGTGCTGGGGTTCAGGTCTCTCATGTGCATAGCTCACTGCCATTCAGATTGTACAAGGTGCAGCATGTTCATTGATTCCAGCTTGGACATGGCTTTATACATCAGGCACTGCTTGCCTCTGGGGGGGCAGTATGGCAGTGTGTGGAGCTGCAGTTTGTTTAATCAGGCAACACATGGCATCTGTTCAAGCTCTTTGATACTCCTGGTGAGGTACTTTTGGGGACTTTACAGTTGATGGAGGTGTCTGCTGAGGTACATCCCACAGGGGCTATTGTAGTCAATTGTAACGCTGATGAAGGATGACTGCAGAGCCACAATGACCTCCCCTTATCTAGATCTGACAACCTTCATGATTATGTGGGTATATGGTATGTTTCTGTAACCACTACAGCCACATGCTTGTCCAATGCAGGATATCTATCAACTAGTGTCCCCAGGTCTCTCATTACATGTTAAGTACTTAATGGGTTAACACCTATGTGGTAATTGGTGGGCACTTACTGTATATCCACAGGGGTTGACTATACACTTTTCTGCAATCAGCTTGCTAACATGGCTATGGCACCAGTTGTCTGTTTCTATGTGGCCCTTTTGTGGGATGCTTGTGTCAGCTGGAGGGTCAGATATGGTGGCCAGTTTGTAGTCCTCTGCAAACATGTTCAGACACAGTCCTTCCATGTTGGCCTGTACCTATGGGACATATATACCAAATGAGGGAGGTCCCAGGACCAAGCCTTGTGGGATGCCAGTTATATCTGGTTTGTAGTCTGACATGGCTGCAGCATGTCTGACCATGTCAGTTCTGTCCTTGGTCTGGTTTGCAACCCTTCTATTGACATAGGGGTTTATATTTAAGCTGGTGAGCTTATCTATAATGAACACGTGGGATATTGTATGGAAGCCTTTGCAAGGTCCAGCTACGCTGTGTGGACCACATTGCCCTCATCAATGACCTTAATGACTGTTTCAAGTAAGTCAAACATGTTTAAGGGGCAGGATCTGCACTTAAAAAAGCCACACTGGGTAGGGTCCGTTGTCAGTAGGTCCCCAATATCTTTATGACTGCGGTACATGCTGATCCTTTCCGTAGCTGTGCAGACCAAGCTTGTCAGGATTCTGGGGTGGTAGTTTGCAGTATCCATTCAGGCAACACCTTTGTTGAGAAGGACCACTGTTGTTGTACACTGCTCTTTGGGTACATATCCTGTGGTAAGGCTGCCATTGAGCAGTAGTGTGATTTGGCATTCCATTCTTCTTGGAGTCCATGTTGGACTCAGCCCAGGACACCATCTCATACCATTGCTGCTGTGTGTTTTGCTTTGTAGATGCTGGCTGTTACCTCAGCATTTGCAATGTCAGGGGGCCAGCAGTCTGCTGGGATAGATATTTTGCATTCTGGGGGGGGGGGTTTGCACTGCACCTGTCAGGTTGGATGTTGGCAATATGTGTGTGTGTGTTTGGTATGTTGTTTGTACTATTTGAGTGATTCAGAGCATATCTGTGAATTCCCAACAATGTTCCTACCATCAGTTAAGAAAGCCTTGTGATTATCCTTAGTGTCCTGTACAATTTGTATCTTCATAGGTTCATAGGTTCATACTTGGCTATCCAGCCTAGGGCATTTATAAGCCTAGCCAGAGTGTGTGTGGCTTTCGCCACCCCTTGCTATGTGAATATTATGGCCATTTATGATTTACTTTACTGTGCCTCTGTCTGGACGTGACACAGTGAAGACCCCCAGTGTACATCTATGATCATCCATCCACTTGGCAAGATTCCTGTTGAAGAGTGTCAGTGAGGGGCTCTGCCTAACATGGAGTGGGATTCTGTTCCAGGATGTAGGGAGCCTCTGGGTTATGTATCTGTCCCTCCAGCACATCCTATTTCATTATGTGTTGAGGTTGACATCTCTCACTCTCACAGCTCCGATGGCTTTGGGTTTTCTGGGGTGGAGCATGTCCATTACTCCTGTGTTGGACATGGCCTTGTACAACAGGCATACAACGCCTCTGTGTAGGCAGTATGTGACTGCATTCAGCTGGGGTGTCTACAGCCAGGCAGCATATGACATATATTTGAGACCCTTTATCCTCTTGGTGAGGTACCTTTGAGGTCTTTCTAACTGCTGCAGGTGTCAGGTAAGGTACATCTCAAATGAGGCATTGTACTAGATTATGGTTCTGATAAGAGAACAGTATAGGGGCACAATGACCTCTGTTGACGTAGATGTGAATCCTTTCATGATACGGTGTCCAATATAGACAGTCTTCCTAGCCACATTGGCAATGTGAGTGTCACATATCAGGTTACTGTCCACTTGTGTCCCTAGGTCCCTGATTACTCCTTCCATACGTAATGGTTTACCACCTATGTGGTAATTTGTGAGTACCTTGTTTGGTATTTGGTGAGACATTCATACTGTCCAGTGTCTTCAGGACGGCTGGGTGGGGTTCCTGTGTGTGAGAGTGTGGTCTGTAGCATGCTACAGACTGTACAGCAGTTTTGCCTATGGTTAGTTGCACATGGGTGGTCTCCGATGCTTCATGCATTGTTAGTTACCTGGACATATGGGTGTCTGTGCTGAATATGGATACTCCCCCTCCTTTTATGTTTTGGTCCAGGTTTTGGGGCCATAACGCATGATATGAGGTATAACCTGGTAGTGCTGGTGTGCTGTCAGGAGGCTTGCTGCAGGTTTCTGTCACTGCACGGACATCAATGTTCTCCATACTGGGGAGGGCCTCGGGAGCATGCATATTGAGGTTTACACATCTGGCATTGGTCAGCATTACCCTTATGTTTCTTTCCACTTATGTTTTCTAGGGTGGTGGGTTAGTCTTTTCAGCCTTGCCTACGAAAGGCTCTATAGAGGTGGCAAAAGCCTTATCTAATATCCAGACACCCAGGGGTAACAGGTGCAAGCCATCCCTGGAACAGCAGCGTGGCTTGTCAAGCATGACATCCCAAGCAGACAGACATTGGATCCCCTTGGAATGACACCAGTAATTGTGCCACTTGTTAAAGCTGATCATTCTGTGTTTGTACTGTGGCATAATTCTTGGTGAGGGTAGGATGCTGCAAACAGTCAGTGTCATACCAGCCTGGACTACATAATCGGAGAGCTCATCTATGTCTCTTTTCATGTAGTCCGGGGAGGTACATCTCAGGTCATTCACGCCAGCATGGACAATGACTGCATCATATTTCTACTTGCTTTGGGGTGATCTGCGTACTTGTGTTATGTGGCGTATTGCAGCAGCCTACAGGCAGCTTACTGTACCCTTTCCCTTGTTCAGTCTGGTGAGCAGGACAGCAGTGTGTCTGACTATGGAGTCACCTATTACATCTGTATCAGGCATGTTGTTTCTCCTTCTGGCCTGTGACTGTTTGGCACACCAGCTTTGTGTACTATGTGCTGCATGTGCTATGTTTGGAGGTTGTGGTTGCTTGGGTGTCTGCTTTGGAGGCCTCTGTTGATGTGGTGTGTTTGTAATTAGGGCCTCCAGGAATGTTTTTCTGTGTTTATGTCTTTGGTTTGCAGTTGTGATAGGTCTATGTGGGACTGGGTTTGTGGTGTGTGTGGTTACCTTCTCCTCCTGACTAGTTTTGACAGTACTGAGTTGAGGAAGCTCAGTCTCCGGTTTGGATAAATGGTTGCATCTCTCACATATATTTGTATTTCTTGGGAGGAGTTGAGGGTTGTCTGTGTACTTGGGGCAGGTGTAACATTGCCTCAAGATTCACAGATTCAACTTGTTGTAGCTGGCCTTAGTGGATTGTATGTGTGGACATATTTTATTGCCATACTACTGATCAGTGATTACTTCCCTTTTTATGTTTGCTCTATCATGTAGTAGCTTCCTCATTCTCTTGCATGGTTTGGTAATGGCTGGAGTCCACCATGCCAGATGCCTGCGTGTATGGCATTGTGTCTTAGTTTTATTTGGGATTGCATAATCCAAGCATTCCTGGCAGTGTTCATGGAATGCCTGTATAACAGGTTCTGAGGTGTGGCCCATATTTTGCACCTGCACATGGCCTTTAATGGATTCCACATCAGTTTGGAGGAGTGCAACTTTTGCTTTCCACATGTTTTTCACTGTGGCTTTCTGGCCAGGGACTGTGGTCAGGATGTGTATATCCAGTGTGATTACTCTATGGTCTGGTCTTACCAGTGAGGGATACACTTCTCATCTTGCCATCCAGTACTCATGTGGCTGATTATCACATCCAGTATGCTTACCCCTCTTGTGGGAGTGGTACATTGTTCCTGGGCATTTTGGTTTATGGCTTCTAGGAACTTTTGTCCTACAATGTTGGAGCTAGTATAATGCACCCAGTCTATGTCTGGGTATTTTCAGTCACCCAATATAATGTGGTTTGGAGGGCTTCATATATTCATGTATTCCAACATAGGCCAAGTGCAGTTCTTGGTGTTAGGACGGTAGTCTGTAGCAGGCTATAAACTGGGAGGCAGTTTTAGCCACTGTTACTTGACCATGGCTAGTCCATGCTGCTTCTTGTTGTGGTACCAACATGGGGGTGTGGTTATCCTTGACAATTATTGCTAGTCACCCTCCTTTTGTAGCTTGGTCCATGTTTTGAGGCTGTACAGCACAGTATGAGGTGTAACCTGGTAGTGTTAGAGTACTGTTGTGAGCCTTGACCCAGTTTTCTGTTACAGGACAGATATCAACATTCTCCATACTTGGAAGAGTTTAGACTGCATGCATCTTGCTGTTTAGACTTCTGGCATTGAGTAGCATTACATCTAGGTTCTTATCCCTTGTGATACCTATGGAGGTGGGTTTGTGTTTTGAGCCTTACCTATTCAAGGCACGCTGTGGGTAACAACAGCCTTTGCCAGTATCCATAAGGCCTGGACTGATAGGTGCATGCCACCTCTAGCATCATGTCATGCTCATCATGTCATCCCAGGCTGGCACACATTGGATCCCCTTTGACTAACTGCAATACTTCAGCCAATGATTGCAATTGATCATCTCATCATCATATTGTGGCATCATGCTTGGTGAGGGTAGGATGTTAGTCATGGTCATCAAGTGTGCATATACTACATGGTGTTACATTGCTTAACATATGGCATTCATGCCTCAGGTGGTGCTGCAGGGCTGCCTCTGTTGGATACACATACTACACTCCCTGTACATGTTTGAGAGCAGGTTATGTCATTTTAAGCATCCCTGTTATTATATGAGTCAGTCAGAGAGGGTTATCATTCCCAGGGTTCCTACCGAACCAGTGTATGTGCTATGTGTTGCCTCTTTGACAAGGCCAGGGCTTACTGGGCACACCTCCTTTTGCCTATTGGGGCAGGCTCATGTTGTTCCTCCTCCGAGTCACGCTCTGCCTGTGATGGCCTTGGCAATGGTGGGGGGCTGTTTGGCCCTGCCCTATGCTGGTCCTGCTGCAGCTGTTTTCACAAGATCATATTATGTAGCATAGCATATACCATGACAATTTGGGTACATGTAGTTGGTGAGTACTGCAAGGCTCCACCAGATGTGTCCAGACACCGGAACCGTGACTTGAGCAGCCCAAACTCAAGCTCTATTATATTACGTGTTTGTGCGTGTGCCTCATTATAGCATTCCTGTTCAGGTGTGTGTGCGTTTTTGATAGGTGTCATCAGCCATGGCTCCAGTGCATAACCTGCATCCCCCACTAGGTATCCATGTGGGATGGCCCCATTGGCAAATGTCTGGTACAGCTGCGTCAAATGCCAGATATGGGAATCATGGTAGCTCCCAGGGCAGCCAGCACACACATTCATTATTATGCCCTGGGCATCACACACGACCTGGCAGTTGATGGAGGGGAAGCCCTTGCGGTTAATGTAGGCCCTACCCCGCTCACCGGCTGGTGCTTTGATGCATATGTGCGTGCAGTCTATTGCACCCACTACCTCAGGGTATTCAGCTATTTGCTGGAAGAGACGCATATTGCTGGCCAATACCTCATGGGCACTGGGGAAATATACATGATCACCGGCATGTGCTGACATGGCATCCAGGAACTGGTGCAGTACCCTGGAGGCTGATGCCTGTGATATCCCCATCATATCACCAGTTGGTCTCTGGAAGGCACCTGTTGCTAGTATTCTTAGGCCAACGCATACCTTGGTTTCCACTGGGATGGATTCCCCTCTGTTGGTTGTGTGTGTGAGGCGTGGCCTGCACAGCTCGACAATTTGCTGAAGGAGGTCTCTGTCCACTCTATAGCGCTCTACTATCTCCAGCTCATGTAACCCGTGGTAGGTGATCCTGGGCCTATACACTCTTCTCCGTCTTATCACTGTGGGTTGTCTGGCACCATTTGCATTGTCACCACCCTCAGCAAGTAGCCTATGTCTCTTTATGACAGCTATGGCAGCCCCTAGCATTTCTGCTCTGAGTTCAGCTTTTTC